>NC_035441.2:93296195-93896195 GCF_002127325.2 Helianthus annuus
CGATTCTATTCATGGCACTGTTGATCATTCTTTCAACTAGTGCTTCTGGTCATTATCACTGTTGATCATTCTTTCAACTAGTGACTCTAATTATAACACTGTTGATCATTCTTTCAACTAGTGTCTTTGGACATATCACTGCTGATCATTCTTTCAGCTAGTGACTTTGGACATAATGATGTCTTATTACTTGGTCAAATATATTATCTCTAGCACCAAATCATGCAAACCAGAATAATGACATGTTATGTCAATTATTATAACTTATCAAAATATATTACTTCACTAATTGTAATATCAGTGTATAGTAACCTGACTAAAAGTATTATACTTGACTATTTTATTATGGCATGCACCATTTAGATTTATACCTAATAATTTAAGAGTAATATTAGTTATAATTGTGGTCATGCTAACTTCCTGGATAATAGTAATGAGAATCAAATAATGTATAATACCTCCCATACCAGTAAAATATAATAACTTAATCACTGTAAGTATAACTGGTAACCATTTAGGATTTTAGAAAGCATTTTGTAATATAATTGTTTCACAAAAAGGTGATAAAACTTGTGATAAAAGAGTATGGACTCACAAACGGTGAGAAAAGAGAAATGAACTCACAGTGCAGATTTCTACGGGCAAAGTTTAGTCTACAGATAAGCCTTGATGTATTGCTGATTCAATTTAAGCAGAGTCTAGTCTATTGATTAGCCTTTTTATCCTAAGTTTAATAACAAGCACACAATTCTGGGTTAATGATCAATACAACAGTTACGATAATTTACGAGATCAAATTCTCCCAATGAATGACCAAGTGCAATACTTCAACTCATTTATCAAAATGACAAACGACAAAGTATAGTACTTCAACTCGTATATCGAATTATCGACAACGACAAAGTACAATGCTTCGGCTCATTTATCGGATTACCGACAAACGATAAAGCATAGCCCAATGTGGGCGGCACTTAGGCATTCCTTGGATATATTGATCCCGGAAACTGAATCGTAATAGCGATTGAGTAATTACCCTGATTGCGGCAGCGATTCGAGGTTTGTGTGTGTTAATTGTGGTAAATAGAGCACAACTCCGTGCCTCAGACGAATTTCTTCGTCGTTCAAACGCAGAATTTCAAGTCCCAACCTCTCCTATTTATAGCTGAAAAATAGTCTCCCTCGCGTGTCACGACAGGGAAACCTGGTCCTGGCGCGTGGCGCGAGAGGTCACTTTTGATATGAGGTTGCCACGCGTCTCAGTAGCTTGGGTGAGTCGACGGTTCGAGAAAATTCGATTTCTATCGAAAACTGTTTAGATAATACTAACTAGGAATTACCCCCCCTGAGTTTTAGGGGCCCTGATCCTGATTCCGATTGTTCTGAAACTTTCAGGGTTTGTGCAGAATTACTTGGGTGTCTCAGTTAGGTTTTCCTATTGAATAAGATAATATAATAAATAATAGTTTTGTCGAGGGTTGTTACAAAAAGCGTAAGGTTCATATAGCTTGTCTGCAAGAAACTAGGTGGAAGGGACATTGAGGGGTAGAATGCAATGGGTATAAGTTGTGGTATTCAGGGTCGGATGGTGCTAAGAACGGAGTGGGTTTTCTAGTGGCTATTGAACTGTACAATAATGTAGTGGAAGTGATAAGGTACAACGATAGGATTATGATGTTGAGATTGGTAATAGGTGAGGAGACAATGGTTGTGATTTGCGTTTATGCGCCTCACATGGGATTAGGAGACCAGGAGAAAAGAGAGTTTTGGGACCGCTTAGATGTTGTAGTAAGGGCCGTACCTAGGGAAGAGAGAATTTTTATAAGTGGTGACTTTAATGGCCATATAGGTAAAGATAGTGATGGTTTTCAGTCGGCAGACGGGGGTTTCGGTTTTGGTGATAGGAATGAGCCTGGTAGGGAGCTTCTAGAGTTCGCAGTGGCCCATGACCTGGGTATTATAAACTCGTTTTTTAGGAAACGAGTTTCTCATTTGATCACTTTTAGTAGCGGGGGGCGTAACACGCAAATAGATTATCTCTTGATGAAGAGAGAAGATAGACGATGGTGGAGGGACTGCAAGGTTATACCAGGGGAGACAACGGTGACTCAACACCATTTGCTGGTAGCAGATATAGGTCTGAGAAGAAAGCTTACGGAGGGGGAGAGGAAAGGTCGACCTAGGATCCGATGGGGAAGCCTAAAGGGAGACAAGATTACAATGTTTAGAGACAAGGTAATCCCTATGACAGCCAATTGGGTGGGTGGGGATGCAAACCGGTTGTAGGAGGCCATGGCGACTACCGTTACCCAGGTGGCAGAGGAGACGCTAGGGGTTACAACAGGATTGACAAGCGGGCATAAAGACACCTGGTGGTGGAGTGAGGATGTGCAGATCAAGATAAGGGATAAACAAGGGAGTTTTAGAGATCTTTTGAGGTGCACGGTCGAGGAAGAGCGACTGAGGTTGAAGGAGAGGTACAAGAAGGCCAAAAGAGAGGCGAAGAAGGCAGTGGCGGAGGCAAAGAACACCGCTTATAAGAATATGTATGAACGACAGGAGACGAAGGAAGGGGAACATGCTATGTTCAAGATTGCCAAAGCTAGGGAGCGTAGAAAGTAAGATTTAGGGGTAGTGAAATTTATAAAGGGAGAGGATGGGTAGGTCCTAGTAAAAGAACCAGACATTAAGTTGAGATGGCAAACCTACTTTTCTAATCTTTTTAATGGGGGGAGAGAAGTCCAACAAGAAAGCGACAACAACAACACTCAAGGACGACAACGAAATAACTGCTATTGTCGGAGTATTACAATGGGAGAAGTAAGGACAACACTCAAGAAGATGGGAAGGGCTAAGGCAGTTGGTCCTGACAACATACCGATAGAAGTGTGGAAGTGTTTGGGAGAGGATGGAGTTCGATGGCTAGCTACTTTGTTTAATCTTACTTTCAAATCTGGAAAAATCCCGGAGCAGTGGAGGAGTAGTGACGTAGTGCCCTTGTATAAGAATAAAGGTGATGCCCAGTGTTGTGGGAACTACAGAGGGATTAAGCTATTAAGCCACACTATGAAACTTTGGGAACGGGTAATTGACACTAGGATTAGAAAAGAAACTCAGGTTACGGTAAACCAGTTTGGTTTCATGCCAGGGCATTCAAGTACGGAAGCGATTCATATTCTACGGAGATTAATGGAAAAGTATAGGGAGAAAAAACGAGATCTACATATGGTTTTCATTGACCTTGAAAAGGCATATGACAGTGTGCCACGTAGACTGATTTGGGAAAGCTTGGAGGGTAGGGGAGTTCCTTGGAAGTATATAGACTTAATTAGGGATATGTATGATAGGACCGTGACTAGGGTTCGTACGCCTGTAGGAGATACAGAGTCTTTCCCCGTGGAAGTAGGACTCCACCAGGGATCCGCGTTGAGTCCGTTTCTTTTTGCGGTTGTCTTGGATGAGCTGTCCAAGTCTATTCAAGAGACAGTTCCGTGGTGCATGCTTTTTGCGGATGATATAGTGTTAGTTGCTGAAACTAGACAAACCCTAAATGCCAGGTTAGAGGAATGGAGAGCAGCCTTAGAAAGCAATGGTTTAAGGATTAGTCAGTCTAAGACTGAGTATCTTTATTGTAATTTCAGCGGTGCAGGTGACAACGTGGACACTCAGGTTACCATTGAGGGTCAAGTGGTCCCACAAACGACTAAGTTCAAGTACTTAGGATCATTTGTGCAAGGGGACGGGGAGATAGATAATGACGTATTTCACCGCATCCAGGTTGGCTGGTGTAAGTGGAGAGCAGCCACTAGAATTTTGTGTGACAGGAGGTTCCCAACAAAATTAAAGGGAAAATTTTATAGGGTAGTAGTTAGACCGGCTATGTTATATGGGACAGATTGTTGGGCCATCAAGAAAACACAAGCGCGCAAGATGGAGGTAGCGGAGATGAGAATGTTTAGGTGGATGTGTGGACACACAATGTTAGACCGAATAAGGAGTGAGGTTTTTAGGGGTTGGTTAGGAATAGCTAGTATATCAGACAAGTTAAAAGAGGGGAGGTTGAGATGGTTTGGGCATGTGAAGAGGAGGCAGTTGACAGAACCAGTTAGAGCAGTGGAAATCATGACAGTGGAAGGAAGGAGGAGTAGAGGCAGGCCCAAGTTGACTTGGGATGAAAGACTTAGACAAGATTTGTTAGAATTGCACCTCTCTGAGGACATGGTTCATGATAGGAGTTCGTGGAGACGTAGGATTAAGGTTAAGGACTAGTAGGTGAGGGTATAGACATGTCCTACCTGTGCCTTGGAGGGGGGGGGGGTTAGATTCTTTTACACTTTAGGTAGACCAACATATGATGATTTTCTTGTATATATGCATATATGTTGCTTACTGATGACTTATCTACCTACTGCTACGTGATTTACTTACCCGTTTTTCGTCTACCTGTCTGTTGGTTGTTTTGGAGCCGGGGGTCTCTCAGGAAGCAGCCTCTCTATTCTTGAATAGAGGAAAGGTTTGCCTACATCCCACCTCCCCCAGACCCTACCCATAGTTCTGATATTTGTGGGATTTACTGGGTATGGTTGTTGTTGTTGTACTCTTTCGGAATTTAGATTTCGAGGAGAATATCCATTTTCGACTGGGGGTGGACATCTATTGTAGACAACACTTGGTTTCTTACCAGAAATTTTTACTTCATCATCTTCTTTTGTCTCGGACTTCTTTTCTTCCGAAGTCTTCTCTTCCTCAAATGTTTTCAATCTTTCCACAATTGGGTAAATCCTGTCAACAACAAAAGTAGAGCATGAGTAACTTTTTAATAATCTGTTAACTCTCTCAGTTTCAATTCTCTGAGTTTCCAGTTTCAGCTTGTTCACTATTTGACTCGGTGTACTTATTCATTTCTCTGTTCAAAACATCATATGATTCTTTCAGCCTTTTTATATTGTGTAGCAACTCATTGTTTTGCTTGATCAGAGAATCACAATTCATACACTTCTCAAAAACTTGACTGCATCAGTATCAGTTTTAATTTCAAACTCTGGAACTTCTTTGACTATTCTTACTTGAACTTCTTCTTTACCATTTTTCTTTTTCTCAGCTTCAGCTTGTTCCTGTTCTTCTTCTTCTTCATATTTCTTCCATTTCTCTTCTTCAGCTTTTGCAATTTTTCTGTATTTTTCTGCCCAATATTCATCAGAAGCATTAGCAACAAAAGCTTTAGCGTTTAAAATCTCTTTGCCCATGAATTCTTTGTCTGGGCAATAATTGTCCCAACTAAAACCTTCTGGCAATTTTTCATCTTCTTGATCTGCCAAACATACTTTACTATCCGTTGGAATGTATTTATCCCAACTGAATCTACTTTCCTTGCCCTGATTAACCAGACATGCTCTCTTTGAATCTTCAATTTCTTTTCTACCATGTGCAGTTTGTGCCTGTTGTTGTTGATGTGGTTGTTGTGTAACTTGATGATAAATCGCCTTTTTATAGTAGTCGTTTCCGAAAGGATTTGAGCTCCACTTGCTTCGCGATTTATGCACTCTCTCTTGAAATGCCCCGTTTCCCTGCAACGAAAACAAGTGACTTTAGACTTATCAAAACCTAAAGTTGAAACATTTACATCACGAAAATCATCTCTGCCTGTTATTTGTTTAAATTTTTCAGCACGTCTCAACACACTAGCCATACACCATTTTATATCCATCAATTCCATCTCCTCAGCATCAATTTGATCGTAATCCTCTTTCATGAGCATTGGATTCCAGATCCTCCCTGCAACTAAACCTCCATAGGATTCAAGCACAGTCACCAACAAAGACATGTGACTTTTAGCAACTTCCTCAGTATAATTCTGATCATTTTCAAGATTTAAAGCAATGTTGCATTGAAGAACTTTGCCACTCTTTGTTGTAGAAAAATGTGGATCAAATGTTGGAAATGAAGTAAATCCTGTTTTGCTGCTTGATCCCTGAGATGAACTTTCAGAAGAACCTTTTGCATTAAAAGCAGTTTCAATCTTTGGAGAAAAATTGGTCTTATCACTAACACCACTTTTGAAATACAATCCGATGTCTTGTTCTCCATCATAGTTCTTCATCCTAGCAATCTTTCTTTGCTCCATCTCTTGAGCTTCAAGATGTTTAATAAACTCACCCAGTGTTAACTTTTTATATTCCTTTCTATTATTCCTCAACATCATCAGATACGTTCCCCAAATATCATGTGGTAACGCATCAGCTAGTTCCTCAACATCATCAGATACGTTCCCCAAAAATCTGTCCAAGCGGAATTAGCTTTGAAGCGAAATCAGGTTGACTCAAGCGGAATCAGGTTGATTTTTCAAGCGGAAATACGATTTCAAGCGAAATAGGTGACTTCAAGCGGAACTACTCAAGCGGGATACCAGTTTCAAGCGAAATCACTACCACTCTTCAAGCGGAATCACAATGACATCAGCATTTCGAACAGAATATTCAAGCGAAATAACTAAAATGTCAAGTTTTAGATTGATTTTAATTCTGAAACTTTCCAGGGTTTGTTAAAACATGATTACGCGTATAATGTGTGAAAATGAGCCAATTTTAACCGTGAAAAATTTTTCAATTTGAAAAGGAAGGTGTAGAAAACAGAAAATGCAGCTAAAATGGTAAGAACTCTTCCTCCTGAGCTCTGATACCACATGTAGGATCGTTTTCAGACCCGAACGAGTCGATAGAAGAGTGATTCACCAATACAAAAGGCGGAAACAATTGTATTAGTGTTATTTCAGCTGTATTCACTTTAAAACTATCTTGTATATTGATTCTAGAACAATTACAATTCAGAAGACACCTCGACAGAGCTTCGCCGTCGGAAAATTCTCTGCTAATTCCGCTTCAAATGACACACAACATCAGCTATATATAGATGACCTGATTTCGCTTGAAACATCTTCAAGCGGGATCTGATTTCGCTCCAAACTGACTCAAGCAAAATCAGTCATATAAGCTTCAAGCGGAATTAAACAATCTGATTTCGCTTGAAATGACCTAGTGTCATTTCAAGCGGAATTACTACTAATTCACACTTTCTCGATTTCCGAACCCTGATCTATCTTGTTCTATATAAAACTCGATACAAGACGAAATCGACAGACGGATGTACCAACATGTATGGTATGGTATGGAATGTTTAATTTTTAACAATCGACGTAAGAAGAAAGTATGTCATTAAAAAGTAAATTTCAAAAGTTTGAGTGGGAAATTTGAGTATCTAATAAACTTCGTATGATGAAATTGCACGACACATTTACTTATATAAATTAAGTAACGCATGAAGCGAAAGCAATAGTAATATGAAATGCATGAAATGATTTGAAGGCAACGTAAAGGTATGTAGGGTACAAATAACTACAAAAGATGTAGAATAATGTTAACTTGGAGTTTAGCATGTATGCGTGACTATGAAATAGTAGTTTTGTTGTGATAACAAAACAAGAGTTAAATGTTATACAATGTGTCTATAGAATGAAATCTTAGAGGATGAGACGAAGGTATTAAATCTGTTACAAACTAATCATATGAAGGTAAGCATTATTATAAGTTTAAATAAATATGTATATTGACATGTTACTAACGGGTCGAGGAAATGAGAATGTTATATGGAAGTATACCATGGAAAGTATAGACTTGTTAAGAAGAAGTCAAGTGTATGAATAATTGTGAAACAAGATAGGATGATTACTTATAATTATGATGTGACTATTAAGTCAAACATAGATGTGTATGTGTAAGAGAAAATGAGAAAGGTTTCGGGGACGAAACCTCATTTAAGGGGGGTAGACCTATAACACCCCAAAAACGGGTTTGGTAAATTAAAACTCGGTGATATAAAGAAATGAGTTTTAATCTCTTATTTAACCAAAATGAAACTAGAGGGACCAAAACCGTTAAGTGGGAAACATGATTTTGTAAAACAAAACTAAAACACCACACACACACATAGTGTGTGTGTGTGTGTGTGTGTGTGTCGATGATCAGGAAGGAAAAAGAGGGTTCAAACCCTAGTTTCTTCAAAATCTTCAAATTGAAAGGCAAGATGAAGCTTAAACTCATAATCGAGCATAGATTAATGATCACCTTCAAAAGGGGATCGCAAGGTATGTCTTAAAAGTTAGATTGGTGATTATGCATGAAGTGGGTTATGTTGTAAATCGCGAATTTGTATGAAATTGAGCATGTGTATGTGTTAGATTCATCAATTGGAACATGGATTATGCATGGTTTGGGTTAATTTGATGTTTTTAAGTGAAACCCGTTGATTATGGTGATGGTGACGACTTGAATGATCACCCATGTCCTAATTCTTGCTTAATATTGATGTATTTTGATTTGTATGATGGTTTCTTGTTAGAGGAATTGAAAGAAATATGATACTAGTATGTTTGATGTTATTGCATGTACGATTCATGTTGATTAGAAGTAGGAATTTGATGAATTGTGTATGAGATAAGAAGGATATGCAAAAAAGTTTTGGTTAAAGAGGGAAAAACCCTGATTCTCTCTCTCCTTGGCGATTTTCGGCTCCTCATGAAACCCTGATTTTTCTTTGAGATCTTATGCATAACAGTCTGTGATTAGAGCTTTCATCTTTCAAAAATCTATAACGAACTAGTTAGCATTAGTGATTGATCTAAAATTAGGGTTTTGTCTTTTCTTCTTCTTCAATCGCCACCTAAGTGATCGATCAGAAACCCTGACTTATTAAATCTGTTGTTATTGATCGCGATTAACTGAGATTAATTTAGCTAGATTGATACTTTGTTTTAATCGGTTAAGGGTTGAAGGTTGATTCTAGGGTTTTCAAGGAGTAGGGTTTTTGTTTTTCAGATTCTTGGTTTGCATGGTTCTGTCGTTTGGGTGAGGATTGGTTTTGTGTTTTCGGATTACTTGTTACATGGAGAGAAATCGAGATCAGGGACTGGAGGATTTAGGTTTTCAATCATTTTCTGAAAGGTTGCATGGGGATATCTTCATTACGTCGAAGGGTTCTATGCCGATGAACATCCAGGAGACAAGAGAGAAACCTTCGTTGGTTCGGAAAAATTTTGATGGCAAGCCGATTAATATCGATGGAAACTCATTAATGCCGAGGCGGGGAATTCTACAAAAAGAACAGCGGCCGATTAACATCATTGACGAGTTGGAAAAGGTTTCTGTGCCGGTTCAGGTTGAAAGCAATAATGATCATGGACCGAGGGATGATGCGGTGAAAACTACAATGCCTTATTCTTATGCCGACACTCTTAAAAAGTGCACTTCGCTGAAACGGGAAGTTAATTTTAGGAGATTGGATCCGATTGAAACGGTGGAAGATGCTAATGTCCTTATTCCTCGTGAGGTAATACGGAAGGTACAGGAGAAGTTTGACAATGTTTTGTATGGTTATTTCTTAGGTAATCGGCTTCCCTTCCCTGTGGTGGAATACTATGCTAAAAATGTTTGGTCAAAACACGGTTTTGCTAAGATTATGATGAATTCAGAAGGGTTTTTCTTTTTTTAAGTTTGAAACTAAGGAGGGTATGACTAAAGTGCTTGAAGGAGGGCTCTGGTTGATTAGAAAGGTACCTTTATTCTTGAGTGTATGGTCTCCATCGGTCAGCCTCAAGAAGGAGTGTATCAAATCGGTTCCGGTATGGGTAAAATTCCGTAATGTTCCTATTGTAGTATATACGGATGATGGGTTGAGTTTGTTAGCGTCTAAACTGGGAATCCCTAAAAGGTTAGATGGTTACGCAGCGGATATGTGTGTGGATAACTGGGGGAGAAGTAGTTTTGCCCGGGCCTTGATTGAGATTAATGCGGATAATGAATTGAAGGATCACATTACTGTTGCCATTCCGAAGCTTGATGAGGACGGCTATATTACTGAGAAGGTGAAAGTTGAGTATGAATGGAAACCTCAGCGTTGTTCGGTTTGTTGTGTGTTTGGTCATAATGATCAGACGTGTCCTAAGAATGTCATAGCTAAAGCTAAACAAGTTGTCATTGACGATGAGGGTTTTATAACGAATAAGAGGAAAACGGCCAGGATAGGGATTATGCAAAAGAAACAGAAGTCCAAGTTTGTCTACAAGCCGAAGGTAGGAAACTCTGGAGCGAGCTCGTCGGGTACGAAAAATGATAAGCCTGAATCTAGTTTGAATGGCAATGTGGTAATCAAAAACTCTTTTGAAACTCTATCTAAGTCCGATGGGGATGCGGATATAAGCACTCTTGTTAGCGAGAAACCAACGGGGCAAAAGACTGATGTAAGTAATAGATCTAACAATCTTAATGAGGAAGAGGTTGTAGAGGTGGTGCCTACGGAGATGTCAAAATTTATGAGCGGTAATTTACAAGGAAATAATTCTGAGGGGGCAAGCACTCCCGGGCTTACGGGTTTAAATGGATAGTTTAGCCGCTTGGAATATTAGGGGCTTGAACCGTCCCCTTAAACAAGCTGAGGTTCGGGTTCTTATAGCTGAAAATCATCTAAATGTTTGTGCAGTGCTGGAAACTCATGTCCATGTGAATAAGTTAGCTGGTATTTGTAACAAAGTTTTTAGGAATTGGAGTTGGACGTCTAATGGCGGGTTATGTACCAGAGGCACTAGAATTATTCTTGGATGGAATGCGGATGTGGTGGATATCATGGTTCTCTCTCAATCGGATCAGGTGATGCATACTCAAGTCCTCGTAAAAGCTGACAAAAAGTTTTTTTCTGTTCCTTTGTTTATGCGGAAAACAGGTACCATGATCGTCGATCCCTTTGGGAAGATTTATGCAAATTTAATGCCTTGTCTCGTAACAAAAAGTTTTTTTCTGTTCCTTTGTTTATGCGGAAAAGAGGTACCATGATCGTCGATCCCTTTGGGAAGATTTATGCAAATTTAATGCCTTGTCTCGTGATAAACCGTACGTAGTCCTTGGTGATTTTAACGTGGCTCTTAATATGGAAGATTGCTTATCTGGGCCTTCTAACCATTCTATTGGCATGAAGGAGTTCTATGACTGTGTTAAGGAGACCGAATTACTTGATATTCCGAGTCATGGCATCCACTATACGTGGAACCAGAAGCCGAGAGAGGGAATTGGGGTTATGAAGAAGATAGACCGTGTTATGGGTAATGTCAAGTTCCTAGAACTATTTCCGGATGGTTATGCGCTTTTTCAGCCGGCTCATATATCGGATCATTCACCTTGTATCTTGGAGATATCGTCGGTGGCCCGTATTAAACCGAAACCGTTCAAGTTTCCCAACTTTATCGAAACCAAATTGGAGTTTAGGCAAGTTGTTACGCTAGAATGGGCCAAGGAAGTGCAAGGTTACTCTATGTTTGCTGTAGTGAAAAAAATGAGAAATTTGAAGCCGATCTTTCGTAAAATCCTCTTTCAGCAAGGTAACTTGCATGATAGGGTTGCTAATTTACGAGTTAAACTTGACCAGATTCAGCGACAAGTGGATGCTAATCCCTTGGATATGTCGTTTCGTGATGATCATGCCAAATGTCTTCGTGATTTTCAAGCAGTTGCGTATGATGAGGAGTGCTTCCTTAAGCAGAAAGCCAAGGTTGATTGGTTATGTGCGGGGGATGCAAACACGGCCTTCTTTCATAAGTGTGTGAAAAGTAGGAACGCTAGAAGTAAAATTTCGAGTATTATGGATGTGCAAGGGAACCGGTATGAGGGCGATCAAGTCCCAGCTGCTCTTCTTACTCATTATGCTAATTTTTTGGGCATGGATGACCAGGTCGAAAGCTTTGATTTTGGGGATTTGTTTGTCAATACTTTGAGCGACTCTTCAGCTGATCATATGGTCCGTGCGGTGACACGAGATGAGGTAAATAAAGCTATGTTTGGTATTGGTGAAAATAAAGCTCCGGGTCCGGATGGGTACACTTCGGCTTTCTTTAAACAAGCTTGGGATGTAGTGGGTGATCAAGTTACGAATGCAGTTCTGGATTTTTTCGAGAATGGTCAAATGTTGAAGCAAATCAACCACACTATTATAGCATTGGTGCCAAAAAAGGAATCCCCTAACACGGTGTTGGACTACAGGCCGATTTCTTGCTGTAATGTCTTGTTTAAATGCATAAGCAAGATTATCACCGATAGAATCAAAGGAAGCTTGGATGGTTTAGTCAGCATAAATCAATCAGCTTTTGTCCCTGGTCGTAAAATAACTGATAATATTCTTCTCACTCAGGAGCTTATGCATAACTACCATATTGATAGAGGTCCGTCTAGATGTGCCTTGAAGATTGACATTCAGAAGGCTTATCATACTGTCAACTGGTCTTTTCTTGAAGCTGTCTTATTGCGGTTTGGATTTCATCGGAAAATGGTCAAGTGGATCATGACATGTGTTTCTACAGTGTCATATTCCTTGAGTATTAATGGGGAATTGCATGGGTATTTTAGTGGGAAGAGGGGTCTTAGACAGGGTGACCCTATGTCTCCGTACTTATTCACCTTAGTCATGGAGGTCCTCTCTCTTCTTCTTCAGCGTGCGGCGATGGTTGGTTCAGGTTTTAAGTTTCATGCGCATTGTGCTAAGCAAAAGATTATTAATGTGTCTTTTGCGGATGATCTGTTTATATTTGCTCATGCTGATTGTGTGTCGGTTAAGTTATTAAGGGACGCTCTACAAAGGTTTACGAGGATCTCGGGATTGGTCCCAAGTGCTCCGAAAAGTACTATCTTCTTTTGTAATGTTCCTCCTCATACGAAGGCTCAGATTTTGAGGTTAATTCTGTTCCAGGAGGGATCCCTCCCTGTTCGCTACCTTGGAGTACCGTTAATCTCTTCAAGGCTTGCTTATAGCAATTGTAAAGTTCTGGTTGAACGGGTAGAACGGAGGATCGATAATTGGATGTCTAAGTCGTTATCTTTTGCGTGGAGGCTCCAGTTGATTAACTCGGTCATTTCGGCTATGTATACCTACTGGGCTTCAGTTTTCATGCTTCCGGTTAGAATTGTTAAGGAGCTTGAAACATGTATGCGTCGGTTTCTATGGAATGGGGGAGCTCGAGGTTCTGCTCGCTCGAAAGTTGCCTGGAAGGATATTTGCTTGCCTAAAATGGAAGGTGGTTTGGGTATTCGTAGTGTCATGGATGTTAATAAAGCGTTGATTTCAAACCATATATGGAGTATTATTAACAATCGTCGCTCTCTGTGGGTTTCATGGATTCATTCTTACAAACTTAAAGGCACTAGTTTTTGGGAGGTAAAATGTCCAGCCAATCCGAGCTGGGGATGGAGAAAGATTCTAGCGCTTCGTAATCAGATTCGGCCCTATGTTTGGAAATCTATTCAAAGCGGTCGCCAAACAAATGCATGGAGTGATAACTGATGTTCTTGCAGCCCCCTTCGTTGCTTTATTTCTCCTAGAATTATTGCCAATGCAGGTTTCAACCTGAGCTTGATGGTTGCGGATCTGCTTGACGATAATGGTCAATGGAAATGGCCTCTGGCCTGGTATGATCTATTTCCGGTGCTAATAAATATTTCGCCCCTAATTCTAATGGAGGATGTGGTTGATCGAACTCGTTGGAAGGATAGTGAAGATAATTTACAATTTTTTCACTCTTCGGAAGCTTGGTACTCTTTTCGGCTGAGAAACAACAAAGTTGCTTGGGTTGATTCGGTTTGGTTTAGCCAGTGTATTCCTAGACACTCGTTTCACATTTGGCTCGTTATCAATAACAAGCTAAAGACTCAGGATAGGATGGCTATTTGGGAAGCGGGTAGTGCCACTAACCTCATCCTCATGTGTTGTCCGCTGTGTTGTTATGATCGCCACTCTAGGGATCATCTCTTTTTCCAGTGTTCTTATGCATCTGAGGTGTGGGAAACAGTTAGGGAAAGGGTTGATATGGGGAGCGTCAATAACACATGGAGCTCGATTATGGGTTGGATGGAGCATAGTGCTAACTCTAGGCAACTTGAAAGGATTGTTTGCAAGATTCTTTTAGGGGCAGCTACTTATTTCATATGGCAAGAAAGAAACAACCGGTTATTCTCGAAGCTTCAACGTACCCCGTCTATGCTTTCGCAAGTTATTATTAATACCGTTCGGTTGAAGATAATGGGATTTAGGCTTGCTAGACACCCGAATCACATGAAGATTCTTGACAGGTGGCAGATCTCGAAGAAGGATATGATTTCGGATCCAGGCTAAGGAGGCATTGGACTGTTTTGTTTGTCTTTTAGTTTGGGGTAGTGTTCTATCTAGTTGTTAACTTGGCTGTGTTTTATTTGGTTTGTCTTGTTTGTTTGGTTCCCTAGTCGGGGTATGCTTTGGCTAGTAGTGTGTGTCGAGTCCATGATACACCCTGTTCTTCTATTGGTTATTTATAAAATTCACCGGGGTAACCCTTTACCCAAAAAAAAAAGAAGGATATGCATGAACTAGTTGTACATTATACTTAGGAGGTAGTAAACACGCCAAGTGTATGATGAAATATATATAGTGTTGTCCGTATAGGCTATTATGATGTTACGGGTATATAATGATAAGTCGAAAGTTAAATTAAATGAACCGTTGACTTCTAAAAGTCAACTGTGTATAAGAAGAATGGTTAGACGTGTTGTCATAATTGTAAGATTCAAGTAAGTTATACGGTGCGTGTTAGACGTATGTGTGTTTAATGCGATGACATGACGGATTACACGAGTTGGAAATGATATGAATTTGGTTACATGTATTATGCTTGTTAGAAGTGACTATAAATGTCAAATGTGAATTATGCGATCGATATGATCGTTATCATGTACAATTGTGTATGCTAATAAGAATGTGATTTCGATGACATGGAAGTATAGGAATCATGTCGAGACGGAATCAAGCACGGAAGGCTAACGGGTGAAGAAGTGGCGAGGAAACGAATATGAACACGGATGCATGAGGTAAGTGATTTCCGTAATCACTTCTTAGTTGTTTATGTAAAGTTATGTGTGACTTAATTAAGTATGATAATTAAGGTCAAATAGGAATGAGTTGTATGAAATCGATGAAGTATTAAACGGATCTTAGCTTTGATCCGAGCAAGGTATGTGCGTTAGGATTGTAGTTAAGTGGTAGGATTGGTTAAATATGCAATGAAGTCCTTGGTTGTAAAGGATGGAGCAATGTTGACAAAAACGCCCTTGATAGGTATATCGGGCAAACGACCTTAAATGTCTATTGGAAACAAGCTAATTGATTAGAGTAATGTTTTGGTCATGTGTGAGAGAAGAGTATGGTTTTGTATGTCATAGACCATTTAATGCACAAATACCCATAACGGGTCAAAATAAGCTTTTGAGCGAAAATGGGTTAAGAGGATGCAAGGCATCCGAGAATTTAATCTCTTATGATAGTCGTCAATGAAATTATTAAGTTCATATGAAATTGGGGTCAAATAAACAGATTATGTTGATAAATGTACGAACGGGTCAAATAATTAGAAAATGATAATAAGCCGAATGCACGTAAGGTAGGAAACTCCTTAAGTCGGATATGGGATTCCAAGTCCATTTGATAGAGGGTCAAATTATGACCACGTAGGAAGAAACGGGAGGTTAAACGGGTAAACGGTTTAAAAGTTATGCAAGTTTTATTGCGTGCGAACGACGAAATCAACACAGCAGAAAAATGGCAAAACTAGAGGCCGTCGCCGACGCCCCTTTGTCCGTCACCGACGCCCTGTGCATTTTCCAATTTTGCCCGACGCCTTAAATTGCTGTCTACGCGAAGCTGACCGACGCGAGGTATCGCACGGTTGTGCACTTGGGCCGCACGGTCGTGCGTTTCCAAGCAAACCAGTGCACTACCAGTGCCCCCGACGTCGTAGGATCCGCACGGTCGTGCGGTTGGGACGCATGGCCGTGCGTCATCTGCCAGCTCAACTGAACGTGCAGAATTCATATGTAATCAGTCCCGTAATCTACAAGGAGTCCTGAGTTGTATTCTAAACTCATTATAGAGCGTTTATGGGATGCGATGAGCGTCTACGAAAGTATAAAATGGAACGAAATGAGTATAGAGGCATATGTAAGTATAAGTATGGATTTTCCTATTTGATTAGTAAAGGGAATCCATAGGCAAACACATCTAGGACTGTAAGTATGTGAGTAGGTATGTAGGTATGTATGTATGGATGCAGATACGTATGTATGCAAGAAAAGGTTTGTGTGTATGTATGTACGTAGTTATGTATATATTGTATACATGGCTTCAATACATTTAAGTATTGACGTTATTAACAGTGTGCCTTAAGAATAAAATGTAATGCAGGTATGTTATTGAAGTCTCGTCAAGGACTAGACACCAAGATGGAATGATTAAATCTAGAAAGATATCGGGATGGGAAGTATATGTGGATAGAACATAACGAGACTACATGATAATGAATCTTGTTTGTATATAATGTACGCTAATGTTGTGAATGTATGTGGTGGGTGCAGGTTGTACGAATCACAGATTATCATCACGAGGAGTAGCGATCAAAGACCGAGTCACAAGAAAGATTGTACGGGAATCTTTGAATATGTAATTTGGTAAACATAAGTTATGCTTTTATTTTACTAAGTGAGTACAAAGGATGCATATTTTTGAAAAGAATTATTTTAAAATGAACTTTCAAGTAAGTCAAAACGTTTATAATGGAAGGAATTTTATGGTCGTATTTCCGCTGCGTCTTTTCAGTTAAAGCTTGTTAGGGCCTTACAAGTTGGTATCAGAGCCCTGGTTTGAGAGAATCAAGTACGAGAGTATAGGTACTTGAACTCAAACCTGTGTGCTCTTGTGATAAGGGACCCGTACAATCCAGGACTCGATCAAGATCTAAAGGTAGAATTGGAATGAAAACGTGTATGTATGCATTCATATGAAGAAACTAACGGTTATATTATGTGTAAGGTAAGCATAACTGCTTGGAAAGGATGATCCGGGAATGCGATCTAGAACCGGCATCAAGGCACGTGATAAGACAAATGGACCCCAGGTGCGTGCGGGCGTATGGAGTGGTATAATTAAGTGAGTGGGAAGAAAATTTAAAGAAAATGTAATAGTAATATGGCAATGAAGTTTTGAAAATGATACACGTGCCGCCCGTGAGACGGATTCGAAGCATGAAAGTAATGAAGTATGAATGACCTATTTGAATCCGTGAGACGGATTCAAGGGATGAAAGGCATGAATGGAATTTTTGAATCCGTAAAACGGATTCAAGGAAATGAAATGTAGGAGTGATAAGTCTGAATCCGCGAGACGGATTCGGACATAAGGTGGCGATTTCATGAAGACACAAGAAACATATGACGTTCGTGAGACCGTGATAACTGCTACAGGTTTGTCCGTTAGAATTAGGTAGTAGGTGGACGTGAGGGTGAAGAGAAACGTATGACTTTCAGGAATGAAGGTATGAATGATATGTTAGAATCCGCGAGACGAATTCGAAGCATGAAAAGAATGAAAGTATGAATGATAAGCTAGAATCCGCGAGACGGATTCGAAGCATGAAAAGAATGAAAGTATGAATGATAAGCTAGAACCCGTGAGACGGATTCGAAGCATGAAAGTAATGAAGTATGAATGACCTATTTGAATCCGCGAGACGGATTCAAGGGATGAAAGGCATGAATGGAATTTTTGAATCCATAAAACGGATTCAAGGAAATGAAATGTAGGAGTGATAAGTCTGAATCCGCGAGACGGATTCAACACATGTAAGGAATGAAAAATGTGAATGATTTGTTTGAAATCCGTTAGATGGATTCAAATCATAGAAGGAAGAAAAGGTATGAATGGTACGTTTGGAATCACTGGACGGATTTAAAAATGTAAAAAGGATGAAAATAGCTCATATCAGAATATGCTGATAGTTTGACCTTGGTCACGTCAAACGAGTCACATGAGTAAATATAAAGTAACTAAATGAAAGAATGATCGTAATTGGCATGCAAACCTAAATTTTAAAGCGAAAGGAAGAAGTTTCGAACAATTTATGTGATAAATGTGTTAGAAATCGACTCTTATGAGTCATAATGAACGACGGGCTATGACCCGGACAATAATTTGAGTATGAATGAGAAGGGTAAGTTTTGTTAAGAGTACCGAATGATGTAACAAACGTCCTTGCAAGTAAGCATGAATGGAAAGAAGTACATACGTGTGCCTCAATACATGTATGATAATTAAGAATTGTCAGTTTGGCTTTGAAAAGTCAAACTACGAAGGTTGACGAATAAGTAACTGGAATAAAAGAGGTGCTTGTGAGGAATGAAATGTGTGACACATTATAGCGCGTATGTAAGAAATTGTATAAGAATTATAGAACCCTTGATGTGATGAAACCAATCGAATTGGTGGAAGGATGCGTACGAGCGAAGGCACATTACATGGATGAATGAAATCTAGCCTGGTACGGCTAGCACTCGTGAAGAATGAGGACAGAACTGTGATTATTGATTATGATGATATCAACTACGTCACGATACTCCCCACCGGGCCCACCGGTAATATGTGGAAATATCGGGGTGTGACAGGTTGGTATCAGAGCCAACATTGAGTGAATTAAACCCTAGCCTTTTGTGTTTAATCTCAATGACACAGTTGCACATTCCTTGACCTCCGAGTCTAGGCAAAGGACTTAAGACTAATTCTAAAATCTTTATTTTGTCCTTTTTTGTTTTCTTGGCTGTTTCTTTTGGTTATGTTGACTGGAACACAAAATGTCGCCATGATTCAGAAGAGGAGGACGAGGCAAGGCGTCATTCACTACTCGTAACGATCATGAGGCCGGGCCTTCACACCGGCGAACTCCGTCAGCAACTATGAGCACAAGTCCTCAAGAGGATTGGAGGACTTACTTCGAGCCGGCGAGGCGTTCAGTCTCGCTCAGTTCATCACCATCTTACCACCACTCCTTTGGGCCGCACTCGAAAAATGAGCCCAACAACTCTCACCACTCCTACCTCCCGTTGCTGCGATCGGGATCACACCGGGCCTTTCAAGACCCAACCCCCTACTTCCAGAGTCGGTTTAATCCGGCAAACGTGAGTGAAGATCCAATGGGCTATAACCCATTGGGACCAGAAGACCACTATCCTGGAGCCCAGGATATGGATATGGATATGGAAGAGGATCCAGATCCAGATCCAGATTCTGCCGAGATGCCAACCGGAACACCGACCCATCCCATCGAGATCTTAGATGGGTCATCTTTTCATGGTTTACCATACCGAGGCCCAGACAGCTATGAAGCAAGGTTTGCCTCATACCCTTGGGAGTTCACTCCCCCTTTTAACCCAGCACCCCTACAGCAGCAACAGGATCACTATGAGGATTCATGTTTCCAAGCGGTTACTCCACCGCCAGCACCCCCGCCAGAGCAGCAACCGCCTCCGGAGCCACCGAGGCGGAGAAAATCAGGAGCACGGATGTCCGTCCGAGGGGGATTCCATTTCAGCACCCCTCAACACTCTAGTGGCAGCCACTACCCGCCACTGTATGAAGACCCGCATATGGATGGGCCTTCAAACCCAGTTTCAGAGGCGGACTCTGCGCCAGTCGCACCACCACCTTCACACATGGGTTATGATAACCCGATTCCTTCATACGCCGATGCAGCAGCATATAACCCTTTTGAGCAGCCAGTCCATACTGGCTACAACTACTACAATGCCCCCCATGTTGACCCATACCTTGTAGCGGCAAACTATAATGCTCTTCATCCTAAGGGACCCTACGGAGCCCCATATTAGACTGGGTACCCGGCCTATGGGTACCAATACCCGCCACCTCCTCAACCTCCACAGCAACAGCAGCCGCCGCAGATCCAACCACCACAGCAACAGGAAGTTCTTCAAAGGTTGAGCCAGGTGGAACGTGAGGTTCAAGAGGAGTGTAGAAGCCACCGAGAATTTCTTAAGGGTTTGGCAAGTTTAATCAAGGGGAAAAACAGAAGGGATCATTGAAATTCCTTATTTGTTTGTTTTGTATTTTTAATTTTCAATTAAGTCCCTGTGTGGACATCTATTTATGTACCTAGTCCCTGTGAGGACTTGTATTTTCAGTTAGCCCCTGCGTGGGCAAGTTATTTATGTTAAAGTCCCGTTTAGGGCAAATATGTACTCCTTTTTAAATTTTAATGGAATGTTTTAATCTTAAATATCATTTCTGTCATTATGTGCATCAATATAAAACAAGAAATAAATAAAAGTATATCATTCCTTTTGTAAGATCTGCCACTATATATTAAACAAAATCTTAAAGACAAAACCTAGCCATGTGTCATTTTAAAACAGGGCCATGATGGTAGTTCTCTATTAAGATTCAGATCCTTGTTAACATCTGAAAACATATTAACGCTCCTGACAAATGTGATTCGATAAAATCACATAAGTCATCCTATTATTAGATTCTTCCAATTCCTTTCCTCTATTTAGTTAATCATTCAATATTTAATGTCCTTTGAGACTAAAGACAGTTGTAGTCTACGACTCCCTATCAAGGAAAGGTGATGAACGACGTTCAAACCTTAATGCCTTTATCCTATAAGATCATGGCTTGAAACTTAAAATTTGTCCTTATGACTTGGCCTTTTATGCCATTATAATATTTTAGTAAATTATAACTAAGGATAATTATGATGAAAATCCCGAATGAAAATGTTTAATAAACTAACCAATATGGTTTATTAATACCAAGGTTAATAAATCATCAAGAATGACAATACTGCTATAGACTTCTAAATAAATCATTGTCATCATTTTATGTAGCAATCAACCTACATGGCAGAATCAGAAGAAGTCAATAGTCATCCGAGGGAGAATCATGATACTACCAGAATCAACATAACTGGTGCGGAACTTCAAGCATTGATTGATAATGCTGTTACCAAGGCCATGGATAGGCAGTTTAATGAATCAAGTGGTACTCGGAGCAAGACCCTATCAGTACCTCATTCTAAATCACACCCTAAGACTCACTCTGTGGCTCATAGTAAGCCACCATCTAAAACTCACAAGTCAAAGAAGGATGATGGCCAGCACTCTTCAAATCAGCATAGCATTCCGTCTAAGAAGATTGTATTTGATAAGGAGCCACGAGTAAAAACATGTTCTTATAAGTATTTCGTCTCCTACAAGCCCAGGGATTTCACTAGGGAAAAAAGAGCCATTGATTGCATGACGTGGCTAGATGAGTGGATACGGTAGTTGATATTAGTGGGTGTGCAGAGCAAGATATTGTGAAGTATGTTTCACAATCATTCAAGGGAGAAGCTCTAGCTTGGTGGAGGTCCTTAATCCAAGCTACTGGAAAGATTCCGTTATACAACTTAACATGGGCTCAGTTTGTTGCTTTGATCAAAGAGAATTTCTGCCTTCAACATGAAGTTGAGAAGATTGAGACTGACTTTTTGACCTTGGATATGAAAAACTTAGATTGTCAGGCATATCTCATGAGTTTTAACACCATGTCTCGATTGGTTCTATACTTAGTGACACCGGAACCAAAACGTATAGCCCGTTTCATTAGGGGTTTAGCCCCGGAGATTAAAGCTAGTGTGAAAGCATCAAGACCTACTACCTTTAGGTTAGTAGCTGATTTGTCATTATCTCTTACCCTTGATGCGGTCAGGCAGAGATCTCTTAGGAATCCTGATACGGGGAAGAGGAAACGTGAGGATGATAACTCACACCGTTCAGATAAAAAGCATAAGGGGAACTCTGATCACAAGAAGAGTTCAGGGTTCAAGAAGGATTACCAACAGTCGGGTGAGAAGCCCAAATGCAAGACCTACAAGAAGCGTCATCTGGGAAAGTGCAGGCATGAATCAAAATCCCAATTGCAGCCTAGGGCTTGTGGAATTTGTAAATCTAGTGAGCATAAGACATTGGATTGTAAGAAGATAAATGATGCGACTTGTTACAACTGTAACGAGAAGGGGCATATCAAGTCTTAACTACCCAAAGTATGCCAAGAAACCTGAGGAAGGTAAAAAGAACAATGCTCGGGTCTTTTAAATGAATGCACAAGAAGCAATCCAGAATGACAACGTGATAACAGGTACCTTTCTAATCAATGATGTTTATGCAAGGGTATTATTTGATTCGGGTGCAGATAAGTCGTTTGTTGATGATAAATTTTGTAAGTTATTAAATCTGCCTGTTAGAACCCTAAGCATAAAATATGGAGTAGAATTGGCCGATGGTACGGTAGAAACTGCTTCAACTGTGTTAGATGGATGTTTTATATCCATTAGGAACCACTCCTTTCCTCTGTCCTTGCTTCCTTTGAAATTAGCTGGTTTCGACATAGTTATAGGCATGGATTGGTTATCTCATAACCAAGCCCATATAGTTTGTGACAAGAAACAAGTAGTTATCAAGACTCCGTATGGTGAGCCACTCACAATACAAGGAGATACTCAGTATGTGTAACACCCTCAAAATACCACCTGCGGAAACCCCGCGAGGCGTGTTACACATCAGAGTCTGAGCCACCAATCACATTGAACCATTGATGAATATTTAAATAAAACATGTCCTTAATTGCCAAGATTAAATGTCAAACATAATATCAATTCACAAAGAGTTATATAGCGGAAGCATATGATAAGTTGTTTAGCAAATGTTTCATAATAAAACTCAAGACCAATGTATCAATTATAAGTAATCCAATAGCTTCGATCCATGACCACTCCAGCACTCCCAGATAGCAAGTCCATGTTCCAAGGTTAACGACCTACAAGCATGCAAACAAGTGTGTCAGACTACGCTGGTGAGTTCAAGGTTTCGTTAACGTGTTGTGTTACCAGATATATGTTAATGCGATTCAATGTTGTGTTACGATGTTGCTCATGTTAGTTACCCTAGGGAGTACGCCCTTACGTAACCGAGGAGTGTGCCTCTTAGCAACCCACTATGTTGTTCACGCTAGTTACCCTAGGGAAAACGCCCTTACGTAACCGAGGAGTGTGCCTCTTAACAACCATAGTGAAACCCAGATAATTAGTTCACCCCGTCCTTACGGCCCGGTGTGAGGTTTCCCACCTAATAGCGCTATCAACTAATTACCCCCATTGCCCTCCAGGCAATCCGATGATAGATTCCATGTTTAATAACCAAAACCGATTAAGTTGTTTACCCAAGGTTTCCCTTCCAAATGTTTACCAGTTGTCCCAAACCACCGGGACGCATGCTTGAGAAAATGCAATGAACTCACCTGGGGTTGCTCGGTATGATACACAAAAAGTTCAGTTAAGCTACAATGTGATCAACCACGTCCTAGCACGTTTATCATACAAGTCAGGTTTTGGCTCATATAATGCACATAGGTTTCACACGAGTAAACACGTTACGAGCACGTATAGATCATGGCAACACATAATTCATGTTATCACATTGACAGTGGCATTCAAGTACCCATCACGTCTAATTTGTATAGTCCAAAGGTAAAGCCCAACCAATAGCGGCCCAACCTATTGTGCGATCCGCACGACTTGTGCGATCCACAATGGGTTGTGCGATCGGCCTTGCATCCGGCCCAATAACAAAAACAGTCCAATAGCCTGTTCGGCCCAACAGGAAACATTTAAGTGACATTGTGCGATCCAAGCAGACTTGTGCGATCTGCTTGGGTTGTGCGACTGGATTTGGACTTGTGTGGTTTAATTTGGGCTGAGCGGCCCAACTACTTAACAACAACCGATGCGGTCCAGTAACCTTGTGCGAGTGAACAGTTCTTGTGCGATCCGGGCACCTTGTGCGATACGAAGCCTTGTGCGAGTGGCCTCTTGTGCGCTCGGATCAGATTTGTGTGATTGTTTTAATTACCGAATATTATGCAAGTCGCTTACAAGTTTCCTTCATTCACGAAATTAGTTACATTGTTTCCAAGTTTACCAAACTAATTAACAAATCAATCAACACCATTCTAACAAATCTGATAACACCAAAATCGATCAAACATGCATAATTCAAATGCTTCCTCAAGAACCCTAACCGAACCATACATGAACATCACTTATAAACATAACGATTTACATGAACACGTGCCATACATTCAATCCGAAATATAAGATTTGTGCACTTTCAAGCATCAAAATTAATCCATCGATCAAAACCCTAGCAGCCGACTAACATTCAACAGTTTCTATTTCATCATGTAAGCAATTCGTGAACAAGCTAAGCTAGCCGATTATCAACACTATCTTTCAATCTATATGTGAGCCGATTAACAAGAACATCACATACGGTTCCTTATCAAAATCACGTCTACAATTCTAACCATAATATCACAACACAAATCATAACACCTTGTAACAAAACATAATTCACTAACCGATTGAGAGGGAACGAAATCAAAGAGAGCTTTGAGGGATGGGGAGGGTCGCCGGCTTCTAGAGAGAAGTGTTAGGGTTTGTGTGTGTTGTGCTTTGGTAACAAATGTGAGGTGGTTACAATAACCTAATGCTAATCAAACAACATGATGGGCCGAACCCAACATGGCTGCCCATTCGGTTCATGTGGAGTCCATAAGGACTTGTGCGACCGGCCCACATGGACTTGTGCAATTGATTCAATTAATATACATACCATATAACAAAATCATGCATTCATTCAATTAGAATAATTCACTTAAACACGTAACGTTACACAAAAGTAGGTTCGAATTACGAGTTGTCACAGTATCCCCAACTAAAAAGAAATTTCGTCCCGAAATTTGGTACGCACTCACTGAGGGAGCTAGGTAAGTTATATCGTTTGCTGGTTTTCCTGGGGTGTCACATCCTCCCCAACTTGAATGGGAATTTCGTCCTGAAATTCACTAGTTGCATCAACACTGGGTTTGCTAGGTTTTGACTGGTCTTTGGGGAACAAATGTGGATACTTCTGTTTCATCTGGTCCTCGCGTTCCCACGTGAACTCTGGACCACGTCTTGAGTTCCAACGAACTCTCACAATCGGTACACGGCTGTGCTTACGAACTTTAACTTCCCGATCCATAATCTCAATTGTTTCTTCGACAAACTGCAATTTGTCGTCTATCTTCAGCTCTTGAAATGGTACTACTAGTGTTTCATCAACCAAACACTTCTTTAGCTGCGATACGTGAAATACATCATGGACATTACCCAACTCAGCAGGTAATTCCAACCTGTAGGCCACCTTTCCAATTCGTTCCAGAATTTTGAACGGTCCCACATAACGAGGGTTTAGTTTGCCGCGTTTCCCAAAACGCACCACACCCTTCCAGGGTGAAACCTTTAACATAACGCGGTCATTAACTTCAAATTCCAGCGGTTTACTACGCTTGTCAGCGTAGCTTTTCTGACGGTCGCAAGCTGCGGCCATACGGTTTCGAATCTGCACAATGCTTTCTGATGCCTCAAGAACAAACTCAGGCCCTATGATCTGACTATCACCCACCTCATGCCAACAGAGAGGTGAACGGCATTTTCGTCCGTATAGTGCTTCGAACGGGGCTGCCTTAATACTTGAATGGTAGCTGTTGTTGTAGGAGAATTCTATCAACGGTAGGTGCTTCTCCCATCCTTTCCCAAAGTCGAGTACGCATGCCCGAAGCATATCTTCAAGTGTCTGGATGGTGCGCTCGCTTTGACCATCCGTCTGCGGGTGATAAGCGGTGCTCATGTCGAGTTGGGAACCAAACGATTTATGCATTGACTGCCATAATTCTGAAGTGAAACGCGGATCTCGGTCTGAAATGATAGAAGTTGGCACCCCATGCCTAGAAACCACCTCCTTAAGATACAATCACCCAGCTGAGAGAATTTGTCTGTTTCCTTGATTGCTAGGAAGTGTGCTGATTTCGTGAGGCGATCAACAATCACCCAAATGGTGTCATTCCCAGCCTGAGTTCTTGGTAGTCCTGTCACGAAATCCATGGCGATCTGTTCCCACTTCCAGGTGGGTATCTTTGGTTGCTGCAGTAGACCTGAGGGCTTTTGATGTTCTGCTTTGACTTTAGCACAAGTCAAACATTTGCTGACGTAGGTTGCTATATGAGCTTTCATGCTGGGCCACCAGTAGGTAGTTTTCAAGTCGTGGTACATCTTATCTAATCCAGGATGTACAGAGTAGCGTGATTTATGTGCCTCTTCCATTACAAGTTCTCGTAAGTTACCAAAGAATGGGACCCAAATGCGTCCAGTTACGTAGTAAGCACCGTCTCCCTTTCGTTCTAGTCGTTGCCTCGAGCCACGTAAAGCTTCAGCTCGAACGTTCTCTGGTTTCAACGCTTCTCACTGAGCGTCTCGTATCTGGGAAGGAAGGTTGGACTGGATCGTGAGTTGCAATGCTCGCACACGCCTAGGTGCATTATCCTTTCTGCTGAGGGCGTCAGCTACAATGTTCGCCTTGCCCGGATGATACTTGATGGCACATTCATAATCGTTCAATAATTCCACCCATCGTCGTTGTCGCATATTCAATTCTTTCTGGTCGAAGATGTGCTGAAGACTCCTATGGTCGGTGTAGATGGCGCATTTGGTACCGTACAGATAGTGCCTCCAAATCTTCAACGCAAATACCACCGCTCCTAACTCCAAGTCGTGTGTCGTGTAGTTCTTCTCGTGCACCTTCAGCTGACGAGAAGCATAAGCTATCACCTTCTCGCGTTGCATCAACACGCAACCGAGACCCTGAATCGAAGCATCACAATAAACCACAAAATCTTCGGTACCCTCTGGTAACGACAAGATCGGTGCACTGCAAAGTTTTTGCTTTAACAACTGGAAGGCCTCTTCCTGCTTCGTTCCCCAAGAGTATACCGTGTTCTTCTGTGTTAACGAGGTGAGAGGTTGAGCGATTTTCGAGAAGTCTCTAATATACCTCCGATAATATCCTGCGAGACCAAGAAATTGTCGCACCTCAGACGGAGTCTTTGGTGCCGCCCAATTCTTAACTGCATCCACCTTCGCAGGATCCACATGTATCCCTTTCTCGTTAACAACGTGCCCACGGAAATGCACTTCTCGAATCCAAAAGTCGCACTTAGAAAATTTCGCATACAGCTGTTCCCTTCTCAAAAGTTCCAAGATGAGACGTAGGTGACGCTCGTGATCCTCCCTGTTCTTCGAATAGACTAAGATGTCATCAATAAACACTATAACAAACTCGTCGAAATAAGGCTTACATACGCGGTTCATGAGATCCATGAAAACCGCTGGTGCATTAGTCAATCCAAACGGCATAACCAAAAACTCGTAGTGTCCATAGCGCGTTCGAAAAGCCGTCTTGGGAACATCCTCTTCCCTAACCCTTACCTGGTGATACCCCGATCTTAAGTCGATCTTGGAATAAAAACTTGACCCTTGCAGCTGGTCAAACAAGTCGTCGATGCGTGGTAACGGATAGCGGTTCTTAATGGTCACCTTGTTGAGCTCTCGATAGTCGATACACATACGGAATGACCCGTCTTTCTTCTTTACGAACAGAACTGGGGCTCCCCAAGGCGACGAACTGGGTCGAATAAAGCCCCTGTCCAACAACTCTTGCAGTTGATTAGACAGTTCTTGTAACTCTCCCGGTGCTAACCGGTATGGAGCTCGAGCAATCGGAGCCGCTCCTGGCGCAAGATCAATCTGGAATTCTACTTGACGATGAGGAGGTAACCCTGGTAGCTCCTCTGGGAACACATCAGCAAATTCTCACACCACTGGTAGATCCTCGATCTTACTTTCTTCAGACTGAGCGTTGGTAACTAACGCTAACATTGCAGGATACCCCTTTTGTAGATACTGCTGTGCACGCATGGCCGTGATAATCCCAACCATCATCCCACTACGGTGCCCTTGAACTAACAGTGACTCCCCATCAGGGAGAGGAATACGCACAACTTTCTCCTTACACAAAATTTCTGCTTGGTGCTTAGACAACCAATCCATCCCTACTACTATGTCAAAACTACCGAGTGTAACGGGAAGGAGGTCAATGTCAAACACCTGACCCACGAGATCTAGTTTGCATCCAAAAAGGACATTCGAGGCTTCTATCGTTTTACCATCTGCTAGTTCTACTACTTGTTTAACTTCTAAAGGTGTTGGGGTTATCCCTAATCGTGGACTAAACTCTAGGGACACATAACTCCAATCGGCACCCGAATCAAATAATACAGAAGCAATACGATTGTTAACAGGAAACATACCAGTTACAACGTTGCCGTCATTCCTGGCATCCCCTGCTCCAAGCTGGAACACTCTGCCGCGAGCACCATTTCCCCCATTGTTGACGTTGTTGTTGTTGTTGTTGTTGTTGTTGTTGTTGTTCCCAGCATTGTTATTATTCGGGCGGTTGTTGTCGTTGGCGTTCTGGTTTAACTGAGGGCAATCCCGCTTAAAGTGGCCCTCGTCACCACACTGATAGCACCCCTTTCTGAAACCCTTGTTCTGCTGGGGTGGTTGCCCCTGTTGTCTCTGGTTTTGCTGGTTCTGTTGCTGCTGGTGTTTGGGTTGTGAGGCCCTACAATCCCTGGCCTCATGGCCCGTCTTACCACACTTGTTACATGTCCGGCCACACGGCCCAAAATGATGATAGCCACACCTGTTACACCGTGGCTTTCTCCCCGCATACGAACCCTGGCTGTGGCCACTTCCCTGGCCTTGATTGACCGAAGACGACTGGCTGATGCTGCGGTTGTTGTTGTCTGGCCTTTTCTGAGTCTGACCAGCACTGGGTGCTTTGTCGTAGTCGCTCCACTTCCGTTTGTTATCATTAGCAGATGTAGTAGCAGTGGGTGCCGCAGCAACAGTGGCTGAAATGCGCGGAGGTAACGAATTGCTCTCGACCTCTTGGTCCACAATCTTATGAGTCAGACGAACAATCTGTGTCAAATCATTGAGATGGGCTGCAGTGACCAAACTCTTCACACGCGGAGGCAACCCTTTGATGAATAACTCAATCCTCCGAGACATAGGCCGGGACAAGTTCGGGCACATGTCGGCCAGTTCATATGATCGCTTCACATACGCTTCGACTTCAGATCCAACCATCTTCAAGTCGTAGTATTCGTTTTCCAACTTCTGGACCTCATCCCGAGGACAGTACTCCTCCCTGATCAGTTCTTTAAAGTCTTCCCAGGTTGTGGCATTCGCTGCCTCGATGCCCAACAACTGTACCTGGGCGTTCCACCATGTTAGGGCACCATCTGCCAAGGTACCCGCAACATATTTTACCCTGTCCCCAACAGGACAGTTACAGATAGCGAACACAGACTCTGCTTTCTCGAACCATCTCAGAAGTCCCACAGCCCCTTCAGTCCCGGTGAAGGTCTGTGGCTTACAGTCCATAAACATTTTGAATGTGCACGCAGGCTGGTTAGGTTGAGGTTGCGCTTGCTGACCTAAATGACGGAAGGAAACACATTATAGGAGTGAAAAGGCGTGTACGTGGTATAAGAGTAAAAAGTACTTGGTCCATTCCGTACCAGCTTGATAGGCTGCTAAGGCCTCAGCCACACGGGTATTGATTAAGTCAGTCAACTCAGCCTGAGTCATGTTGATGTTGCCACGTCCGTGTCCTCGTCCACTCATGATTCTAAAGTTGGAAATGAACCGATTCAGGAAATCGAAACGAGATGGAAATCATGTATCACGTTGAGATCTACATACTACCAAGTTCACACACAATAAGGCAGAACCCTTCTCACGCTCGATAAGCCTCACTGGGACTTGCATGCACCCCACGTTATTATTAAGTGTGCACCCATAATAATAAGGCGATTTGCATGCTTACCTCAGTGCCTCTTAGCTTGCGCTCGAAGTTTCCCCCGTTCAAACAACACAACAGATGGTATCACAGGTCTATGATTCACATGAGTCGAAGAGTAGTGTCACACTATCAAGTCACTATGGTGTTTAATGTTTCATTTCATATATGTTGTGAGTGTGTGACTGCTAAGCAAGTAATGTATAAAGTGAGAGAGAGACGAACCTTGCAATCTGGAGCTGAGTGTCATGATCGATCTACGAAGTTGTTTGGTTATAGTCTGGTTTTATAAAACGTTTTAAAACCTAGTTCACTATAACCAGTGGCTCTGATACCAAACTGTAACACCCTCAAAATACCACCTGCGGAAACCCCGCGAGGCGTGTTACACATCAGAGTCTGAGCCACCAATCACATTGAACCATTGATGAATATTTAAATAAAACATGTCCTTAATTGCCAAGATTAAATGTCAAACATAATATCAATTCACAAAGAGTTATATAGCGGAAGCATATGATAAGTTGTTTAGCAAATGTTTCATAATAAAACTCAAGACCAATGTATCAATTATAAGTAATCCAATAGCTTCGATCCATGACCACTCCAGCACTCCCAGATAGCAAGTCCATGTTCCAAGGTTAACGACCTACAAGCATGCAAACAAGTGTGTCAGACTACGCTGGTGAGTTCAAGGTTTCGTTAACGTGTTGTGTTACCAGATATATGTTAATGCGATTCAATGTTGTTTTACGATGTTGCTCATGTTAGTTACCCTAGGGAGTACGCCCTTACGTAACCGAGGAGTGTGCCTCTTAGCAACCCACTATGTTGTTCACGCTAGTTACCCTAGGGAAAACGCCCTTACGTAACCGAGGAGTGTGCCTCTTAACAACCATAGTGAAACCCAGATAATTAGTTCACCCCGTCCTTACGGCCCGGTGTGAGGTTTCCCACCTAATAGCGCTATCAACTAATTACCCCCATTGCCCTCCAGGCAATCCGATGATAGATTCCATGTTTAATAACCAAAACCGATTAAGTTGTTTACCCAAGGTTTCCCTTCCAAATGTTTACCAGTTGTCCCAAACCACCGGGACGCATGCTTGAGAAAATGCAATGAACTCACCTGGGGTTGCTCGGTATGATACACAAAAAGTTCAGTTAAGCTACAATGTGATCAACCACGTCCTAGCACGTTTATCATACAAGTCAGGTTTTGGCTCATATAATGCACATAGGTTTCACACGAGTAAACACGTTACGAGCACGTATAGATCATGGCAACACATAATTCATGTTATCACATTGACAGTGGCATTCAAGTACCCATCACGTCTAATTTGTATAGTCCAAAGGTAAAGCCCAACCAATAGCGGCCCAACCTATTGTGTGATCCGCAGGACTTGTGCGATCCACAATGGGTTGTGCGATCGGCCTTGCATCCGGCCCAATAACAAAAACAGTCCAATAGCCTGTTCGGCCCAACAGGAAACATTTAAGTGACATTGTGCGATCCAAGCAGACTTGTGCGATCTGCTTAGGTTGTGCGACTGGATTTGGACTTGTGCGGTTTAATTTGGGCTGAGCGGCCCAACTACTTAACAACAACCGATGCGGTCCAGTAACCTTGTGCGAGTGAACAGTTCTTGTGTGATCCGGGCACCTTGTGCGATACGAAGCCTTGTGCGAGTGGCCTCTTGTGCGCTCGGATCAGATTTGTGTGATTGTTTTAATTACCGAATATTATGCAAGTCGGTTACAAGTTTCCTTCATTCACGAAATTAGTTACATTGTTTCCAAGTTTACCAAACTAATTAACAAATCAATCAACACCATTCTAACAAATCTGATAACACGAAAATCGATCAAACATGCATAATTCAAATGTTTCCTCAAGAACCCTAACCGAACCATACATGAACATCACTTATAAACATAACGATTTACATGAACACGTGCCATACATTCAATCCGAAATATAAGATTTGTGCACTTTCAAGCATCAAAATTAAACCATCAATCAAAACCCTAGCTGCCGACTAACATTCAACAGTTTCTATTTCATCATGTAAGCAATTCGTGAACAAGCTAAGCTAGCCGATTATCAACACTATCTTTCAATCTATATGTGAGCCGATTAACAAGAACATCACATACGGTTCCTTATCAAAATCACGTCTACAATTCTAACCATAATATCACAACACAAATCATAACACCTTGTAACAAAACATAATTCACTAACCGATTGAGAGGGAACGAAATCAAAGAGAGCTTCGAGGGATGGGGAGGGTCGCCGGCTTCTAGAGAGAAGTGTTAGGGTTTGTGTGTGTTGTGCTTTGGTAACAAATGTGAGGTGGTTACAATAACCTAATGCTAATCAAACAACATGATGGGCCGAACCCAACACGGCTGCCCATTCGGTTCATGTGGAGTCCATAAGGACTTGTGCGACCGGCCCACATGGACTTGTGCAATTGATTCAATTAATATACATACCATATAACAAAATCATGCATTCATTCAATTAGAATAACTCACTTAAACACGTAACGTTACACAAAAGTAGGTTCGAATTACGAGTTGTCACAGTATGGGTTGCCTGAGCAAGTGTCTATGCTAAAGGCGTCAAAGTGTTTGAAGAAGGGTTGTGTCATTTACATGGCGCAGGTAACTATTGATGAACCTAGGCCCAAGGTTGAAGACATCCCTGTTTTTTCTGAATATCCAGAAGTATTCCCTAAAGAACTACCTGGTTTACCACCAGATAGGCAAGTGGAGTTCAAAATCGACATTATCCCTGGAGCAGCACCTGTTGCAAGAGCACCTTACAGGTTAGCACCGACAGAGATGAAAGAGTTGAGGACTCAACTGGATGAATTATTGGCAAAAGGTTTTATTAGGACTAGCTCATCTCCTTAGGGAGCACCGATTCTGTTTGTAAAGAAAAGGATGGATCAATGCGATTATGCATTGATTATCGAGAGCTGAATAAGGTCACAATCAAGAACAAATATCCATTGCCCAGGATCGACGATCTGTTCGATCAATTGCAAGGGGCAAGTTACTTCTCCAAGATTGATTTAAGGTCAGGTTACCATCAGCTGAAGGTCAGAGATGAAGATGCACATAAGACTGCATTCAGAACTCGTTATGGTCACTACGAGTTCTTGGTGATGCCTTTCGGGCTAACTAATGCACCAGCAGCGTTCATGGATCTCATGAATCGCGTATGCAAGCCTTACTTGGACAAGTTCGTCATCGTGTTCATTGACGACATTCTTATTTATTCGAAGAACCAGGCTGATCATGAAACGCACCTTCGATGTATTCTTAAACTTCTTCAGCATGAGAAGCTCTACGCCAAGTTTTCAAAATGTGAGTTTTGGCTTCGTGAAGTCCAATTTCTTGGAAAGGTGGTTAGTGAGCATGGTATCCAGGTGGATTCCGCTAAGATTGAAGCTATCATGAATTAGCAATAGCCAAAGACGCCCACAGAGATTCGTAGCTTCTTGGGTCTGGCAGGATATTATAGGCGTTTTATTGAAAAAATTTCAAGGATTGCTGCACCCCTAGCTTCATTAACTCGCAAGAATGTCAAGTTTGAATGGGGTCCTAAGCAACAAGAGTCCTTTGATATTCTTAAACAAAAGTTAAGTAATGCACCTGTGTTAACATTGCCCGAAGGAATTGAAGAATTTGTGGTTTATTGTGACGCATCGCACACTAGCATGGGATGTGTGCTAATGAAGAAGGGCAAAGTTATTGCCTATGCTTCTCGACAATTAAAGGTGCATGAAAAGAATTACACCACCCATGATTTGGAGTTGGGTGTCGTTGTGTTTGCACTAAAACTTTGGAGGCATTATTTACATGGTACCAAGTGTGTGATCTATTCTGATCACAAGAGCCTTCAGCATCTGTTTAACTAGAAGGATCTGAACATAAGACAGCGTCGATGGATGGAGACACTGAATGATTATGATTGTGATATCCGATATCATCCAGGCAAAGCGAATGTAGTCGTCGATGCTTTGAGCAGGAAAGAATGGGTTAAGCCCATTAGAATCAGTGCCAAGAGTATTGAATTGAAGAACAACCTAAATGAAAGATTGTTAGCCGCTCAGAAGAAAGCTGTATTAGAAGCCAACTATCCAAATCAAAAGTTGGGAGTAACTGCTGAACAGTTATCATATGGCCAGGATGGAATCCTAAAATTGAATGGACGAATATGGGTTCCAAATTATGGTGGATTGCGAGATGTGATTCTTCAAGAAGCCCATAGCTCCAAGTATTCTGTTCATCCTGGTAGTGATAAGATGTATCAGGATTTAAAGGCAAGTTATTGGTGGATAGGTTTGAAGAAATCTATAGCCACTTATGTGGCCAAGTGTTTGACGTGTGCGCAAGTTAAGGCAGAACACCAGAAGCCGTCAGGTTTGCTGCAACAGCCTGAACTTCCCACCTGGAAATGGGAAATGGTAACTATGGATTTTATCACTAAGTTACCAAAAACAAAGCGAGGAAATGATACAATTTGGGTTAAAGTAGATAGACTGACCAAGTCAGCCCACTTCTTACCTATTAAGGAAACACACAGCTTAGATAAGTTAGCTCAGTTGTACGTGGACGGGATTGTATCTCTTCACGGAGTGCCAGTGTCTATCATCTCTGGTAGGGATACGAGATATACATCGCATTTCTGGAAAAGCTTTCAGCAATCCCTAGGCACCCGATTAAACTTCAGCACTGCATATCATCCTCAAACGAATGGTCAAAGCGAGCGTACAATTCAAACGCTGGAGGATATGTTAAGAGCTTGTGTTACTAATCTAGGTGGAAGTTGGGATGATCATCTTCCATTGATTGAATTTTCGAATAATAATAGCTATCACTCCAGTATTCAAGCTGCACCTTTTGAAGCTTTGTATGGAAGAAGGTGCAGGACGCCGGTTTGCTCGGCGGAAGTTGGAGATGTCCAACTAACAGGACCTGATATAGTCCTGGAGACGACAGATAAGATTGTGCAGATACGGGATCATCTCAAAGCTGCCAGGGATAGGCAGAAAAGCTACGCGGATAAAAGGCCTAAACCTCTAAAATTCGAGGTAGGTGACAAAGTGTTACTTAAGGTATCACCCTGGAAAGGGGTAATGCGATTTGGCAAGAAAGGCAAGTTAAGCCCAAGATACATAGGACCATTCGAGATCATCGAATGTGTTGGAACAGTGGCTTACAAGTTAAACTTGCCTGAAGAGCTCAGTGGAATTCATAATGTATTCCACATCTGCAATCTGAAGAAATGCCTAGCAGATTAATCGCTAGCCATGTCACATAAGGATGTGCATATAGATGAGAGCTTAAATTTTGTTGAAAAACCTTTGTCGATCGAGGATTGACAGGTTAAGAAACTTCGAAGGAAGCATGTACGGATTGTGAAGGTAAAATGGGATGCCCGTAGAGGCCCAGAATACACGTGGGATGTAGAATCCACAATGAAATAGAAGTACCCTCATTTATTCCAGTAAATCTCGAGGTCGAGATTTCTTTTAAGGGGGTGAGGATGTAACACCTCGCAAAAATCATGTCCATTACAATGGTGACACGTGTCATAAACCCTGATTGTGATTAAAGATATCTTGAGGGACTAAAACTGTCAACAGTGCAAAGATGTAATTAGAAGGACCAAAAGCGTCAACATGCCAAACTTGTGCCTCTGAATGACTCTATATAACGTCCGTATTCATTATTGAATAAATTGTCAGACACTAGAAGCCGTTTGCGCTTAAAAATCGAAAGTTATAAAACATAGGGGTTAAAAGTGTCAACATGTTAATTTTTACCTCTGAGTGACCTATTAACATTCCCAAGGCTTTGTAATACATTATTACACCCTCATGAACATTTGATAAAAGTTCCATAAAGATCCGATTCAAAATTTTGAAGTATATTGAAGTTTCCAAGAATAGGGGTTAAAAGTGTAAATATCACAATTCTAGTATTGGGAGACTTTTTCATATGTCCAAGACTTACAAATGCATGGCCACACTCCCTAGGACACCCCTGACCTGTTTACACTGACCATGCATGCTGAAAATGTCACATTATCGAGTAACATGAGTGCAGGGACTGAACATGCAACAAAACAAAACAACTTGAAAACACTACCCCTCACGTGGCGCGCCAGGTATAACCTGGTTTGGCACGTGGCGCGATGGAGGCTGGTTTCCAGCCTGAACTGGCAGCTACCCAGCTCTGCAACCTGAAATCTCCATTCTGATTCTCTGCAATACAGGGACGAAAACAGCAGCATTTTTAACTGTTTTGGAATACCACTATACACATGTTAACATCATAAAACATCTGAAGACACATGGAGTGATCTTGCGAAGTAGAAATCACTATAAATAGACCTCACTCTTTCACTTGAAACTTGCACAATTCAAAGAATTTCCCAAACACACTCTCAAAGCAAGTTCTCTGGAGCAACCTGGTCTTTAAGGAGGCTCTGTTAGTTCAATTTTTCGTGCTAAGGACTCTTGTACGTGCTCTTAGCCTCTGTAATTAAGGTTTTATTAGCTTAGTGACCAAAAGTCAAAGCCATCGTAATTAAGCTTTGACTTAGTGATTAATCACTAATGGTCCAGTCATTTTTCAAATTGAAAGTGACTATGAGTTGGTAATTATGTGGGTAATAAACCCTTAAAAGGGCACCCTCTGATTTCCATTCTAACTTGGTCAATTGTCTGGTCAAACTTAATTATAAAAAATCAACAGAAGCTATTTTTGCAAATAAATTCATAACTGATAATGTAGAAGTTATGGAACCTGTTTAAACACTAAAATAACTTGGTAAATAATGTAAGAACATGTCTAAGCATGTTCAACCCGACAATTCTGAGTTTAGGCTCGGTTCGGAACCGAAAGTCGCAAAAGTAGACTTTTGCTTTGACTTTCAGTTCTGACCCTATTTAGCTTAGTTTAGATATGCCTTAGGGTTTCTTTAGGACCATATTACATGTTAGTATAACCCTCTGAGATTATACAATATGGTCCCTTTGTAATCCGATTCATTTGCATGTTTCCGTTAATTGCATAAATGTTGACCATTATGCCCTTTTGTTATTAAAACGAGATTTTTGAAAATGTGAGAGAACAAAAACCTTTATTACTGATTTATAAACATGTCCTAAAAATTTGACATCAGTTTGAGGTCTAAATTAGGAGTTATGCTCAATATCGTAAATTGAAAGCTTTTTATTAATTAAACGGCATTTTTAGCATAAAACCTATTTAAACCTAAATTTCGACACCAAACTTTTTACCCACTAATGTAATATAAAATTTTGGGATTTTTGAAGATTTTTATTAATTTTTAAACTGATCATAACATAGGGTTATTGCTTTGATTCGGTAATTAACGGTTATACCCTTTTTACCAATAAAATGAGTTTTACATAACATTTCGATACCAAACCTTTTGCTACTGATTTTATATGTTAAATAAAATATTTAGTAAATTACAAGTTTTGTCCTTTATGTTTACACCAAATTGCAGGCGCTGTCCTTTAGCGCAAAAGCTGACAAGTTTTGTACTTAATGTTTCAAAATCTTGCACGTTATGTCCTTTTGGCCAAACCTAGTTAGATTTTTTGGTTAAGTATAGTCATGTGCCTTGCACATGAGGGCATTTTTGTCATTTCACTTTTCATCTGTTTTGTAAAGAAATATTATTTAGGGACTATTTTGTACTCCATCCTCTCTCTCTACTCCATCTCTTTATATACAGTCCCTGCTATAAGATCAGCTACACCATACCACCACCACCTGCCACCACCACTACCACCCGATTACACCCACCTGCGACTGAATTCCACCACCATCGTCAACCCTCCACCACCAAAAACCCTAACCTGGTTACCCATATGCGAAACCCTAACTTCCATATTCCGCCGCCACACTATCACCACCTATTTCCCCTGAACCAAACCTTAACCCAACCTTCAGTGTAACCCTATTTAACCATCACTAACAACCTCCACCTTTGCACCACTGATTACCCATCATCTCTAGTGTGAAGTTTTAGAGAGAGAAGAGGATGGGTTTTAGAAAGAGAGGAGAGACATATGGGTGGTTTCACTTACCATCACTCACAACTCGAGTGCCCGCTGGAGCCACCTATCGCTGCCGAGAAGAAAGATGCCAAAGCCATTGTCTCGATCTAACCTCTTGTTCATGAAGAAAAACCCACTAATGACTCTAAAGCTCTTGCCATGATCGAATGTAATTTAATTCATTGAAATTTGGGAATATTATTGTATTTTGATAAACTGATAGAACTAGCATAAGCTTGTGAGGAGAAAGGTGTAAAGGGTTCTATCAACAGAGGTAGTCTAGGCTAATTAAATTCTAGTTAAAGATAATTTGAATTTTAAAATCTATTTGAGAAATAAAGAAGATGATTTGAAATTTGGGAATATTATCTGTTTATATGTTCAGACGATGGGTGGAAGAGGCTGAGGAGTGGTTGGGTTTTTAAGGTGGTGGTGGCGGCGGTGGTAAGGCGGTTGAAGTGAGAGAGAGTTGAGAGGGAGTGAAGAGAGAGAGAGACACAGGGGTATAATGTTTTATTTTTTTGTTTTTTAATTAAATGGGTAAAATTACAAGATTACCCTCGTTTGCCTTCTAAAATTATAAATATACATTGATTTAACAGAAAAAATCTAACTGGGTTTGGCTTAAAGGACATAACGTGCAAGATTTTGAAACATTAAGTACAGAACTTGTCAACTTTTGCGCTAAAGGACAGCGCGTGCAATTTGGTGTAAACATAAAGGAAAAAACTTGTAATTTACTCTAAAATATTTTAAGCCTTCTGGACTGATAAAAATCTCAGCTTTTCTTATATAAACTTAAAATCGTCTGAAACCGACTTTTTACGCGTTATAAACGCATAGTATGGATTAAAACTATTTTTGGCACATAAGACTCATTACCTACTGATATTATAAGTAAATTTTTATACTTTAACAGTAAGTAAAAGTTTTGAACTCAGATTTCCAAATTTCACCTTAAAAGCTTATGTGAGATTACCAAAATGCCCCTACGGTGCATGGTTTGGTTATAAATGATATATTTCACATATATGCAATATCTTACTGATATAACCTACTAAAATAAATATTTTACTGATCAGTTTAGACCAGAACCTCAAGTTGATATTTAACCTCTTTTATAACCTTTAAAATGACCAAAATACTCCTAAGGGGCTTAAATTGATTTTAGATCCGTTTGGGCATAATGGAAGGTATCCTATTGATATCACAACATATTTAAAGCATATTAACTTAGGAAACCTGTTCATGACTCAGTTGGTTACCCGTTATGTAATTTTTGTGTTCGGTGCGGTTTATGTGACTAGTTTGCATAAATTGACCGAAACGGGTCAAACCTTATCATTTTTGCTTCAAAATCCAGAATGTGTTTAGTTTACCCATATTACACAAGTCTTCATACTCGTCGGGTCTAAATCACATTCTAATCCGGTCTTCGCATAATCTTGCGTTTTTGAACCGTAAACCTTTCCTTAAAACTAACCGGTCTAAGTTTAAACTTAAGTAAGATGTAACACCCCAAATTTTCGTACATCATAAAAATATAATATGTAGTGAGGTTCTAATAATTAAAATGGGAATGTATAGAATTATGTCATATTAAAGGATTAGTAAAAAAAGGTTGACAAGTTAGAATATGGATTAATAAAGTGAAAAAGATCTAAAAGATGAGGGACTAGATGTGAATATATGAATTGAAATTAGATAAAAAAAGGGAGAAGACCAAAATTGGTCCTGGTGTGCCAGCGTGAGAAGGCCAGGGGAAAGCTTTTCCTCTAAAAAACCCTAACATCTTAATTTCTATCAAATTGAAAGTGAAATCAGTGAAGAATCGAATGCATGAGCTAAGAGTTCTGATTGTCTAAGTATTCTTGATCTCAAGTAAGTGAAATTTCCTGATTTGATGATGTTTGGTTATGTGGGTATAGTGTAATTCGTGAATGTAATACAAAATCTAGTATGGTTTATGGTTGCTATGAATGTTTAGACATCAATAGATGCTAAATTTTGAATATGAGCATGATTAGGGCAAAAACCCACTTGCATGTCAAGTGAGGGTTAGAAATTGTGAAGTTCTACATGTTAATTTGATTGTTGATTGATGAAATTGTTATAAAAAATTGATTAAGAACTAGGTGTTCATGTTTAGGATGATAAATTTCCAAGTTAGAGATGTTTATGTTAATTAATGAGTGAACTATGGAAATTGTGTTTAAGATGCTTGTACATTGTGCTAAACTAGTGATACGCACACAATGTGTTCGATGAAATGCCTAAGTGAGTTTAGTTATGATTTTTACATGGATACTTGTTAAGTTGATGCAACTTCTTTATGATAATGATGTATGTGATTAGTAGTCGCCATATGTACTATATGGATTGTGAAAGTAATGTTTAAGAAAGCTAAAGTATGAGATTATGACATATAGGCACGAAGAAGGAAGAAGGCACAAGTCACTCGAAGGCACAAGCATCTCAAGACCGCGGTAAGTTCATATGAACTTTATTTACTCTAAATGTAGATTTATGAATCGTAGTATTTGATATTATAGACTTGTTGTAAATTTTCATTACGGGTCATGATTGGTTTGATGCAAAGAGTGAATTGAGAAATGTTCTAAGGATGATGTTGTAGTGAATGTGAAAGGACCCGTTTAAATGGGTCGGAATGATAGGTAGATTGATTGTTGGAATGTGTGGTATTGACTTGTTCATAACGGGTCAAATAATGTAAGTATGTTGGAAAGTATGGTATGTAACCATTCATTGCGAATGAGTCGGAAAGGGATATGTTGGATGTATCCGAATGGAAGTAAGGATGTTAATAAGGTAACATGTCATGTTAACGGGTTGAACAATGATAGGTAATTAAAGGATTTAAATTGTTATGTGTTATGAACTAATAATGTTTTGTTGTTGTGAATGATAGGTAAATCCCTTGCTTGATTGGGGCGCACCCGGACTGAACACACACAATGTCGACTTTTTATACGCTTCCGGTTCAAGTTGTCTATTATGTATGGGTCAAAGTTTTAATTTTGGGATATGGTGTTAAACTTATGTCTAGTAGGTTAGTATGTAGTTTGAATTTCTAAACCTTTTAGTATGGTTTGTATAAAATGTTTATGGTGAACCTTATATGGTCATCACCTTGCTATTTTGAAAACTGTTGTAGAACTTAATTAACTTAATAATGTTAAAAGCAGGTGGAAAAGTTCTTAATGCAAACGGGTCATGTCAAATTTTTGTAAAAATTGTATGAATTTTATGTTAATTGTCGAATGAGAAAAATTGGGCGTTTCATAAGACCCGTTAGGAATCTAATAGGTTATTAAAACCTTTGTTCCAGATTTAGGAGCTCAGTAAAAGATATTTGCACTTGCTGATTATATACGGCTAAGATAAATTTGTATAATTTCCTCCGGTAAATACTTTTAACTTATTTTCCCTTATACGGGCTTGGGGTACGGTATATAGAATACCGCTTGGTCGGGTATTGAATTTTTAATCATATGAAGGTTAAATCATTGAGATAACCCATTTAATCTGTTTTCTTTGTTTTAAGCCTTTCGGGGGGGGGGGGGGGTTAATGACCATGTCTTGGATATCCTCGGCTCATTCATTGAAATGGCCACGACATAAGCAAGGGGTGTAGGCATATACACCTGCCGGTGCGTATGTAAAATAATGTACCCGCCTGTTCGAGAATAACTCGCCATGGGATATATTATGTGGTGTGTCTATTAATCTTTAACCTGGTTTTTAACTCGGGTTACTGAACGTATAACAAACATATAATTCTTTTACAAGATTATTTTTAATAATTACCCCAAGTTATAAAAGAATATTTGTGCCTTGTGCATTTAAATCAATTTTATAAACACTTTTCAAAAAGAGTCGGTTAATTGTATTTACCAGTGTAAACTGACGTATTTTCCAAAAGGTTAAGTGCAGGTACTATGCGAAATAGGCTGGCTTTGCAAGCTTTGTCACTTAAAAATCTGTTGAACAATATCTTCTTTTGTTTAGATCTTCCTGTGGATCATTTTACATTCCGTTGTAATACTTTATGTTACTTTCATTCGATTTGTAATATTTCTACTTTAGACTTCCGCTGTGCATTAAACTATGATTATTGATTATGATGATATCAACTACGTCACGATACTTCCTACCGGGCCCACCGGTAATACGTGGAAATATCGGGGTGTGACAGTTACCATGACCATCGTATGTACACAAATTTGGACCAGTGGTTTCCATTTATTTGGGGTTCTTTTCTTTGGCCAGAATGTAAGATACAAAAGGAAAACAAACGAAAATTACCTTCCGATGCAATACACTAAATTTCGGAAGTTAAATTTCGCACATGTAAACAATCAAATAGGCACTAACATGGACCCGAAGAAGCACAAAACAGAGACCACAAACATAGGATGGCCGATTACTTTAGGTCCGATGCAACGTACACCAGCTTAATATGATACACGAAGCATTACGGCATTTTCTTCTTCGTCTTGATTTGGGAGAACACTGAGTATAAGAAAGTAGATAAAAAGTAAAAAGAAGCATGTTAATCATGCACAGGGACCTAAGCATACAAAAACTAAAACGTGAGGAGCAAAGAAGAAAATTGCAGAGGAACCATACATGTAAATGTCACTGACATTTCTATTTAAGATATACTACTAATACGTCCTTTGCGCATTGCGGCACGGGTATATCACAAGTATCGTAAGGATTAATCCAAACGTTATGTGATGTTTTAACCGTATGAAAACACACATTTTGACGTATTCGGTTGAACTCAATGTAACATATATAACCATTGTGAGTGGATCAAAACGTAAAGTTAATCGGATTTATACCGTACAATGGAGTTGTAGCTCATGGGAAAAGTTTGAAACAGTAGAAACTAAAGAGATTAATATGTAAAATGGAGTAGTAGCCCAACGCCAAAAATTACCATTTTTAAAAGTTTAGGGATAAGTAAAATAGAGATTAATATGTAAAATGGAGTGGTAGCCCAACGCCCAAAATTACCATTTTTAAAAGTTTAGGGATAAGTAAAATAGAGTAGTAGTCTACACAAAATTATCATTTTTGAAATTTGGTAGCTAATCCGAATAAATATGAAATTTGAATTAGTTAGGAGTGAAGCAGATACGTCCCAACAAAACTAAGAGGTAGAAAGGAAATTTAAAAATTTTGGTAAAGAAGACATGTCCTAGCAAAACCAATGGGTAAAAAGGAAACTTGGAATAGTTGGGGGCTTAAAGAGGAATATTGACCGACATTCCTTTTTAAGGGTATACTAGTAATAAGACCTGTGCGTGTCGCGGCGCGGGTACTTCGCAAATATCGAACGGATTAGTCCAAGCGTTATGTGATGTGTTAACCATATGAAAACACACGTTTTGACGTATCCAATTGAAGTTAATGTATCCTATAGTTGCATTGCGATTGTATTAAAGCGTAACGTAAATCAAATTTATATCGTACAATCACAATGTATTATACGCGACCTGACTAACTCGAATTTATATAGTTAAGCCAAAAACTCTCGAGGGGTCAAAGTGCCATTTACAGAGTTCATAAAAAGTTAAGTGGTTAAAAATTGCATTTCCTAAACTTTAGGGCTAAGAAAGGGTAAAGATAAAATTTGATAAATTTTTGAGGTAAAGTTGGAGCTGAAAAGGAAACTACCACAAAGTTGGGGTGTCAAAAGCAAACTATTTGTAAAATGGAGTAATAGTTTAGGGAATAAATTTGTCATTTTATGAAACTTTGAAGGTACCAAAGTCAAGGGGCTAAAATTGTAACATCGTGAAAGTATGGGGGATGGTGAGGCAAAGCCGGTGGAGTTTCCACCGACTTTGTCTTTTGACGGGTGGAAACATATAGTAAGACAAAAACACGATTCGTATAACGCAGTACGTAAAAGACAATTACAAAAAAGTGTAAAACACAAAGTGTAAAACACAATGCCTAAGACATTTCGTAAAACATAATGCATTGGCATTTGCTAAAGTAGGAGATGTAGCCTAGGGGTTACAATTGCAATTTTTTTAACGTTGGGCGGGTGTAAAAATGGAGTAATAGTGCAAGGGGTAAAAAAGCAAAGTCTAAAAAAGACAAAGTGTAAAAGTATAGGGGTGGTGGCGGAAATATGTAAAAGATGAGGTGGTGTTGGTGGAAATGTAAAAGAAGATGATTGGTATGTAACTATGTAAGAGCTAAGGGGGCGATGGTGGAAAACCAAAGTAGAGGGTTGGTGCTGACAAAATTTGATAGATAAGGTTGTGGTTTTGAAAATTTAAAGTAGAAGATTTAGAGACTAAATTTGCCATTTTATGAAATTTTAAAAGTTATAAAGTTAAGGGGCTAAAATTGAAATGTCATAAAAATAGGAGGGGCAAGGAGGCAAAGCCGGTGAGAAACCCACCGACTTTGTCCTTTAAGATTATGTAGAATAAATAATCTTCCTATATAATAAAGGAAGAGTATCCAATCCTAGGTGTCAACTTTTCAAGCCTCCCCCTTGATCCGATCCTAGGTGTCAATTTTTCAAGCCTCCCCATCCTAGGTGTAATTTTCATAGATTTTTTATTTTTATTTAAACTTTACGCTAAAGAAGAAGGTTAAAGCTGACACCTATCCCTGTCTAAATATCTGATTGTATCACTACCAAGGAAAATGGGTGCCCAATTGACTTTCGTAGAGAAGTTTCAAATTTTGAATCCTTTCGGTTTCCTCAAACACGCTAACAAAAACAAAGGAGATAACTTGCATCATCGCCTTTCTCCCATCGCAGATAATAATTGAAGCTCTAATCAAAGTTGTTGCTTCTCTAACAATTGAAGCCCTGATCAACGTTGCTGGTTCTCCCCGTATGTCTTTCTTCCTCGACGATGCCCCAAATCTCTTCCAGGTTTGGATTATTTATGTACTTTCCATAGATTTGGATGCAATTTTTGATCCAGTTACAAAAAGTTAACCCATGTTGATTGATTTGCTTTTCTAGGGCTATGATTCAAGGTTTTTTTTTTGTTGAACTACACATTTATGTTATGATTTTGCATTATATCAAGTAAAAAAGGGTAATCAAAGAGGGTAAAAATATCGGTGATGCCTTTCTTAGGTTAGGGTTTCATAAGTTTGTTGAGTAACCTCAATAGACAGATCCGAGTCTTTAAAAAATTTCTAACGCCTTTCATGGGTTAGGGTTCATAAGCATGTTGAGTCAAGCCCTGCATACATTTCGTTTTAATTAGGCAAAGTTGGTTTCAGATTGTTGTTTACAAAAAATGATGGTTTCTCCATTCTATCATCATGTTTACAAAAATTATCATACATTTCTTTGTTTATTTAGAAGATATGAAGTCGATTATGGGAGACGAGTTTGTACTAAGTAATGGACAAGAGTCAACTGCACAAGATTAGATGATTATTGTCGCAGTGAGGCTTAGGCCTTCAAACGAAAAGAAATTTCAAAGGAAGATGCATCTTATTGGGAACGCACCAACACCACCACCTGTGACGGATCCAAGAATTTACTGAGTGGGGGGAAATGGAATGCCATAGTGGTCAAGGATGCCAAAAATAAACAGGTAAAACGAGGTTTCATTTTTAGTTTTTCTTTTCCACTGACCCATTAGAAATAACATAACCTGTTAAAAAGAAAAAGAAACCAGAATTGCGAAATAAGCATAACCTGTTTGACCCGTTACTTAATGGTAGTTTTCTCTTATTCTTCTACTTTATAAACCCCATTCAAATATAACCTGTTTGACCCGTTACTTAATGGTAGTTTTCTCTTATTCTTCTACTTGAACTCTATCGTATAAACCCCATTCAAATGCATCATTTATAAATGGTAGTTTCCTCTTATTCATCTAAGTATTGTTGAGTTGTTGCTAAAGAATATTCTTTTCTGCATCATTTATAAATGTAAATTTACTGAAAAATGGTTTCACAATTTGATAACATCTATTACCAGTGAAAATATAAAAATATTGACATTTGTTTATTATATAAAAATAATTAAAATTGATACTTTATTTAGCTAGCTATACTCAACAGAATACTCCATCTCTTTAAATTAAAGATTGGACCTGGTTACAACTTTCAACTTGCAAGGAACAAAAAGTGACGTTTCGCTGGGACATGGTCTTCATTAGTATTCTTTTGTCGTAATTAGTGGTGGCAAAGTGGGCAAGTCGGGTTGGTTTGGGTAATGGGTCAAAATGGGTTTAGGTTAGGATGAGTATAGGTCAGGGTGTGTATATTAAAAAAAGGTCGGATGGGTAATGGGTCAAGATGGGTTTGGGTTAGGATGGCAGATTTAGTTCCTGAAAGATAGTTTGTGGTGGCAGATTTGCATATGGCTCAACCTTCCAATGGCAACCCTTTTTAATCACTAAAGCAAATCCTCGATTTCAGCCTAAGTCTAGACGTGCAAGACAAAAAGAAAAAGGTTATTCATGCAGTTTTTAAATGTACGAACACTTCTCAATCAAGAATGTTCCAAGATATAAAGGAGAATACTCTTTGGTGGATGCTTCGAAAATATCTCTGGTGCCGATATAACAAATTGGGCATCGTTCTCTTCTCTGGTCTAGATTTTGGATAATTTGTTATTTTGTTTGGTGTACTTATAGGCTTGTATATTATGTCTCCGTTGGTATTCCAATATATTATAGGTTTCCGTTTATTATGTCAATAAACATTGTTTAATACGTGTTTTTTTACAGATTTTCAGTTACGTTAAAATTTATCTCAACTACAACTGTTAATTTTTTTTGTAATGTTTGCCAAACATAAATGGTTATCCACCTATAAGAAATCATATAAAAAAATTCTTTTGCAAATATAAAATTTTTTAAAATAACCCATAACCCGTGAAGCTCACGGGTATATAACCTAGTAATAATATATATAAATAGCAACAATGCAAAATGTAATTTTTGTCCATATGTTGTTTTGAACACTTTCATCAATTTTTTTTCGTCTGGCTACCCTGATGATTTCTTGCATTTTCAATTACTTCCTTAACCTCGTTAACTTTTACCATTAAATTTGAGGAATTTTATTTCTTTTTATAAAGGTAATTTTTTTTGAACGGTGACTTTCTTTTTGAGTGACCTAATGTCACACCGCCTAATTGGCGGCCCTAGCCAAGTCTGCCCAGACTTACGTTGTCTTAACCGGGCCCGCGCTGGGTTGGCTAGACTTGGTTACGGCGTTCCCCTGAAAACCGTACTGCCTCCACACGAGTTGCCTCGCTGAAGTAACAGTCGGATGAAAACCGGGGTGTGGCTCAGGATCGAACCCCCCTCGGTGGGTTTGTCACCATCATTGCCCAATATCCACCCCAATATGACACAAGTGGGAATTGAACTTGAGTCTCCACGAAAAACCCAAGTCTTCTACCACTAACTAGCGGAAAAAGAAAAATGAATCGAATGAAAGTGACGAAAATAAGCATGACAGAAATAACAATTTACTCTACATTCATATATTTTTTTCTAACTATAAAAACGACTAATGTTTAAATTAATATTGTTCTATTGCTGTAATTTTTTACAACTGTTTAAATTGAATTATTTAAATGAAACCAGTAACTAAGTTTATTATCATTTGAAGATTCTTTTTTCTTTAATTTACGTTGTATTTTAAATTAAGCTTGAAAGAAATAATAACTTAATCATAACAGAGTTTTGTAGTATTCATTAAAATCACTTAATTCTAACATTTATAAAAGTTCGCAACAATAGAAGAGTATTAATGTATTGTAACTATAGTGGCTTTAAGACTACTCGGTATGGTGACCGAGGGATGGACGGCGACGGGGGTGGCGGCACGGGGTGACAGAGCGGCGCCGAGAAGAAAGAGGGGGGCCCACATGTGTTGCTCCGTCCTGGACGGCGAAATTCCGACGGAGAGGACGATGACTGGACGGCGACGGAAGGGGCGGCACGGTGTTCAAACCGGCGACGGACCGGGACGGTAGGGGGACGACCCCGTACCGTGTAGCCTAATAGAACAATAAAAGAACTTAGTTACTATTATTAGATGACATATTGCAAATAATATTATGTAAAATTGCACTTTGTACAAACGATATCAATAGGTATATTACATGTATTGATTTCAAAAATGATATTTATTAAATGTTTCCTCTAGTTAGATAAGTGTTTCAGTTCATCTCATTCTATGATAAAAGTGGTACAAATAATATGTATAGAGGTTATGCATTAAGTGATGTAGTTTCATTTTTTATATATATATTGTATCCACTAGCTTTTACATATCATGTACATGTACATGAACATGAGTACCTTGCATTGGATGTAATATTCAAACAGATTGTAGCAACTAACAACTCTTCGTGTATACAACAATGTACCAAGAATGATGAGATAATTAATGCTTTATATAAAAGTTCATAAATATAATTAATTGTACATTTAGTACTGGTAGAACAGTAATTACATGAAAACATATTTTAATAACAATTACATCTAAAATAGCTGGTAATTAAAACATGTAAAAAATGAGTATAGATATATAGATTCATAAATACTACTAATTAATATGACACATAACATATAATATCCATTAATTACATACATTATGAATTTGTGATAGTTTAAAGTAAATGATGTATGCATAATTTTCACTGTTTGGCTTTATTTAGATTGAAATGTTTAATTTGTTAAATTAAAACTTTTAGTCGTTCATCCATCTGCTTAGATAATGAAAACTGAAACGTCGCCGGTGTGTTAACCGGAGATTGCAACGTCGACATAGTGTGTGAGGTCCCGGCTTTCTCCCTGAAATCCCGGTCTGTACCTTCCATCCTATCTTGACCTTGCGTCTTCCCCACCTGGCCGTTTTTACTTCTTCGTTTCTCGAAATTGCATCCTCCTCTTCCCTCACTTCCCGCAGTGGTTCCTAGATTTCTTCGGGGCTTAGTGGGTCTGATATCGATCGCGGCTATCTGAGTATAGTTCAGCTAGATCGGTTCGAATTCCATTAACACCCTTAGGGTTGTGGTGCCATTGCTTCGTTTGTTCTTTTTCTGGAGGGTTAGGGGGGTGTTGCTGTGTATCGATGGATGGTGGTACGAGTATGGGGGCAGATGGGTATGACGACGGTGGTGACCCATGGATTGATGTGAACTACCAAAAGAATAAGAGAGGTCGAGGAAATGGGATAGAGATCACATTCCTTGTGCAAAATATTCCGGAACGTACAACAAAGGCGATTTTAAGGCAAGCATTTCAGGAGTTTGGATGTGTGTCAGATGCATACGTAGCAAGGAAAAAAGATAAACGTGGAAATTGCTTCGGTTTTATTCGATACGTGGGTGTGGAGAATGTAAACCAAACCCTAGGGGCGATGAACACAGTTAAAATTTATGAAGCTAAGGTGTCAGTTTCACTCGCAAAATACGACAAAAACCACAAACAGTTCATATATACTTCAAAGATTATGGGAGAGAAAATGTGGAGACCAAAAGGTAGTGTGCAGGAAAAACCACAGGTTCATAGAGATATATCTGGGGAAGGTATGGTTAAGGAAGGCGTCTCGTATGCTAGCTTGTTTCATAAGGATAATCTTGCCAGTAATATGGGTTCGAAGACTATTACGGTGGAAAATAAAGGAGCAAAATACCCGTTGCATTGCATGGGTCGGTCGATTCATGGAGTTGTTAAGGATTTAAGGACTCTATATAGATTGAACTATCTGCTAAATATTGGGGGTATAGAGAATTTCGGCCTATCATACGTTGGTGGTTTGAGTGTGTTACTGACCCTAGGGGACCCGGGCATGGTCAGGAGGATTTTGAATGATCACTCGGAGTGCCTGAATAGCGTTTTCAGCAGATTCCATGTTTGGAATGGTGAAGATCTTCCAATGGAGCGTATTGTTAATCTCCGGGTCACCGGTATCCCGGTGCTTCTTAGAGATAACGAGATTTTTGACCAGATCGGGGGCCTTTTCGGATCAATAGTCCAGGGTTCATCCTTTTCATGGATGGATTCGGATAACTCGGAAGGTTCGGTCCTAGTCCTGGTCCCTTACGGTAGACGGATAGATGAATCGGTTGTTCTAAAATGGAAAAACAGAAGTTTTGTTATTTGGGTGTCGGAGGATAGTTCAGGTTGGAAACCGGATATGGAGAGTGTACTGTCACGGAACGGAGGTGATGGTAACAATTCGGAAGAATCGGACGGTGGTTCCTTTGATGGCGAGAATGAAGGGGATAATGAAATTAATGAGGAAGACGAGATGGAAGATAATAGGATGGGGGAGGAACTAGAGGAAGGTGAATGTTCGTCGCCGGAGAGACTGCAGTCGGCTCCAGACGGGGGATGTCATTCCTTGCCGGCTGTTAGGAAGTCACCGGAGAATGCTTCTCCGGGAGAAGTTGGACAGTCAAAACACGTAAAGTCTCCCGGGGTTGGCGAGTCTGTTCGGGATCCAGATCCGGTAAACCTAGAGGTGCATGGGGATGGTACAATGCATGAGGATAATAATTGCATGGGTAATGACAGTGTGGCGGCTGAATTGTCTGGTGGTGGCCCACAAATTCTGGAAGAGAGAAGGAATGCTTTTTTGGATAATAATAAAGTTGTGGGCTCATCTCCTGCAATTGGGCTTGGTAAAAGATCCAGAGAAGTTCGAAGCCCACCATCAACTGGGTCTATGCAAGGACCTCCTATGAGAAATTTCAATCACGACTTTGAGTCTGGGGATACATCCTTCGACCTTAATCGCCCTGTCTCCTCCCCAAGGTGCTCAGTGTCTAGGAGATCGGTTGACAAGGATAACCCTGGGTCGAGATCGCCGCAAGTGGAATCCAATCAGCGGTTTTCGGATAAAAATCTACATAGGGATCAGAGTGGAGCTGTACAGGGAGCAGCGATCCTGGAGGACCTCAGTATTAGGGAGGAGATTCGAGCAACGGTGTCGGTCGGATCAAAGATTGGCATCAATCTGAATGGTTTCGAGGAAGCAACTAAGGTTAGTATTCTTGGAGAAGGTGCTAAAAATTGTGCCCAATGAATTTTCTTTCTATCAATATTAGGGGTATACGGGATTCCCGTAAAAGTGACTGGGTTAGGGGTTTGAAGACGACATACGGGATACATTTTTTAGCTATCCAAGAAACCAAAGTGGATGAATCGGCGAAATTTATGTTTAATTGTTTCTGGGGGCGGTCAGTATATAGATTGGAACTAGTAAATGCAGAGGGTCGATCTGGGGGCCTGGCCTGCCTTTGGAACCCGGCTGTGTTCTCTTGTGATAATGTGGTAAAAAATCGATTCTACCTAATCGTATCGGGCTTTATGTGTCAATCGGGAACTCGAATCAATTTGGTCAATGTATATGCATCTAATGATCCTGGTGTTCGAAGAAGTATCTGGGCAAATCTGGTGGAAATTAAAAACTCCATACAAGGATTGTGGGTATTTATGGGCGACTTCAACGAGGTTAGAGATGTGTCGGAAAGATGTAATTCGGAATTTGTTGCAGCTAATGCGGAGGCTTTCAATCACTTTATTCTGTCAGCGGGTCTTAGCGAATATAATATGGGGGGTGGTAAGTTCACTTATATATCCGATCGTGGAGATAAGTTGAGCAAGTTAGACCGATTCCTTGTCTGTCTAGGTTTTATGGAGAGGTGGCCAACAGCTTCAGTTCAGGTCCTGAACCGTGATGCTTCAGACCATAGACCAATATTACTCTCTACAACACCAACGGATTTCGGGCACATACCGTTTAGATGCTTTAATTCATGGTTGGAGCTTCCGGGTTTTATGGAGATGGTACATCATATTTGTCACAATTTCACTTTCAATGGTCCGGCAGATGTGGCTTTATCAGTAAAGTTGAGATGGCTTAAAAACAACATCAAGGTTTGGCTGAAATGGGAGCGGGAGCGGACCAATGGTGTGTATCTGGAAAAAAAGAATAGGATCCAATGCCTTGAAATAATTGCGGAGGAGAGGGCTTTGGGCGACGAAGAACTTACGGAAAGAGCTGATTGTATCAATGTCGTTTTGGATTTGGATCGACGGAAACAAATGGATGCAAGACAGAAATCTCGGGTTAGGTGGGCAATCGAAGGAGATGAAAATTCAGCCTATTATCACAATATTATAAACTCGAATATTAGTAATAATCGTGTCAATGGCCTTCTCATTGATGGAGTTTGGGTGACTAACCCGGTGGAGATCAAAGAAAATTTTTTCGAGTTCTTTTCTCAACAATTCGTGGAACCTATGTCTTCTAGGCCTCCCATTATTTGCAATCATCTGGCGTCTCTCACAGAATCTGAAGCAAGCTCATTGGTTGCACCGTTTTCTAACCAGGAAATTAAGAAAGCTATCTGGGATTGCGTGGGGGACCGTGCGCCTGGCCCAGACGGTTTCAACTTTAAGTTCATAAAGAGGAATTGGGATCTTTTTCAAAATGACTTTATCAGGATATTTCAGGAATTCTTCACCAAAGAGTCCATTAGCAGATGCTGTACGTCATCCTTTTTGGCTTTGATACCGAAAGTTAAAGACCCGGCTTCTCCTGCGGACTTCCGTCCTATCAGTTTGATCGGTGTTATTAATAAAGCAATTTCTAAAGTGTTGGTTAATCGATTAAAAATGGTTATCGGGAGGCTAATTTCGGAAGAACAATCAGCGTTTTTGGCCGGGAGGAATATTACGGATGGCCCCCTAATCCTGAACGAAGCCATAGCATGGATGAAAAAGGCGAAAAAAACGGGTATGATTTTTAAAGTAGACATTAATAAAGCGTATGACTCGTTAAATTGGAATTTCTTGGAATCCGTGATGATACAAATGAATTTCCCTGTTAAGTGGCGAAAATGGATCATGGCTACTCTTGATTCGGCAAGGGCCTCGGTACTGGTAAATGGGTCACCGACGATGGAATTCAAGTACGCTCGTGGATTACGTCAAGGGGACCCGTTGTCCCCGTTCTTATTTGTTATAGCTATGGAGGCACTCACAGGAATCATGAAAAAGGCTATATCCGAAGGTATTTTCGAAGGCCTTAGGTGCACGAACGACGGTCCACTCCTTTCACATCTTATCTATGCGGACGATGTCATTTTCCTCGGTAAATGGTCATTTGGAAATGCACTAAATCTGCGTAGAATTCTAAGATGTTTTTTCTTGGTCTCGGGCTTAAAAGTGAATCTGGCTAAGTGCTCCGTGTTCGGTGTGGGGATAAATGATGAAGAGGTCGAGTTAATGGCGGATTGTATGAATAGTAAAAAAGGATCGCTTCCGTTCAAACATTTGGGATTGACCGTAGGTGCGAACATGAATCTTATTCGTAACTGGAAATCGGTGATTGATATTTTTAAGTCCCGGTTGTCCATTTGGAAGGCCAAAAGTTTATCTTACGGTGGTCGAATCACATTGATTAAATCAGTGTTGAACTCTTTACCAACGTATTTTTTCTCGTTGTACAAAGCACCGGCGAAGGTAATCGATGAGTTGGAAAGGATTAGAAGATCTTTCTTTTGGAGCGGATCGGATGAAAACTCATACACGAGTTGGATGGCATGGGAAAAGGTTATCGCCCCTATTGAATATGGTGGTCTTGGATTTGGTTCACTCCGTGATGCCAATTTAGCAATGTTGTCGAAATGGTGGTGGCGGTTTAAAACGGATAAAGACGGTCTTTGGAGAAGAGTCATATGGTCGGTTCATCATAGTGAGAGATCATGGTCTCCTATCCCAGCAAGAATTTCCGTTCCCGGTCCGTGGAAACAAATAGTTAGCGTCCAAACGCCCCTTAATTCAGTTGGTATAAGTCTCCCCGATCTCATTTGGTGTGAAGTGGGCTCTGAATCAAAGGCATTGTTTTGGTTGGATTACTGGATTGGTACACAGCCTCTTTATATCATGTTTCCACTTTTATTTGCTCTTGAAGTTGATAAATTGTGTAGAGTTTCACAAAGGGTAGTTTGGGAATCTTGGGGTGCCAGCTTCATGTGGTTATGGAAAAGATCCTTGAATTTAGATGATGAAGTATATGAGCTACAAAACCTTATTGACATGCTTAACCTGTTTCGTCCGCGTGCTGGGCCAGATGTGTGGATATGGAAACCGATGCCTACCTATGGTTTCTCGGTGGCTGCCATAAAAAATGCAGCGGCAACCTTTAACAGGTCCGTTCCCGAATTCTCATTTTTTTGGAATAACTTGGTGCCAAAAAAAGTGGGTATTGTTTCGTGGCGAGCATTGTCAGAACGGTTGCCAACTAAATCGGCATTGGCGGCTCGGAATATAGATATTGGGAGTTCTGGATGTCCACTGTGTAACGAACACTCCGAATCCAGTGAGCATTTATTTGTGGCTTGCCACTTTTCACAGGCAATTTGGCTCGGGATTGCACAATGGTGCAAAATCGCTCCTTTGATCATGTTTAGCCTTAAGGACGTATTGGATATTCGCTACGCTGTCTCGGGGTCGAAGAGAAAAAAGAAGATTATTAATGCCATTTTTCAAGTGGTGATTTGGAGTATTTGGAGGTTGAGAAACGAGGTCATATTCCGACAGGTTGACCCAAACATGTCAAGGGTGATAGAAGAAACAAAATCTATGTCGTACTTGTGGATTAAAAATAGGCAAAAAGCTTCGAGTTGGTCTTGGAATGAGTGGAGGAATTTTAGTTTTGTTATGTAGCTGGCTTGGATTAATTGTGAATTGTATTTGGTGTTTGTAAATTTGGTGTCTAGCATCTTGCTAGTTTGGTAATAAATTTTTTTTTCTGTTGGCCGTTCAAAAAAAAAGATAATTTTTCTAACAAAAAAAGGATAAATTAATTAGGTAATTATGCTGTCAAAAACTTCTAACAGCGCATTAACTTATCAACTTATCATGTTAAATATAAATAGACTTTTATTTTTAAAACCTTGAGTTTTCGTATTATTAAATAGCATTTATGTTCAATATAATTATTAAAATGTTAACCCAAGTACTCCGACACAGAAATGTGAAAACTTAAACAAATTATATACAACATTTAAGTAAGATAGTGACCAAGTTGATCGATAAAGAAATTGTACCTGAGCTGCCTACGTTCACACAGACCAAAAGATTTGCTCTTTTGGGATGCCTTCCACCTGTATCTAATTATCTATACACACTTACACACACACACAAATTGATATATATGAGTGTATATTAATATAAAAGTTTCATGAAAATACAAGAAATATAAAAAAAATCGCAAATAAAGAAATGAGAGCAGTTGTAGATGGTAGTGTGTACAAGATGAGGAATATATATGCTTGGCTCCTCATACGCCATCCACGGAAGCCATCGATATGTCGAGGAGATCTGCAAATGGCATACAGGGAGCCAGGCATATGTTCATGCATGTGCACACCTCTAGAAATAGATGAAAATGGAAAGAAATCAATGTTATAAAACTTAACCCTTCAAATGTAGATGTTGATGAGAGATTTAGGATATGAGAAGGGTCGACATGTATGTACGGTATATGTATCTACATGATCTATTTAAAAGAGAAAGTAAGAAAAAATCAAAAGACGCATCTTTAAAATGATGCATATTTCCAAGAAAAATGGCAAAAAGCGTGGGTTTGGGTACAAGATGAGTAATTTTCTATGCTAAAACAGAGGGATAGAGAAAGAAGGAGCATATGGGGTTTAAAGTTTTACTAAACTAAGATCCACGCTTAATTTGGCCACAATACAAGCATATTTATAATACACTTTTACATGTGTATATATATATTATATATATGTGTGTGTGTGTGTGTGTGAGAGAGAGAGAGAGAGAGAGAGAGATTGATCTCCATGATCTTATGATGGTTTGAAATCTGATAGCTTTTTCATTGTGGGGTGGTAAAGAAAAGTATGCTTTCTTTTTTGGTCTTCTGAAAGACTGAAGCTCCTTTGTCTGTGAGTGTTTGGAACAATATCGATTCCTCCCTCCACACACATATATATAGATATAGATCACATAAAGCATGAAAGATTGATGCACTTAATTGTATTACACATGAAATTTTATCTGATGTAATATAGTATCTTATTCATGTAACAATAGAAATAAACAAAATAAGAAAAAGCATCAAATAAAATCATAGCCTCTTGGCATAATAACACAAAGTGTTTGATCTCGTTAAAATGATACAAGTTTGAGTCACACAAAATAAATATTAAATGGATTGTAGGAGTAAATTTTATGAAGAGTTTATTCAGTGTTAAATAAATCAAATAAATGCCTTATTTTTTTAACAGCTAATATTACCCTCTTTATTCAATGTTAAATAAATCAAATAAATGTCTTATTTGAAGTTGGATTCTTATAACATTAAATGCTTACTCTTTTCAGAGAGTATTTTATAAAATAAATGCAACCTACTCGAAATCACGGGGAAGGTTGCCACGTTCCTCGACGATCTCAGGTACATCGGAGAGTTAAGATTCCTCATGACGTTCAATCGCAAAATCCACTGCGACGCTTTCCTAAACCATTACTGTGAGAAGAATTCAAAATGGTTATCTTCGATCAAGCCATGGGAAAGTACGGAATCTTTTGTGGACAAGATAGCTTGGCTACGCATCGACGGGGTTCCAATTCAAGCTTGGGACCATGAGGTTTTCAATACGATAGCTACCACTTTTGAGGCAGTTATCTACCACTGGGGGCCGTGATTAAGGATTGTAATCTTTCCTTTGAAATTGTTGGAGTCCTTATAAATTCCGGCAAGGAAATTAAGGAAGAGCTATCTATTTTCTGGGAGGATGAGGAGCACAAGGTATGGATCTCGGAGATTATGAAAGACTGGGTTCCGGACTTTATCACTAGGAGCACTGGTGGACCAAAACGCTGTCAAGTATCCGTCGGAGGTGTTATTCACGATGACATACCTATATCGTCCAGTGAGATGGGAAATGTTAGAGAGGACAAGGGGTTTGTGCAGGAAATCGAACAGTCATGCATGGGTGACGCTTCGTGCATGGGGGAGATACCCAAGAGGCAGTGCCAGCTTTTCCCCAAAAAGTTACCTTGGAAGTTACAACTGGAGTGGATCAAAGGAATATCAACACATTTACAGCCATAAATCCCAGTAGGGCCCATAACAATAAATTTGGACCTAATAGAACCAGGCGGTCTACTAATGGGCTTCGTCCAAGCCCAATTGCTCCTCCCCTGGGCCTCTATCTAGCCCTAGACAACCTTCAACCAAAAGACCCAGGTGCGATGACATTGACCCAGCATCACATATCCAAACTTCGTTTGACTTTCCCCTCCCACCCTATCTGGATTATCTTCGCCCTTCCACCATCCACCCTCAATCTTCTGAGATACCGACCAACGATGTTCATCCAGGTGGTGGAAGAACTGAGGTACCCATCTTTTTTGCTCCGCCCAATCCGGTCCCGGAGGTACAAATTGAAGCTGAGAGTCTCCATGAAGAAATGATAGTACCAAACGAGGGTGAGGATGTCCCCGACTTTACTACTGAAATTAATGCAACAATTCAGGTGGGACGTGTCGCGGGAATGCATGTGGAGAATTTTTCAAGTCTCTTTGAAGGCATGGTCAGGGGATTTGGAGAAAATAGAGTGGACCAATGAATTTTCTCACAATAAATATAAGAGGGGTGGGCGATACTCGTAAAGGAGGTTGGATCAAGAGACTAAAGAGAGAGCATGGGATCAGCTTTATCGCAATTCAGGAAACCATGTATGCGGATGGGTCAAGAATTAATTTCATGAGGTTTTGGGGAATTCGCCTCTGGAAGTAGACTAGGTTAACTCGGAGGGTAGGTCGGGTGGTATCGCCAGCTTATGGGATCCCAGACTTTTCACTAAATCGGATACCATCAAGCACATGTATTTTTTTATTATGTGGTACGATCATGGGAGTTAGCGAGCCAATTTATGTGTTGAATATTTACGCTCCCCACAATGCCCCAGCAAAACGGGCTCTGTGGGAGCAAATTAATGCAATAATGGCGACACGAAGGGGTATTTGGATCTTACTTGCTGACTTTAATCAAGTCAGATCTGCTGAAGAGAAAAGAAATTGCATTTTTGACCCTACACCTAACGTTGATTTTAACTCATTCAAATATGAAGCGAATCTCGCAGAGTATAACATGAATGGGTTTAAATTTACAAGATGGCTCGACAGGGGTAATAAACTCAGCAAACTGGATCGTATGCTAGTATGCGATAAGTTCTGGGGACTATGGCCAACTGCCACACTAAGAGCTCTTCTGAGGGACCTCTCAGATCATTGCATGTTAATGTTGATCACAAAACCAAACGATTATGGTCATATTCCATTTAAATTTTTAATGCCTTGCTTACCAAACCTGGGTTCGATTGTGTGGCGGAAAAGTTAAGGTGCATCAAGAAAGCGATTAAAGATTGGAACAGACTCACTAAGAAGGAAGAGGATGCTTGTCTTGTAGCCTCGACTGAAGCCTTAGAGAAATTGGACTCTTTAGGGGAAACCAGGGACTTTTCAGATATTGAAGCAGCGGAATACGTTGAACATAAAAATAAAGTGACAGATATCAACGACAATCGGCTAAAAGAACTCCATCAAAAATCTCGGGTCAAATGGGCTGTGGATGGGGACGAGAAATCGGCTTTTTCCACGGTTACATCAACAATAGGGTAGCAAGAAGCAGGTTGAACGGTCTCATGATTGATGGTAAGTGGTGCGCCGATCCTTCTCGTGTCAAGGATGAGGTTCAAAAATTCTTTGAAAACAAGTTCTTAGAGTCAATTTACTCGAGACCTTCATTCACATGTCATCAACTCAAAAAATTATCAGACGAGTAGGGTACTTCTCTTATTTCTCCGTTCTTTTTTAACGAAATAAATATGCAGTTTGGATTATGGCGGCACAAATCCCCGGGGACGGATGGTTTTAATTTCACATTCATAAAGCACTACTGGAACTTGTTAGGGATGATTTTTATAAGATTATGGTCCAATTTCATGATACCGGGCATATTTCAAAAGGGTGTAGTTCCTCGTTTATCACCTTAATTCCAAAAGTCAATGACCCGGTTAACTTAAATGATTTCTGCTCAATTAACCTTATTGAGTGTATTAGCAAGGTTATCTCGAAGGTCCTCGCCAATCGCCTAAAATCGGTTATTGTTACGGTCATATCGGAAGAACAATCGGCTTACCTCTCGGATAGGAACATCTTGGATGGTCCCCTTATCACTAGTGAAATCATTTCTTGGGTAAAGCACGGCAAAGCCCGAGCATTCTTATTCAAGATCGATTTTCAATAGGCCATTGACACAGGTAATTGGAATTTTATTGACATGGTCTTCCAACAAATGAACTTTCCCGCTTTATGGAGGCATTGGATTCATGGTATCCTTATTTCATCACGCTCTTCGATATTGGTCAACGAGTCCCCTATGAACCGGCATTGGCCATTCATCTTCATCCTAGCCATGGAAGCTCTTTTGAGCAATGTTTTCATGACCGGACCGAAAGTCGACCCGGTCGCCTTACCGGGTCAAAATTCGGACCGGTCCGACCGGTTCGACCGGATTTAAGACCCGAATTTAAGACCGGATTTGCTCAGGCAGTGACCGAAACCAGACTTTTATAAACGAAGGGTCATAATATATATATTCACTTGAGTTTGATGATTGTTTTTTTTTTTTTTGCCAATTCTTAATAAATGCACAAAGTAATATACTAATAAAGGTAAAATAATATAGTTTAACTAAAATCGACATACAATTAAACCTTTTAAAACTAAGTTAAATAAACCAATAAAGAAAAAATTCACTTTATATAATAATATTTGAGTTGACAGAAAGTAATATAAGTTTGAGTTTTAGTAGTACAGAAAGTGAAAATCCTTTACCTAAAAAAGAGTGTATCTGGTTTTTATTTAATATCTATACTTCATCTTCTCCAATTGTTTTTCACTTTTTATAGCACCACCATGACTTCTTCTTACATTCAAAGAATTCATGTTCCCTTGTGACCAGCCCGACCCTTGCTATGACCCACTGGCCCGACCACCGGCACATTGTTGAAAGGGCTCAAACCATGGAACCGGCCCGCTGCAGTCTCCGGATCCAGGCCGGACCGGTCTTCATAGTACTCATATGAGGTGGGTTGTTCACGCCATGGTTCCTCATAATAAGCAGATGAAGGTGGAGGCTCATATATTGGTTCCTCAAAGTATGAGTATGAAGGCTCAAACCTTGGTTCATCAAAATATGAGTATGAGGGAGAAGGTTCATACCTTGGGTCTTCATAGGATGTGTATGAAGTGGACGGCTCGTACTTGGGCTCCTCATAGTAGGTGTATGAAGTGGATGGTTGAAATAAGTCACAATATTGTACCGAGTGAGGGTTACTACAAATGGTGCAATAGTCTTCCCTATAATCATCATCCTCATAGGTGTAGTTGTAATCTCCTGAGTATTGATCCATAAGAATCACTCAGCAGACCACAACAGAGTCTCGAGACCAGAAAACAAAAAATAAAAACGGAAACAGAGGCTGGGCACGACCCCTTGTTCAGTGGACACGGCCCGTGTTCAGGGTCTGTATCTGGGCATTTTAATAAAAGTGACTGGTTTTGTGCAGCACGGGGCGTGTTCAGTGAGCATGACCTCGTGTTCAGACTCTGTATCTGGGTGTTTATAAAAAAATGCAGCACGGCCCCGTGTTCAGTGAACACGGCCCCGTGTTTAGGTTACTGTAAATGCAAAAACTAACTAAAATGAAGAAAAATGTGTGCGCGTTTTAAAAAGGTTTCGAAAAACTGATTAGGTCGTCGATTTTAAGCTTTCTTAAAATCCTTGTGTCCCTAGCAACGGCGCCAAAAACTTGATGTACGTGCGGTGTGATATATTTTATATATATTTTTAGCCCCTTTTAACACTTTACTCAAGTTTTAAATTTATAAAACACGATACTTTACTAACACCAAACACACATATGGGCAAGTGCACCCATTGTCAGCGTAGTATAGTTTTGGTAAGATACCGAGGTCGTCCAAGGACACAAGAGCTTTTAATACCGGTTTATTCTCAACGTCTAATCAAATCAAAATTTTAGAAAAAGGTTTAAACATGAAAATAAAAACTAAAAATGCTGAAAATAAAATAAAAATAAAAACAGATAGACAAGATGAATCACTTGGATCTGACTCGCCTTTAGTGTAACCTTTGATTATTTCCGCACTTTTGCACTTTTTAAGAGATTATCTTAGTTATAGTAGTAGGCCCCTCTTTTGAAGGTGACGTTACCCTCAACCCAGTAGTTTGAGTCAGCAAGTATACAATCCTAAAGGGTTGGATTATTGAAAGATAATTAATTAAGTTATTAATGCGTAATGTGGTAGGCCCCTCTTTTGAAGGTGACGTTACCCTCGGCTAAGTAGTTTGAGTCAGCAGGGATACAATCCTAAGTAGCCGGGTTAATGTTTTAATAGTAGTTTACATATGAGGGGATCAAGAAATTTGAACCCCCGCCATCCAATACCAGTGGGTATTGACGGAGGTCCTACTAAGCTTGACCCAGGTCCTTGCAGGATCTATACACTGAACAAGGCAAGACTCTTACCAAACCATTCCCTTAACCCCCGACCAGGTAGCCAACATTTCTCCATATAGACCGTGGAGATATGAATGGTGTAAATCTTTTATTTTATATAGACAGTAAAATAACGCCAAGACACCACGGACAAATGATAAGGAAGAATCACCTTCAACATAAGAAACTAGTTATTAAAGTCATTAATACATAACCAAATAAAAAGTGCGAATAGATTAAAAATAAAGAGTATTACACTAAATGCTTGTCTTCACCAAGTGATGTAACAGACTTAGGCAAACATGGCCTTTGATTGTCAAGAACTCTTACAATCAATCTTGGATCCCAAGACTACTACACACACTCTATGATGGATGATGGATGATGGATGATGGATGATGGTGGTGGATGTGGGTTGTGATGGTGGTGGTGGTTGGGTGAAGTGTGAGAGAGGTGGTTTGCCAAGGGATGAGTTGCAGTGAGCCAAGCACCCCTATTTATAGCCTGCACAGAAGCCTGGACACGGCCCCGTGTCCATTGGGCGCGGCCCCGTATCCATCCATCTTCTCTTTCTTCATTAAATGCAGTTTGTCTGCATTAGTCGACCACTCCCCCGTGTCTGCTGGGCACGGCCCCGTGTGCAGAAGCGAATCTGTACTATCAAGATTTGCTTGGATTCTGCGAATCTTTGCGTTGACCACGGCCCCGTGTCCGCTGGGCACGCCCCCGTGGTGGGTGATAGAAACTTCTACAACTTTGTCTTTTCTGCAGACGGGCACGCCCCCGTGCTCAATGAGCACGAGGCGTGTTCAGCCTTCTGTTCTCTTGTTTTTGCTTGGGAGGATGTTGTCGAGGGGTCGGGCATACCACGATTATTCCTTTTCTTGTATTATTGTTAGATTTGGCTGCATTTTTGCTTCTTTTGTTCAATTAAGCTCATTTAACCCTGAAAATACAAAAGGAAGACAAAACAAACTTTTTCCAACATTAGTACTAAAAAGGGTTAGTTTTATGCCTCGTTTGATGTAATTTATATGTTGCATTTTGCACACATCAATGGCCTCTACTCATTGTTCTTTTCGTAGCGACAGGGACGAATCGGTCGAGAATATTTTCATATCTTGTTACATCAGTATTCTTGTGTGGCAGATGGTTTCCGGATGGCTCTCAATTCCACTTATCTATGCTTTTTCAGTTTTTGATCTGCTCCAGATTCATCATGATATTTCAGGCCCAAATTCAATGAAGATAATGGTGCTATCGTTCGAATATCATGCTGGTGTATTTAGCGGCTTCGTAATGAAGTGGTCTTCTAAAGCATTCGGGTCGACATCTCTCGGCTCTTGGTAGGAATCAAAACGACGAGCTTCCTTTAAGTGAAAAACAGAGCAAAGATATACTCATTTGATTGGTTGAATTGGTATAACTTTAATATTTAGTAATTATGTGATGTATGGTCTAGCGTCTGGCTAGTTTGTTGGTTTTAATAATATTGGTTGTTGATGTGTGTAAAATGCAACATATAAATTACATCAAATGAGGCATAAAACTAACCCTTTTTAAGTACTAATGTTGGAAAAAGAGTGTTTTTGTCTTCCTTTTGTATTTTCATGATTAAATGAGCTCAAATTAACAAAAGAAGCAAAAAGACAACTAAATCTAACATAAATATAAGAAAAGGAACAAAAGTGGATTGCCCGACCCCTCAACAGCATCCTCCCAAGCAAAACAGAGAAGGCAGAAGACTGAACACGCCCCGTGCTCAGCCAGCACGGGGCCGTGCCCAAGAAGCAGCAGAAAAGACAAACCTATAGAAGCTTCTATTGCCCACCACGGGGCCGTGCCCAGTGAACACGGGGGCGTGGCGAAAGTACTGCAGGCGCATTAATTGTAATTGCGAATTACAATTAATGAGGAGAGAGACTGTCAGACAGGCACGGGGCCGTGCCCAGCGGACACGGGGCCGTGCCCAGCCTTCTGTTCAGCCTATAAATAGGAGTGCTTGGTTTCATTGCAACTCATCCTTTGGCACACCACCTCTCTCACACTTCATCCATCACCCACCACCACCATAACACCATCATCCACCACCATCATCCATTGTCCATCATAGAGTGTGTGAGTCGTCTCGGGATCCAAGATTGATCGTAAGAGTTCTTGACAATCAAGGTCATGTTTGCCTAAGTCTCTTACATCACTTGGTGAAGACAAGTGTTTAGTATAATACTTTTTATTTTTAATCTTTTGCACTTTTTTTTTGGTTTTGTATTAATGACTTTAATAACTAGTTACTTATGTTGAAGGTGATTCTTCCTTATCGTTTGTCCGTGGTGTCTTGGCATTATTTTACTGTCTATATAAAATAAAAGATTTTCACCATTCATATCTCCACGGTCTATATGGAGGTATGTTGGCTACCTGGTCGGGGGTTAAGGGAACGGTTTGGTAAGGGTCTTGCCCTTGTTCAGCGTTTAGAGGTCCTGCAAGGGACCTGGGTCAAATTTAGTAGGATCTCCTTCAATACCCATAGGTATTGGATGGCGGGGATCCAAACTCTTTGACCCCCTCATAAGTTAACTACTATTAATACTATAACCCGGCTATTTAGGACTGTATCCCTGCTGACTCAAACTACTTAGTCGAGGGTAACGTCACCTCCAAAAGAGGGGCCTACCATAATTTTCATTAATAACTTAATTCATTATCTTTCAATAATCCGACCCTTTAGGATTGTATCCTTGCTGACTCAAACTACTGGGTTGAGGGTAACGTCGCCTTCAAAAGAGGGGCCTACTACAATAACTAAGATAATTTCTTAAACAAGTGCAAAAGTGAGAAAATAATCAAAGCTTATACTAATACACGAGTCGGATCCAAGTGATTCATCTTGTCTATCTGTTTTTTATTTTTATTTTATTTTTCAGCATTTAGTTAGTTTTTATTTTCTTAGTTTAAAAATCTTTTCTAATATTTTGATTTGATTAGACGTTGAGGATAAACCGGTACTAAAAGCTCTTGTGTCCTTGGACGACCTCGGTATCTTACCAACACTATACTACGTCCACGATGGGTGCACTTGCCCATATGTGTGTTTAGTGTTAGTAAATATCGTGTTTTATAAATTTAAAACTTGGCTAAAAGTGTAAAAAGGGCTTAAAATATACATCTAAAAACATATACACACTGACACGCATCAGTTGTTAAAAAAATGATAAATTGTCTTAATTGCTCGGTAGCTCATTCTTGAAGTATCTATGTTGGTAAATAATTGACTATAATCATATGTTAACACATGTCCTATTGTTAAATTTACAGTATTATATCAAAACATTTACATTTTGTCTATAAAATTATCAAGTTTTTGTTCTTACTATAGAATCATTATAGAACATTAATTATTGTGAGAAATTAAAGAAATACTCTAAATCATTAAAACTTGAGATTTAAGGTTCATATGTGTATTATATATATACATAAAAGACCATATATTTTTATCTACACATTGCCTACATGCATATAGGTAACTTAACCGACACATAACCTACATGTGTGTAGGTTACATAAAACCTGAAAATTTTTCATATTTTGTTTTAAATTCTAGTTTAAGAAATAATGAATCTTACATTTGTAACATTTTCATTTACTTTTTTGATTTTTAGGATTGAAAAAATTGGATGATTCATTTTGTTCAAGGTGTTCTCATAATATTTAGTGTTTTGCTTAGAAACTTCCCATATATATATATATATATATATATATATATATAGGGTAAGGTTCATGTGAGAACCACCTTTATTGCGAGAACCGCGAGAACCAATGTGAACACAACCTAAAATAGCTAAAAAAACTCTAAAAAAACCTAACCCCTACCCCCCCCCAAAAAAAAAAAACCTAAAAGTAACGATTTTTTTATAAAAAATATTAAAAAAATTGTGTGTTTTTTAGCTATTTTTAGGCATTTTTGGTTGTGTTCACATTGGTTCTCGCGGTTCTCGCGGTTCTCGCAATAAAGGGTGGTTGCTAATGGATCTTTGTCCTATATATATATATATATATATATATATATATATATATATATATATATATATATATATATATATATATATATGTTGCAGGGTTTAAATGATAAGAAAATCTCTAGTAAGAAAAAAAAAGTTCAAACCAATAATAATATTTTATTTAATACTTGTATTTAATGTTATTGTAAAGATATAGAGGTAAAATCTATATGATTGATTAATTTATTGTAACCCTAAATGAGGAAGTTATGGTTGTTTTTATACTTGAAAGTTCATGCCTTGAATCTGACCTTAAACTGAGATTTAGCTACTGATTTGGAGTGTTTTGAGTGAGGTATTAGCCAAATAAATGAAACGCATAACTAATTTTCAAAATATATTCTCTTAAAACAAAACAAAACAAAACAAATTCATATTGTATGATGAATTTCGATATGTGTAGAATTTATGTAGGATTAATTTCGATAAATGTAGGATGAATTTTGGTTTGTATAAAATATATGTAGGATTGTCACAACCCGACCCACAACGGATAGGGAAACCAGTGCATGATTATGTTCACATTTCATGACACTAATTATGATATATTAATATTAAGATTCAAATTCAATAAACCTCTCAAAAACCACAATACATTCAACTTGTCCAAACAAAACAAAACAAGAGAAGACAAAACAAATAATCCATTTATTTCTGTAAGACAATCATCCCTACATGGCATCATCATCATCCTTAAACATGTTTACCTGTATCATGTGTAAAAATAGTTTTAGGGTCAACGTATGTTGGTGAGTAAATCTTATTGTTTTAAATATAAATTGTTTATGTTTAGTCGTTTTAACAAAAATGTTAACATGCGAACCCAACAGTAATAAAATGATGATGATAAATGTTAATAATAAATAAGTAACTCATAAAGAATTATCCAACATGACAATGTAAATGTATCAACTAAACTGGATTATAATTGAGAAACAAATGTTGATGATGGGGGAGTCTGTACAGTCAATCTTTCTGTAAAACTTTTTGTAATCATTGGATTATAATTGAGAAACAGATGTTGATGATGATTCCTTGCTTGTGATTGTTTATCTTTACTTAGAAAATACAAAATTATCTGTTCTTAATTATCATTTAATCACAAGCCTTGTATACTCAGACCTAACAATTGGTATCAGAGCTTGGTTATGTTAAACATAATTTCACAATCAGTTTAACATACAAAGATCAGCTCACAAAGATCCAAATATGTTCGTAGCTTAGAGTAGTAAAATGTAGAACTCAATAGTGTCTAACACATACTCTGTTTTTCTTCAAAAGAACAAAAGAAAATAGCAAAAAATGGTCCCCATAACACTGTTTTTAGTAATAAGCCTACCATGCTTGTCTGATCAGAATTTAATATCTAGAAAGGTAGGATGGCTCACATACTTGCTCAACAAAACACCGGGTGTTGGAAATCAGTTATATTTGAACCTCACATTCCAATGGTACCTAGAGCCGAATACCCGAGTGTGCAAGAGCCAAAGTAGCCGGAAAACTACTTAGAGCAAGGTTTCCAAAAATTCGAGCGAGATGCCAAAGCCTTTAGCATTGTGGCCATGGCTCTACCGAATGAAATGCAGGCCTGTTACATTGCAACAATACCAAAGAGTTATGGGTTGCATTGAAAGAGTAGTTTGTGGAACGGAGGAAGTTATCGAAAATACTCGAGAAATCTTTAACCAACAATACGAAACTTTCACACACATCAAGGGAGAAACCCTTACACAACAGTTTGAACGGTTTCTATGTCTAATCAGTGAAATAAAGTTGGTAAACAAAGAATTTTGTAAATTAAGGTTAAGTAACCAATTTTTAACATCTCCCCCTGAGAAGTGAGACACTATTGCTATAGTGATAAGAACATCCCAAGATTTCAAAGACATGACTGTGACTCAACTTCTTGGAAGGCTCCCAACATTTGGAAAGGAGCTTGTCCAGAAAAAGAAGCTCTCGGAAACTGGAAAAGTGTCTGATATCGGAAGCATGACACTTCTGAGTCAGGAAGGATCATTTTCAAAAATTTCAAATGATCATAGTTTTGATTATTTTATTGATATATCAACTGGAATCAACTCTGATCAATGTTCCTCAAATTATGCATTTACAGCAAATGTTGATGGTCATGGTCCTGATAGTTTGTCCTTGATAATCTGAAGTATATAGACCCAACTAGCCTTGAGGAAATGGATATATTGCACCAAGTGGATACTAAGTTTAAGAGCAAATAACTTTTACAAAAAGACTGGTGCGACATATCCAGGGTTAAGTGGGAGGTCAAAGGTGGGGTTGGATAAATCTAAAATCAAATGTTTCAAGTGTAATAGATTAGGTCACTTTGCAAGAGAATGTAAGAGTAAATCAAACAACTATGCACCATTGATCACATACTCTAATCAAAGACCTCAATCTAATGTACAACCATAGTTTTATCAAAATATCCAAACTACCCGTGGACCAAGTGTACAAAACACAACCCATTTTGCACAAAGCAAGAACCCTGTGCATGTGCATTATGTTCAAGCAACTCCTGTTCCTCAGGTTCAGTATGTTCAAGTACCTTTTACACATGTTTAAGCACCACAACTTGATCCTTCTCCTGCACCTACAGAGCCTAATCAACAAAGCTTCTTTACACAAGGCTATATTGATTGGAGAAGCTTGCCAGAAAATTTAAAATTTAATTGATGAAAATTTTGCATTAATGGCAAATGATTGTGGTGAACATGCAAATTTCTGTTTCATGGCTATTGAACATATCTTAGGTGAAGAAGATCAAGTTCAAATAACTGTTGGTGAAAGTCTTGTTGAGGAAACTGCAGATAGCTTAGGTCAAATATATGTTTGTGACCAAGAGCATGCAGTAAGGATTGAAGAAAACTGTCCCAAAAGTTCCACCAAATGTATCAGTGCGGATCAAGTTCAAATGGCTGACTCTAAGGTATCACCTCAAACTCTCAAAGAGTTGTGTTCTAACAGATGTTACATAGATTTTGAAAATGTTAAAGAGGTAAATGAAAAATTAAGAGAAAAGGTTCAAATCAGTGAAATAGTTCTTGAAAAATTGAAAAGAGATTTTAAAACAAGAATTGCGGAAAAAGATCTAGAAATAAGCAATCTCAAGCATGAAGCAACTATAACCAAGGACCAAGTCCAAACAATGATAGAAAAATATCAAAATTGCAAAAAGGAGTTGGAATCCACTTAGATTACCTGTGAAAAATGGGTTGAATCTTGTAATGGTTGTGAGATGCTTTTAGAAAAATAAAATAAAAGCAATGTGAAGTTTGGTGTTGGGTTTAGAAAACGTGATAAAGAACAACTTTCCAACACTTCCATTGACTCAGAAATGGTTGAGATTATTCCAACCAACTCAACTGGTGAAGATATCAAGATCATTAAACCTAGTGTGAAAAAGATTACTCTTGAAACGCCACGAAGTTCCATTCAGGCTGAAAAATAAAAATATAAATTTAAACCCACATGTCTGATGAATGTGCTGTTCTTGAAAATTTCAAACCAGTTGATTTCACCAACCCAGATAGTCTCAAGCCACCCCAAGATAAAAGTCATTCTTATTACCAACTCTCCAACAGATACTAAAACATCTGATGCTAAAACATCTGATACTGGAAAAAGAGATAAGGGTAACACGAAAGATAGGACCAAAGAACTACTTTGTAAATTTTGTGGAAAGAAAAATCATATAACAAAAGACTGTTTAAGTTAAGAGCATATGATATTAACAGAGGAAGGTGTTTTAAAACAAGAAAGTTTTAAACAAGGTGGAGCCCTTGAAATAAACAACCTTTCAAATGAAACATTCACGCGTATAATGACAAATGGTCAAGAAAATATGGGTGAAGAAAATGTTTTACAAAACCAAGCAACATCTGTTGTTGAGCCCACTGCTCCTGGTGACCACAGTGCACAACCCAGCAGTATGGAACACACCAGAAATTTCCACAAAAACCACTTCCATTCCTATCCCCAAATCCAAAAGAAAAACCAAAAAGAAGGTATCTCTAGGGGTTGAGATGCCAGAGGTACCTGTTGTAGCACAAATGCAGCAAACATCTGTTGTTACTTCCTCACAACAGATGCATTCATCTTTACATATCCAAACTCCTCACTCATCCGCAGAAAAGGATAGTGTTGTAAGCACAGGGAACCAAATTAAGAGGGAGACTACTCACTTGAATATCTCTTCTCAAGCCCCTCTCACAGGGCTACTTCTTTTTTTTTTTACTCCACAAACCACAAAACCAAACCCATTAACATTCCAATCATTGCTTGATGCAGGATAAAACTGACTTGCACAAACCTAGTTCCTCTCAATAACAAATCATAGAGAGTATACCTCAATAAGTGACTAGGGCAAGTTTAGAAATCATTGCTAGCCCACAAGCAGATGAGATGACATCTCTTGTGTCTCAAGGGATACTTGAAGGTTTTTCAAGTGGGGCAGCTACTACAATTGTTGAGACAACAGTCTCTCAATTGGACAGTAGTTACTAAGACCTCCTTGAATGAAACAAGTGTTGAGACTACAAATGTAATCTCTATAGCAGTTGGAAGTCCCAAGTACCAAGAAAAAAGGGCACTTGGTTCAAAACAAAGTTTAACCACCTTTGGTGAGAATTCAGATGATCCTATTAAGTTAGGTGATGGGTTAAACTATCCAGAATCGATGGAGATAGTAACCAAGTTGGAATCTTCAGTTGATGAAATCAAAGAGATGATCAAGAATTTGGAACAAAACTCAATACCTCGACCGTCAAATGCAGATATTGCAAAAGAAATATGAGTGCATGCACAGATGTACCTTCACCTTCAAAAACAAGCTGCAGAAGAAAAACGAAACATGCAAATGGAGTTAGTACGAACATTGGCGGATGTAAAGTATATAAAGATACTCAAGCATAGGTTAAGGCCATAAAAAAACTTTATCCTTGAAACCACCAGTACAACTCTTATTCTTCCCAAATATCAAGATGATGCCAAGAAAGCTGGAAAAAGGCTTAACATTGCTGCAACCAAAAAGGCTAGACAAGAAGAAATTGCAAAAGCAGAAGAAAAAGAGAAAAGGGGAGACACAAGGGAAGCAAATATGCAGATAACAATGCAAGAGATTATTGAAAGGAAGATAATTCAAGATAATCAAGGATCTTCAACAGAGGTTTCAAAAAGCACTACATCAACTATCTGAACCACTGTTACCTCTATCCAAACACCTGTTGCCCAAACCACTGCTCCCATAACCCAAACATCCGTTGGCACTACAAAAGTGATAACAAATGTTACAACCACACTACCACCACCACCAACACATATCTCCCCTAAAAGACTACTTATCAAAAGAAAACCAACAATAAAGCTTACACAACCACCATCAAAAACACCAATACTTCAAACCAGAACCAGGAGAACAAAATTCATTGTCCAAGATGATGATGAAGAAACTCCTGATGCATCACCTATCAAAACTAGAACCACCATAGCTTTATACATTACATCTCAACCATCTACAACAACCACCACAACATTAACCGTTACATCTCCACCAACAAAACCACCTATCACCGTACTTGACCTATTAGAGTTAGAAAATGTAGCAAAAGAAATACAATCTTTCTACTCTACAACTGACACCAGCCAACTTACCTTTCCATCCCTCAATAGATATTCAAAGCCCACAAATGTAAAAGAGTACATGGACCTAAAGATCATACAGGCTGATAGAATAACTGGTGTTAAAAGCAAGGGAAACGTGATAAGGAGGCACAACATATTCTATCTAAAGAATTCACAAAAGTGAATACATTAGAAGATTTTGCCAAAGATGTCAGTCAAAAGTCAAAAGGCTTCACAAGGACCAGCAAACAACCCTAAGCTTAGAAAAACTTTAATGGAAGATTACTTAGAATTCATCAAGAAAAATAAGCCTTATACAACCACAAGAGCTCAATTCACTGGTTGGACTACACAATGCTTTAATACCAAGAAAATTTTGAATAGAGTGAAGCCCTCGAAATGAATAGCCTTTCAAATGAAACACTTACATGCTGGCCTCAAAAGGTCAAGAAAATGCCCTTGAAGAAAATGTTTTACAAAACCAACCAACAGAGGTTACAACATTTGTTGTTGAGCCTACTGCTCCTGATGCCCACAATGATCAACCCACCACTGTGGTACCCACATCAGATATTTCCACACAAACCAACTCCACTCCCATCCCCAAATCCAAAAAAAAGAGGGTATCTATGGATGTTGAGATGCAAGAGATCCCTTGGTAACACAAAAGCAGCAAACATCTGTTGATACTTCCTCACAACAGACTCAAGCATCTCCACCCATCCAAACCCCTCACTTATCCTTACAAACGGATAGTGTTGTAAGCACATGGGAACCAAATCAAGAAGGAGATGATTCATTTGAACATTTCTTCTCAAGCCACTCTCCCAGGGCTACTTCTCTTTTTACTCCACCACCCACAAAAATAATACCCCCAACATTCCAATCATTGCTTGATGCAATTGATAAAACTGACTTGTGCATACCTAGTTCCACTTAAAAACATATCACCGAGAATATACCATAACAAGTGACTATGGCAAGTTGAAAAGTCATTGCTAGCCAACAAGCAGAGGAGGCTACACCTCTTGCGTCTCAAGAGTCACTTGCAGCTTTTTCAAGTGAGGCAGCCACTACAACCGTAGAGACAACAGTCGCACAATTGGATAGTGGTTACATAACTAAGACCTTCCTGAAGGCAACAAATGTTGAATCAACGATAGTTTATTCAATAACAGTTGGACTTCCCCAGTACCAAGAACAAGAGGCACTTGGTTCAAAACCAAGTACAACCACCTCTGGTGGGAATTCAGATGATCCTATTAACTTAGGTGATGGTTAAGATACAAGGATTTGACGGAGAGAGTACCTAAGTTAGAGTCTTCTGTTGAAGAGATTAAAAATATGTTGAAGACCTTGGTACAAAACTCAAGACCTCCACCAACCAATGTAGAGATAGAAAAAGAAATGTGGGTGCATGCATAGATGTACCTCCATCTTCAAAAACAATCTTAGAAGCAACAAACAACATGCAAATGCAGCTGATACGAAACATGGTGGATGCTAGGTACAAAGATACTCAAGCATACCTTAAGCCCATCAAAGAACATATTCTTCAAACCATTGGTACAACTCCCATTCTCCCCAAATACATAGATGATGCCAAAAAGGGGGAGAGTGATAGCATGAGAAATCTCCCTCATCTTGTAACGAAAGCCCAAAAGAGGCCTGATACTTCTGAAGCAAAAAAGGCCAGACAAGAAGAAATTGAAAAAGAAAAGAGGAAAGACACAAGGGAAGCAAACATGATGATGCCAGTGCAAGAGATTATTGAAAGAAAGAAAATTCAAGATAATCAAGTCTCCTCAACAGAGGTTTCTAAAAGCACTACATCAATAAATCCACCACCAACTATCCAAACCATTGTTTCTATTGCCCAAACATCTGTTGTCACTACAAAAGTGACAACACATGTTACATCTGTACTACCATCAACACAAAAGTCCCTTATAAGGCTACTCATCAAAAGAAAACCATCTACAAAACTTCCACTACCTCCCCCACATCTCAAACCAGATCCAGCAGAGCTAAATTCATTATTCAAGATGATGATGAAGAAACACCTGATGCATCACCTATCAAAACCGTCACAACACAACACTAACCATCACATCTCGACCATCAACCACAACTGCGACAACTCAACCATCAACCACAACTTCCATAACCATCTATTCGCATCCAGTGCAATTAGAAATTATATCAACAGAAATACAGTCTTTCTATTCCTCATCTGACCCTAGCCAACTCTCATTCCCATCTTTGCATGATCTACCAAAGTCTTCTAATGTCAAAGAATATTTAGAACTAGATCTTAAACAAGTAGAGATATTGCAGCAAATAGAAGTAAAAGGAATGGAGACAAAGAGGCTCAGCAAATCTTATCAGAAGAATTCACTAAAGTGAGTATACTTGAAGATTATGCTAAGGATCTTAGCAAGAAGGCTTCACAAGGCCCTGTAAGTGACCCTAACCTCAAAAAAAGCATTAAGGGAAGACTACATGGAGCGCATAATGAAGAACAAGCCTTATAAAGCAACAAGAGCTCAATTCTCTAGATGGTCTACAGAAGGCCTTCTAGAAGAATTTTTGAGGATTGAGAAAATAAATCTCAATCCTAATATCCAACCCACTTGTCCCAATTGGAGAGTAGGTAAAAAGCCTGTTGGCCAAAAGGCTCTTGAACTTAAAAGGATGAAAGAGGTGATGGTAGCAGCCAAATTTGGCTCTATGCTATCAATGGCCAGATGGGATGAGCCAACAATCAAAGAAAACTACAAGAAACTTGAAGCTTTAAGAGAAAACGATCCCTCGGTCCCAAAAAGGCCAAATTAGAAAGACATAAACATTCCCATCAGATCTCTAGTTGACCCTTCAAAGCTTCCCACTGCAAAGAACATCTCTTCACCTATCAAAAGCTACCTTAAAAGGCTAAAAGAGATGTCTACAGAAAACTTGAAGAAATATGAAGATGAAATAAGAAAAGAAGGGATCAAGAATGAATTAATGTATGGGCATCCAGATGCTAAACCAGAAGAACTGCTTGGGCAAGTCTTAGGAAAGCAATTTCACTCAACTCATCAAATAACATCTACCCTAAGAAATCCATCTAGCTTAAAAATTCTAAAATTGTCATCCGTCAGGGCAAGCCATGAATTGACAATAGTCAGAGCTAATTGAGAAGTGTGAAAGAACTCAATAAATAGTGCATCTGGACTAAAAATTGAAGATCTGCAAGACTTACTGAGTCTTCCACTTGAAAGGGATCCAGATGACTCTCTCTCTATAAAATTTGAGAAGCAATTCAAAGCCCAAATCAGAGAGAAAATGATAAGGAATAAAGTTGATCTAATAAACATCTGTTTTGGCATCATCTGTTCTAGGGGAAGATTGTTGGACCTACAAAAGAACAAATGATATTCAAAAGCCAAAACATGACCTATCTGATCAAGAAATAAACAATACATGAAGCATTCTCCTTCCTAAGATAGTGAATCTTGAACACTAATCAGAACATCTGTTGAAGACATGCTAACATCTGTTCAAGCCTTGGAAACCATTGTTGAAGAATAACCAAGCACTGATCAAGACCAAAGTGTTGTTGAAGCAAAGATCTGTTAAAGAAGACCAAACATCCGTTCAGGCCGAACGGATATTTGATATGAAGCAACAACGGTTTAAAGATCAGTAGATTCATCTATGTAACATTATTTTGCTTGTAACAGAGTTTTAGTATATTAGATCAGATGTTAGATTCCCACAGATGTTTGCAAACATCTATGGAATCTTTTCTATTAGGAATATTAGATGTCACTATCAGGGTGATGTCAGCCGATTGCAAACATACCTTTTGTACTTAGTATAAATAGATCTCACCTGTTAGAGGTCTAGTTATCATTTCACACAAATTCTCTTTTGTACGAACTGATCTATGAGTGATCAAGTTGAGGGGGGAGATTGTATAATCATCATATTGTAATTTGTAATCATTTAATTTCAATGGAAAACAACTGATAAAGTTGTTTGTTCTTATTTTTTTTCTTAAAAATCACAAGTATCAAACTCAGATCTTAATAGTGTGTCAAAACATAAAATAATAAACATGAGATAATGTGATGTTTCAAATATGAAACATTGAAAATGTCATGGGCTTTGCTCGTAATTGGGCTTTGTATGCCTTCCATACGTCACTTTCATAATCACGTGGGCCCCCGCGATTACCAAGCTTTTGTATGGTTCACATATGTTAACCCATTGACGTACATAAAAACTAGAAAATAGTGAAATGTTGAGAAACTTGAATTAATGTGAAGTGAAATAATGTCGGAAGGTGCCCATGGATGTATACGATGACTGATCAAAGTATTGTAAGTTCACAAAACGATTGGTGTGACATTCTTTAGCCTAATATGTCTTTCGTACTCTTAGCTTTAGTCCCTAGGTAGGCACACTAGTCATTCAATTTACCGGTACTTAAACCCTTCTAGTTACTACATGTCCGTTACGTGAACTTACTTTGATGAGATTTGGAAAATGAAAGATAAAATTCAAATTTAAATAGAAATAAATGAAAAATATTTTTGAGGATAACTGCAATGTTTAGAACTTATAATAAGGATATTATAAATTTTAATATTTATATCGTGCAATGTTTGTGGTGTGATATTATTATGTGTATATGTATATATATCATATATATTATAAATATGTAAACAAATCACATATTATCATAACATGTAATACTTAGATCACATAGCAATTAAAGTGCTCACATGCATTTGTGTGTGATATTCGGGAATTTAAAAGCATGCAATCAAATAATGATCATAAGCTAGAACATAATAATTTTGCACATAGCAGTTAAACATTTAATCAACTACGTTTAAGGGTCTAATAACCTATCCTAAATCCCTATAGTCATTGGTTCCGAAACCAATATGTCACACCCTGACCCGCAGCGGAATAGGTGAGCAGGGTATGATGATTGTTCACAACTCATGATACTAATTAATATTTTAATATTATTAAGATTCAAATTCAATAAACGTCTCAAAAACCACAATACATTCAACTTGTCCAAACAAAACATGACAAAACAAATAATCCGTGAATTTCTCTAACGCAATCATCCCCACATGGCATCATCAACATCCTCAAACCTGTTTACATGTATCATGTGTATAAATAGTTTTTGGGTCAACATAAATTGGTGAGTAAATCTTATTATTTTAAAGAAAAGTGTTTATGTTTATTTGTATTAAGAAAAATGTTAACATGCAAATCCAATGGTAATTAAATTATGACGATAAATGTTAATAATAAAAAAATAACTCATAATCAATCATCCAACAAGATAATGTAAATGTACCAACTGAACTGAACATGACGACACTGTAAATATGAGACTCAAGCCCACCAACGACCGAATCTAAATGATGTGGCGATACTAGTCTACAACCCATGGCCGTGGGAAACCTAGTCAGCCTGATGGATCCATGTGAATAATGATTAACGACACCTAATTAGCGACAATGGTTATTGACAAAAACACTGAACAAACTACAACTACCACATAATCATACATTGAACTTTGCATGTACTTGAATAATGAAAACTTGAAGAACTAAATAAATGTGTTATGACACATAATACACCCCAAAACATTTAAAATATAAAAAAGGAATTGGGAAAGATCTACTCACGGGTTATGTTTTGTGATTCCTTGAAATAAGCACACAATGGAAGAGGAAACTTCAAAGGACGAGAATTATCCTAAAACATAGATACAAAATTCTAAATATAATATATACAAAACCACAACGAATCTTTATCGATTAATTATTTTACATTTTATTATTATTCGCAAGGTAAGTTTCGTGTCATCATGGTTTCCTAGATCCTAAGGATCTGTGTGAGATCAGAGTTATATCACCAAGTAGAAGGTTAGGACTTGTCCTGACAATATACCGTTGCGAATATGATTAACCTGTAAATTTATCATTGCCTCGTTGAAGGTTAGGACTTGTCCTGACAATATACCGTGCCTTATCGTAACAATCCTCACCACTACACCACTTCTGTTTCTATTTTTAAATATGTTTCGCTTAAATTCTGAATAAAACCTGCATTGTATCATCTTCATCGTTCATACCCAACTCGAACCCTAACCATTTATTCCCTCAATTGGTTCAACACAGATAACGTTTTGATTAACCACATTAAGCTTTTGATCTACATAAAAAAGTCATAAAAAAGGAATATGAACGATGAATAATGTACCTACGGTGACCTCATAGAAAATATTCTGGCAAGGTTTCTGTTTTCCGCCGAAGTATGCAGACGATGATATCGAACGTTTTGAGATGAAACTGCGTAGGTCTAAAGGTTCGCATGTTCGATTTATGACTTGTATTTAAAAGGGTTTCAACATCAAACAATAATTGATTCGATTTTGATTCTGTTTCTAAAGAAAACGATTTTGAAGATTTGAATTGATGAAACACGATATTTGGTTGGTTTTAACATCACGAATACGCTTGATTCGAAGCCCTGATTCCTGCTTTACATTATGGAAACAATAACCTCATGTAAAAACAAATATCAGAGAAGATTTGGACAGGATTTATGAAAGATATGGTTGAGGTTCGTTGTTAACAGTCTTTGGCGGCAATCCAGTATTTAAAACCAGCGTGAAGTTTCGTTTAAAAGGAAATGAGTATTTTGTATCATACCAAAACATGTAGGGGTGGAGTGGTAGTGGATGTGTGTGTTGTGTTAATGGGTCGGCGAGACCCGGGTTTGAGTCCCACGGCACACCATTTTTTTCTTACTTCCTTTTTAGCAGATTCCATTAATGACATTATCGGTCCCTGCAATTTTATAATTTAACATGTGCTAACTAAGTTAATTATATCCTAACAACCCATTAGCTTATTAAATAATTAAACATTAGTGTTAAACAACTTTTAATAATAAATAAAATAAAAATAAATTCTTATTATTGTTATTATATATTTTTGTACACGAGGTAGTCCGGTTTACGAAAGGGTCGGGTTTTTATGAAATCCATTTTCGACGGATAAATTTTAAATAAAATGTTCAGTGTTTTACCGTTATACCCTTGATGTTTCTCTTCTCGTAATAATGTTTTTCTCAAAATATCATTTGTATATATGTATGTGTATGGCCGAAATCATCAATTTTATTTATAAGAAATGGTAGAAGACATAAATATTGATTTGTGCATTAAATAGTATGATTTTTAATTAAATTAAATTAGTATTAGCTTCTTTCAAAAAGTAAATTTAAGCTTATAGAATAATCTAAATATTAACAAAAGACTCTATTTAGTTACATATTGCATTTTCTCTCACAATCTCTCATTTTTTTATTTAATTAATTACACATGACATTCTCTCCCACAATCTCTCATTTTTTTTATTTATGTTTTGATTAAAGATTTAATAGATTAATAAAATCTAATCTAATCTAATTCACATACTTCAATTTAAATTTACAGAAAAAGAGTTATCTACTTTTTAATCCTTTTCTATTATTATCAAAATTATAGTTCATGATATTGATTAATTTTTATTTATTTTTTATTACTATTATCTTTTCCATTTAAGAAGTGTTGTATTTGTTTTAGAGATAACTTTTTTACATCTTATTTTTCCTACTTTTAGCATAGCAGTACACAATTAAAATTTTTATAGGTTTTCATATTTGTTTACATCTTATCAATACAAAATTTTTACAATAATAAATCTTACTTTTAATACACGATTTTAAAGAATGTCACGTGTCAACATCGTATCATACCTAAGAATTCGTTTCTAATCAAAAATTAATTTTTTTATATTTTATATCATGTTAATATCATATAATGACAATATTGCTTCTTTTAAATACGTTACCTTAATATCCGCTCCTACTTCAAATATATTTTTAAATTATAACTTATAATGATAATGATATTTTTGTATTAAAACTTGCTAAAAACAGTTGAATTCTATTATATTTATAATAGTAATAAAACTGATACTTTTGAATTTAATTACCTAGAAAATGTAGAATCTACGGATTTTTAAGCATTACGATAGACAACTTTATATGTTTGAAACAAAATTTGAGTTACTATGGAGAATAATCAAATGTAAACTCAAGTATGAGTTTAAATATTTTTTATATTTAACCATATTATGTGATTTAACAGTTTAATCTTTTTATTAAAAACATTTTACGTTTATCAATATAGTTTAACAGTTTATTAATATAGCCTAACAATTTTTAAATTATACGTGAGACAAGATAGGTTAATTTGTATTACAAAATAAAGAAAAATAAATTATAGTTATAAAAATATGTTTTTAGAGTTTAACTATACGATTTAAAAATAATTAAGGTAAACATTCAAGATGTTAGAAGTTTTCAAATACCAAACACAACAAAAGAGCAAGATGAATTATTTCATGATGATGGAAAGACAAATAAACAGATTGTGCCTAAAGAGAAAGTGATGATGAGAATTATAGATAAACCATGGTTTTGGGGTGAAAATAGGCTTTGGAATCAATAGGTTCTGGGTTCGATTTATAAGTGGGTTTTCTCATATTTATTAAGTTTCCTCCTGAAACGGTGTATAGGCATTAGGGGACTAGGGGTGGTTCACTAGTGATGGATTCTATCACTCCCACTCTCCAATCAAATCATGACATGTCATCAACCAAATTTCTATCACTAGTGATAGAAATGTAGGAGGGGTGGAATCACTAGTGATGGAATTCTATCACTCCCAATTTTTTTAATTTTCATTTTAAAATTAGAAATTAAAAATAAAACACTAAATTATAAATTTCATTAAACTTTAAAAATAAATTACATAACCAAATAAAAAAAACAACTAAACCGGTGGCATCTCCCAACCCCACTTTGCGCAAATCGCGCGCTTTTGTTCAATGACAACTGACTTGAACGGTTCGTCGAGATGGGCGTGGTTTTCACACAAGATTTTTAAATCATTTTGTCTTTCAATCGTTTTCAAGTGTTCCTTGTACGCCTGCTCCCGTTCAACTTTTAGGGACATCATTGTTTCTTTTCTTTGTTCGGCCTTCTTGAATTGGGTCATTTTCTCCTCTTCGATTCTAAAGATCGACTCCGCCACCGCCTCCTTCCCTTTGCTTGACGATTCACCACCTCGTCTGCGTCGTGGCCTTGTGGGTGTATCTTCCTCAACGGGCTCGTTAAGGGGTTGATCGGGTTCGTCAAGAGGGTCGTCGTTTAAGTTCATTTGAGGCAAGTTATCCGACGCGGAAGTCGTGTAGTTCCCCGACTTGGATGTCTTTGATCTTTTCGAACCGCCTCGTTTTTTTGGAGCCGTAGGACCATGCGTGTCAACTAACTCAACGGGGACCCACTTCGGGTGATGTCTCGCAACTTCCCATGCCGCCACGTGTGGAAAAGTTCTCTTATGGTACGTTTTTGCAATACTCTGCGGTGGCTTGTTGCATGATCGTCGCCTCGCTCGCTCCACTTTGTGGGTTTCGGCTCTACAAAAAAAATAAAATGTTATAAAACTGTTTTTTTATAAACTGTTTTTTTATATAAAACTGTTTTTTTTAATAAACTGTTTTTTATATAAACTGTTTTTTATATAAACTGTTTTTTTTAAACTGTTTTTTTATATAAACTGTTTTATTTTTAAAAACTGTTTTTTTATATAAACTGTTTTATTTTTAAACTGTTTTTTTATAAACTGTTTTTTTAATAAACAGTTTTTTTTATAAACTGTTTTATTTTTAAACTGTTTTTTTTTAAACTGTTTTTTTTAAACAGTTTTTTATATAAACAGTTTTTTTTATAAACTGTTTTTTTAATAAACAGTTTTTTTTTATAAACTGTTTTTTTTTTAATAAAAAAACATACCTTTTGAATGAAACAAGCGTTGAACTTGCTAATTTTCCCGTTCAAATCCGTCCACTTCGACGTCATTTGGTCCATGTTTCGTATCCTTGCACCGGGAAGTTTCATAAAATGATTAATAACCCGTCTCCAAAACGCATCCTTTCGTTGCTCGTTCCCGTGTTTCTTACTCTCCGAGATGTGCAAATACGCCTTCGTCAACGAGACCTCCTCCTCGCTCGTCCAAGGTTGTCGGCCGATTGGAGCGATTTCTTGAACCTCAACATTTTGTTCTTCTTCCTCTTCCTCTTCCTCCGCTTCTTCTTCCTCTTCCTCTTCCTCGTCCTCGTCAAGACTTTGTTGTGGTTCATGCCATGCTTTTGCAAAATGATGAATGAGGGTGTTGTCTTCTAGTAGTGGGTCGAGTGTGTGGGGTTGGGTTTGATACGTTTGCGATTGAAATTGGTGAGGTTGAAACGGTGGAACGAACGGTTGGTTATGGTACGTTTGCGATTGAAAGGGTGGATATTGTTGGGTTTGAAAGGGTGGATATTGTTGGGTTTGAAAGGGTGGGACTTGGTCGGGTTCGTCTTGCAACCTAAAGCGTGCGGGCTCACCAAGATTCGCTCGAACCTTGGGCCTTATTTTCTTCGTACCCGAACCGCCACCTCTTTTTTTCGATCCACCACCTCTCTTGCTTGAACCTTCCATATTTCTTGTAAAAATGAGTGTGAAAATAGTTGAGAATTGTTGAGAGTTTTATGAGTTTATGTATTGAAATATGTGGGATTTTATATAAAAAAACAATAAACAACGTTCAAAAAATTACAAACGGTCAAAAAGCAACGGTCAAAAACATACAAACGGTCAAAAATTTAGAAAGTTCAACGCGTGGTGGAGTTAACGCGTTACAAATGTAACGCGTGGTCATAAGACCGGCGGCGGTGTGCAACTCGTTTACAACGCGTTAAACTCCTTCATCACGTACCCGCCCCGGGTGGCCTTATGTCTGGTGGAGATGAATATGATCGGGTGATCCCGCTGATGGCACGATCATACTCTAGTGGTCCGTCAGTGATTCAAATTTGCCGTTATAAAAAAAAGAATTATAGATGAACCAACAAATGGCGATCATACTGATTGGACCTTAGTGGTTGACACCAAACAAACCTGAAGACAACACAAAATCCCATCGAAAGTCAAATCTTTCCAAATAAATAGTTGCAGACTTCAAACGAAGAAAATAGATATGTCTATGCCATCATAGTGAAATATCAATCCTTAAAAATAAATGGTTGTAAAGCAGTATTATTTGGAATGTCTATGCCATCATAGTGAAATATCAATCCTTAAAAATAAATGGTTGTAAAGAAGTATTATTAGGATATGTTTATTTGAATTTATTGGGCATATGAAAGGTATTAGGATGTGTTTTGTAAACTGTAGTGGTAACTTTGAAAAAAAAAATTACCGAAGATGTAGAGCTTTAGAATTATTCGGATGACTTTCTTTATGGATGGTCGTCGGTTTTCCTCGTGATAAAATGTCATGCGTGAGTGATAGGTTTGACCACAGTGGACTTTCAAGAAATGAGTTTCCTCTGGAATTGATGACGGGTCGGGACACCAACGTCGTCTGCAATCACGGGCATAGGTTGCAATTTGCCTATGATGTATTCGAGTAGTCGGGCTTTGATGGACATTTAGAGAAACTTTGAAAAAATATATAAAATAGAGTAAACTGTCAAAATGGTCCCTGAGTTTTGGCTATTTTTCCCACTCTACTCCAAAACTCAAACCTTTTAAATTTTGGTTCCTGTGGTTTCAATTTTGTTGTCATTTTCATCCAAAAGCAAAATCTGGTAAGTTTTTTTCAATTAACATCCAGTTTTTTTCAATTAACATCAATTTTTATTTTCTTTTTCCTCTCTTTTAATGAAGGGCAAATGGTCATATTTTTTTAATTTGTTATAATAAAACGTTAAAGACTATTTTTTCCTTCATTAAAAGGGAGGAAAAAAAATTGATGTTAACTGAAAAATCTGACCAGATTTTGATTTTCGATGAAAATATCAACAAAATTGAAATCATAGGGAACCAAATTCAGTAGTTTTAAGTTTTGGACTAAAGAGATAAAAATGACCAAACCTTAGTGACTATTTTGGCAGTTTACTCTATAAAATATGTATATTTATCAGAAGGCTTTATAATAGATAAAACATGTACATTAATCGGAAGGCTTTATAATAGTAACAAGAGAAGTATGCATGATAATACTATGAGTAAATTGTCAAAATCATCTCTAAGGTTTTGGCATGTTTATCAGTTTCATCAAAAATAATTTTTTTTGTACAATATTGCCCTTCACTTTTAGGATTTTTTGCCATTTTCATCCAATTATTTTTCTGTCAAATATTTGGATGAAATTGATAAAAACTCCCTAACCTCATGGACGATTTTGGCAAAAAAAATTCGACGTTAGGATGAAAATGACAAAAAACTTACGTCAAAAATCTCTCGAGATTTACGTGTTGATATTTATATACGTGGGTTAGGTATAATACGCTTACATGCTTATTTTCATGTACGATTTCGGTTGGTCTATGTTATGACATAAATATTAACGATTGCACTAGGCGGTATACATTCAACTTACTGTATGTTTTGAAGCTGTCGCATCGCACGGAACCATTGTTTAACTCAAAAACACTATTTTCTTATGCGATTATCTTTAAGTACGTTTTGGTATAAATCCAACTTGGTTTGCGTTTTGACGTAATTTTTTATTGGTAATGAGTCAGATAAAATATATTACGTTTCCGTACTTATATGTATGTGTGTTTTCAGTTGTTCAAAGTTTTGTCATGAATTTTGATCAGAAATGAGTCGCCCAAACATTTGACGGTATGTATTTGAGTTACTTTAATTGCAACACCTCGTAACGCTAGCGGATCAAAATTCTAATTATTGTATTATATGGTATCGTATCATATCGTATCGTATCGTATATCGTATCGTATCGTATCGTATCGTATCTTATCGTATCGTATCGTATCGTATCGTGTCGTATCGTATCGTATCGTTTCGTATCGTATCGTTTCGTATCGTATCGTTTCGTATCGTATCGTATCGTATCGTATCGTATCGTATCGTATCGTATTGTATTTTAGTGTATTGTACTGTGTTGTACTGTGTTGTACTGTATTGTACTGTATTGTACTGTATTGTACTGTATTGTACTGTATTGTACTGTATTGTACTGTATTGTACTGTATTGTACTGTATTGTACTGTATTGTACTGTATTGTACTGTATTGTACTGTATTGTACTGTATTGTACTGTATTGTACTGTATTGTACTGTATTGTACTGTATTGTACTGTATTGTATTGTATTGTATTGTATTGTATTGTATTGTATTGTATTGTATTGTATTGTATTGTATTGTATTGTATTGTATTGTATTGTATTGTATTGTATTGTATTGTATTGTATTCTGTATTGTATTGTATTGTATTATTTCCAACACCTACATTTACCATGACAGGGAATAGTATCTCCCTGCCATTGCTTTAAATGGGCGGTCGACCCTCCCATTGGACCAACTAGTTTATTATTGTATACCCACTTTAAAATTACGTTTTTGCCCCCAGTTAAAAAATACGGTTATGCCCCAACTTCAAAATACATTTACCCCTTTGCCTCGAGCTAAAAAAATACGATTCGCCCTCGGTAAAAAAATTACACTTTTACCCTCAGCTAAAATTACGTTTTCGCCCCAGTTCAAAATAAAATTTTGTTTTCACCCGGCTCAACATTACGATTTTACACCAGTTTATTATTTTATACCCACTTTAAAATTACGGTTTTGCCCCCACTTTAAAATTACGTCTTTGCCCAGAGTTCAAAATAAAATTATGCTTTTGCCTTAGCTAAAATTTACGATTCCCCCCCCCCCCCCGGTTCAAAATTACGATATCACTCTCAATTCAAAATTACGTTTTTGCCCCCAGTGCAAAATAAAAATATGGTTTTCCCTAGCTAAAAATTAGGATTTTACCCTCGGGAAAAAATTTGATTTTTCCCCCAAGTTAAAATAAAAATATAACTTTGGCCCAGCTAAAAATCGTGTCAAGAAGCTGTCTAACACTCTTTTTACTTTTTCTTTCTAGCAAAACTATAGTACAGTTTTTTTAATTGGTTGAGAATTACTCGGCAATCGCCCCGCAACGTGAACGGAGGATCACATAGTTATATTATACAAAATTCATTTAGTTGTGAATAGTGACATCTCGATTGCTTGTAATTTCAAAATGCAACCCAATGCATTATGATATATTATGAGTATTTTTTTATTTAATTATTCAAAATGTTATGATATCTTTGGATTTTTTATTTTGTTATTACTAAAAACTTTTACAATTTTTGAGTGTGATGCGGCGGGAATTTTTGTCAGTATCTAAGTACGTTACGATACCAATACTTGGTATAGAAACCGAAAAGAATAAAATAAATAAAGCCGTGATATATCCAAAAAGGTTTTACCACGTTTTTACATCAACAGAAAACCATAAATATGTATAAAGTTGTGATATGCTCAAAAGGTTATCGACACGTGCTTTTGTTCGTCAAAAAAGTTATGTCGAATCATCCAGAAAAATAACCAAAAACATATGTGTATTCAGCTTGTTAGAAAAAGGTCAAAATGTATATATAGATTGTTTATTAAAAAAACCTTTGATAAAGAGTCCAAAAATTTATAACAGCAATGCCTTGTACGTCTATGATTCGATTATTTATACATTATTACACACAATTCTCTTGAATGAAATTTCATCAAAATGTCAATAAACATAATCGTGTTCAACAGTAGAGTTAGAATTTATAAAATATCAAATACTAAAAGTAATAATAGGGACACAAACAAAAAAAAAAAGTGAATAGACATGTGTCAAAAGGTTGTTTCGTAAAAACGAAGAAGCAAGAGTGTATAGTATAAAGGGTAAGTAAACTTAAACATAAGAAGGCAATATTGTAACTTAAATTTATATTAAGTTTTTATTATATGGATTCGCTTATGGTGCCACATTAGACTACATGGTATGGTGATGGACCATCCTTGGAGGATGATCCGCCACGTAGGCGCCACATCATAGTCCTCCCAAGGATGGATCATCCTCCAAAACTAGGGGGCATGGGAGGATGGTCCTAGTCATCATCCTCCACCACTTTTATATTTTTTTTTTTAAATCTCCATCTTTTTTTAAACATTTAACAAATAAAGTAATAAAATATTTTAATTAATATTATAAAACATTACATAAACATAAAAAAAAATTAAACTTAAAAAAAATAAACTAAAAAAAACATAAACTTAAAAACCTAAAGTTAAAAAAAAAAACGTAAAAATATCCTAACATACTAAAATAAGCTACTAGTCGTCGTCTTCCATGTGGTGGGCGGGTTCGTTTTCAGCGTTGTTCCAAATATGCTCCACCAAGTCCGCTTGTAGGTTGTGATGTGTGTACTCGTTACGTAGAGCGAAGGCGTTCAAATCTTGTTCTTGCTCACTAACTGGAACAGAATTTCCAGTAGACGCGTTTTCGTCGTAATCACATATCGCTCTCCCTTCGTCTTCAATGATCATGTTATGAAGGATGATACAAGCGTACATAATGTGTCGTAACCTCCTTGGTGTTTGCGAACGTGCTGGAATAGAAATGATGTGCCATTTTTTTTGTAGAACACCAAAAGCCCGTTCAATATCTTTTCTTGCGCCCTCCTGAAACTTTGCAAATTTTTTCCTTTTGTCGTCGGTCGGGTGCGGGACAGTTTTAACAATTGTCGAGTACGTTGGGTATATCCCATCGGCTAGGTAGTAACCTCGCCTGTACTCCACCCCTGAAACCGTAAAGCTTGTGTCTGGACCTGTACCCGCCACTACATCATCAAAAATCTGTGACTGGTATATGATGTTGAGGTCGTTGAGTGAACCAGGTAGACCAAAAAAAGCATGCCATATCCAGAGATCCTGTGACGCAACAGCCTCTAGAATGATAGTCGGATGTCCCTGATCTCCCCTAGTATACTGACCTTGCCATGCAACCGGGCAGTTCTGCCACTGCCAGTGCATGCAATCAATGCTCCCGAGCATTCCTGGGAAACCATGTCTCTGTTCGTGGGCTTGATATAATTTTTGAACGTCGTTTGCGTTCGGTTTCCGCAGGTATCGCTTGCTATACAATTTGACAGCCCATTGGCAAAACTTGTATAAACATCGACGTGCGGTTCTTTCAGACATCCTAATGTACTCGTCTAATGCATCTGGTGCGTAACCGTACGCAAGTTGGCGAATGGCCGACGTACATTTTTGTAAATTGTTGAAACCCCTTTGACCCCTAGCATCGTTTCGCAATGTAAAAAACGGATCAGACTGGGCCATGTCGCCTGCAATACGTAAGAACAGTCGACGACTCATGCGGAAACGACGTCGAAAAATCTCGGCTGGGTACACGGGTTCGTCGGCAAAATAATCGGCTACTAGTTTATCGTGGCCGGCTATAAATTTAGAACAAAACAAAAATGAAATTAATTAAAACATACATTTTAAAATCTATATAAAACATAAGGAAAAAAATAAAATACCTTCTTGGTCTCGGTTATATTTTGCTCGCCTGGTTAGCTGTTGGGACGACCCTTCAGCGGCCGCCATGAACACCTGAGCCGCGTTCATAATCATGTTGTGCATAATAACATCCTCTTCCGAAGATGATGAATACCACTCGGACGAAGACGATGAAGACATAGAAGAAATTGAAGAAATGGAAGAAACGGGTGAAGCCATGATAATTTTTTAGCGAGAGATGGGGTGGAAGCGGGTAAAAAATGATACAAAATATGATGAGTTTTTATAAAAAGGGAAGAGTGGTTTATAAAATGTGAGAGAGATGGGGTGGTAGTGGGTGAAAAGTTGTGAAAATTGGGGTTAAAGAAGTGAGTATTTATAAAAATGGAATTGAAATGGGTGTATTTTTGAAAAGTAGCCGTTACCTTTTTTTTTTAATTAATTGTTCAAACGGTCATAATGGGGGGGCCCACATCAATTGCTTCGTCGAGAACGTCTGAAAATGGACGGGGAGGACGGCGACGTATGGGGGCGGCACGGTGTTTGGACCGTCGCCGACCCGCGACGGGCCGGGGCCGACCCCCATACCGTATAGCCTTAGATTGGTGGGGAGCCAAGCACGGGTCGAGGCATTGACGAGGGGTGCCAATGAAGCCTCCGTTGTTGGGTTAGTGGGTGTGGGCACAATATGATTGATTAGGGGGGGGGGGAAGTTCAGGAGGAAAGGAGCCGTTGGGTGGGAGTTGGGTTAATTTAAATAAAAATAAATAAATGCCTTATAAATACATATATAACCTCTACAATTTTTTACACACCACTTTTCTTTCATCATTGTCATTTTATGCATCCAATCTCTACACCAAATTACTCAACTTCCACCCATTCAAACCCAAAAAAAAAATGAACCCATGGGGTCTGATAAACCCTTTTCTTGCAACCATGCGTCCCGACGTTAATAACCTGTATTACGCGAACACATAAACAAACCCATCACCATAGTTTGGCATAAACCATCCCTCTAACCTCTTCAATGCTAACTTTTGTAACCAAACTGTTCGCCCGAACTACTAAACAAAAACACACCTAACACATACAATGAATTCAATTTTAGTCCCAATTCGGTTCCCGGGACCCATTTACGCCTGAACCGGAGCCACAACTGGAAAGGCTAAGAAAACAAAAAAATGAAAGCACAAACAACAACAAGTTGCTAAGCAAGTCGAAGAAACGCAAGAAAAGTGATAAGTGATAGAAGAATATACTTTAGCGTTGGGTGGGAGTTGGGTTAATTTAAATAAAAATAAACAAATGCCTTATAAATACATATATAACCTCTACAATTTTTTACACACCACTTTTCTTTCATCATTGTCATTTTATGCATCCAATCTCTACACCAAATTACTCAACTTCCACCCATTCAAACCCAAAAAAAAAATGAACCCATGGGGTCTGATAAACAGTTTTCTTGCAACCATGCGTCCCGACGTTAATAACCTGTATTACGCGAACACATAAACAAACCCATCACCATAGTTTGGCATAAACCACCCCTCTAACCTCTTCAATGCTAACTTTTCTAACCAAACCGTTCGCCCGAACTACTAAACAAAAACACACCTAACACATACGATGAATTCAATTTTAGTCCCAATTCGGTTCCCGAGACCCATTTATGCCTGAACCGGAGCCACAACTGGAAAGGCTAAGAAAACAAAAAAATGAAAGCACAAAAAACAACAAGTTGCTAAGCAAGTCGAAGAAACGCAAGAAAAGTGATAAGTGATGAAGAATATACTTTAGCGAAAGCATGGCTCGACGTTTCCTAGAATCCGGTTGTTGGTAATATTTACTATTTACTTTTATAAATGTTGAGTATGTATTTTTTTGACACTTTTATAATTGATTTACACTAATTATTTATTTTTTAGATAAATATATAATTTGTTTTCACAAACATAGATTATTTATTTTAACAATGTTGATTTTTTTGAAAAGTGTATATATATATATATATATATATATATATATGGTCAGGATTTAGGGAAAACGGTGAAAAGTGTGAGAACGCTTATGGATCGTCAGATCAAAACAATCTATGGACTAGATTGGCGCGGTGGCGTTTTCGTAAATAACATCAATTTAATTACGTGGACGCGCTTCATTAAGGGTAAAAAGGTCTTTAGACTTCTCCACGCAAAACGCTAAACTCATGAAAAAAACGTCGTTAAATTCCCCACTAAATTCCTGCCTTAAACTACAATGCACACATCATCCTAATCTAAACGCCATTAGATATAAAACGCCAAACTTTGTTTTTAAACGATAAAGCTGAACAAATAGTAACTGAAACGACGGAACTTCATTACTAGCATTTATTGTAATAAAAACCCGCCTAAAATACATGCCAAAAAAATCCTATATAAACAACGTCTCAGACGTTCCATTGAACACACCAAACCCAAAACACCATATTTTACTAAATACCATTCAACTTAGAAACGCCAAAAAATCCAAACAACAAAGATTCCAAACGACGTTTCTTTGAGATACACTTTTGTTCTCGGTAAAGTTTCACTCAATGTGATGGGCAAAATCCTTATGTGGGGATATTGTCCATCTCATTGAGCAAAATCTTATTGAGTTTATCCTCAATATAAATGCCGAAACATACAAAAACCACAAATTGCAAACGTCGTTTCTTGGAGATTCAGTTTTGTTCTCAATAAAGTTTCACTGAATGGGGTGCACAACGTTGATGGACATCTTTCTTAACTGAGGATTGACAATGTTGTCCATCTCATTCAGCAAAACACTATTGAGTTTAGCATGACCAAATTAGAGGTTTAAGGTACTTTTATTTAGTAAAAGATGTTCTTTTTTTAGCGTTTGGTTTGTGTGTCCGATCTTATATTGTTTGTTATGTTACTTCCAAGTCACATGTTATGCACAAGAAATAGAAAAAAAAAGATGGGAAGAAAAATAGAAAAATGTTATATAAGAGATATAAAACGCCAAATTCCAATCTGCGTGTGTTCTGTAAAAATAAAAAAATACAAAAACGCCAAACTACTCTTCGCTTGCTCTCGAAGACCGTGTCAATTTTCTTTTAGTTACGACCTTTTTGCATGTCGATGCGTAGTGTCCGTAGCCTTTACAATTCAGACACGGTCTTTCTTTGGCCCCGGGTTTCAATTTCGATTTCGTTTTTCCGATTGCTACCTCCTGTTTGGATTTTAGGCGCTTCCGAGATCTAGAACCTTTCGATTATACCCAACAGGGACTCTTATCAGATTCTTGTCGTTTTTATATTGACCGGTTATCTCCGCAAATTTATCCCTAGTACTAGCGGGAGGAGCAACAATCTGCATATCTTGAACCTTCTTCATATAATATTGAACATGATCCTTGTATATAAGGATAGCTCCTCCTTATTACCAGATAAACAGTTCAAAGTACACCCCGTTGAAAAAATAATTTCTCGCATCATACTTTGCACATCGGGATCAAGCTCGGTCATATACTCACGACTCATCTATTCAAAATGTATTGTTTTGGAAATTCCCTAATGTCCAAACTTCTCAAAACATAAAATATATGTCTACAGAGGAAACCAAACTGCTCAAAACGCCTGCATGAGCAACTACATGTGCAATCATACTTACGGTACATTACTTGAAAAATGCCAAAAAAAAAGTATATCTATAACGCCATGCAGAGAATGTTTGTATAAAAAAAACAAATCAAACAAATAAACACAACAACCGGATAAAAAACAAATTTAATGTTATAAAAGAATATGATAAACGCCATATACAGAAAACGCCATATAAAGAAAATGCCATTGTTTACCTCGAAAAAGGATGTACAAGGTTGCTGTTAATCATTTATGTAAAACTGAATAAACCCATTGGGCTGATCTTCTTAACGTTGATTTATGCAATCCGCAATTTTGATTAGCTCAACTTGAAAGGTCACAAAAAATATTTTTCGTGTATATGTTAGTAGCTTGGCCCTCCAACACTTGGTAATTACTTTTCAACTAGGGGCGTTTGTATCGAGATTCATGATCATATTTCCGGTGCGTGTGACGCTGTGCTTCTATTGTAATTTCGTAATGAGTCATGAACTCAACAAGAGTAGCTTTTGAATTGCACACTTGACCAAAAAAATGGTTCTCACTCTCCGACCTCGATGTCGTTCGCATAAGGCCCGACAGCTCCTCAATTCTATAGCATGCAGGGATCCAAGATTCCTTGAGTTCAAAATTATCAGAGAGCCAGTCATTATCTTCTAAATTGAACTCTCTGATAACCTTTTCCCATCCTGATTCAAACTCTTTGGGTGTAAGAATATCCGTCCACACAACACCACAAATACGTTCTTTGAATTAGTGGAATTGCATAGCTTAACACCAACCTATGTATAACACGAAAACGCCATGCAAAAAACATATATATTAGACACAAACAAACTTACATGAAAAACAGTAACGAGGTACAAAATGCCATATATTTTAAAATGTCGTATATCTAAAAACGCCAAACATAAAAATAAGGAAATCAACCTTCAGAGAAAGTTTATACATCACATGGCACATGCATAACCGATGCCTCGTTTCAGCAAATACCGCAGAAATAGCCTTCTTCATTGCTGGATCTTGGTCAATGACAACAACTTTTGGTTGAGAACCAACGGCTTTTAGAAAAACTCTCAACAACCAAATATACATATCAGCAATTTCTGACGCCAATAATGCAGCACCAAATGTAACATTGTAGTGGTGATTGTCTGTACCAGTGAACGGTACAAACACCATAGCGTATCTGCATATGAAAACGCCAATGAGAAAGTGAAACGATAACATTATCAGAAAGTCCAACGTATCAACCTTCTGGTCCTTATATACCCCAGCTCTTGTACACAAGTAATACTTAATATGTCTTTCACCTTAGGTGTTTATCTTTTCAGTCCCTTTTCTGACTGAAAAACCACAAGCCTTGGCATACGTAACATACATTGAATAACAATCATCAAGGCTTGTGAATATCATGTCCATTTTGGGCTTTATTTATTCACTAACATCAGGAATGATAAATGGTAAACCAGTTTTGGGGCAAAACCTTTCATTCGAAGAAACATCTTCGTCTGAGAAAACATAGTGAGAAACAATATCAGAAAAATGCTAATAAAAATAGAAATTGTCTCCTTATAACATTATCAATGAAAACGACATTACTTAAATAATAAGCAAGACATAATAAACATATAATTGAAAACGCCACAATGAAACGCCATAATACAAACACCATTACTTGATTGATTAACAAATATGATGAATTAACAATATTAGTGAAACGTGATAATCAAAACGCCATCAGATGAATCATTAAAAATAAGTAACAACATGAATAATTAACAAATATAACATGATAATGAAAACACCATATTTAACAAAACTGAGGTTTACAAATTAACAAACAGTAATAACTGATGTTTACAAATACTACTCAATAATATTCAAAACTAATCAGGAGTAAAACGCCAATGATCGTAAAACATAAGAAATATACAAGATCCCAAATGACAATTAAAATTGATAATGAAAATTCCAATTATCAGTTCTTGCTAATTGTTTAACTACCAATGAAAACCCGAATAAATTGGATACATGAACAACGCCATTGAAAACATACAACACATTGTGAAATATTAATTTGATAAAAAAAACAATGAAATAAGCATAAAAGAACAAAACGCCATATCTGTTGTATATGTGTTGCATGATTTGCTGACGTCATCAAATATTACATTGTCGAACAGAATCCACGTTAGACGCCATAGATATGAGAAAGCTTGGAATAGAGGTAACAGCTAATACGAAATTTTTGGAGTTTTAATTTGAAACAGATTTATAACGTGAATAAAGAGGGAACATACAAAAGGACAATTGTACCCCAGCATATCATTTAGCGCCCCCTACCACGTGTTGGGCCAGGATCCGTTCTCACCGTTCTCACACTTTAGGGCGTTTTCTCCTGATCACGTACCTATATATATACATACATAAATATCAGACAGTCAAAGGGCTGCAGATTTTTAGAAGAAGGTTTGTGACAAATTCTGCATTACAATGCAATGAGAAAAATATCATGGCGTGGACAAAATATCAGGAAAATGGACGTCGATAAAAACTAGAATCACCGACTTAAATGGGATCTACAATCGGATTGTTAAAAGGCATACTAGAGGAAGTGGAACAAATGATGTGGACGTCTTGGTTGAAACTAATATGCAATTTAGAGCTCAATACAAAGGCATGTTTAGAATGGAAAAGATTTGGGATCTTTTCGAAGAAATCTTCAACGTGGCAATTAGTCTTGGTGATAGGCCCGACACGGTCTAAATGGTCAAAAACTACGTCATTAATTAAACCGACTTCCCCTCAAGCCGCGTCAGATGCTCATTCACATACAAATCTTAACGACTTCGAAGATGACAAGTTTGACGAACCGGAACCACTGGCATGTCCAATGGGTAGAGACAAAAGCAAGGCGAATTGTAATCAACCTGGCCCTCGACCTCAAGAACTACTACATCGTCTACAGTCAATCCAAAGGGGAAATCACATATTGAGATCTTGGACTATAAAATTGACCAAATTCCCGAGTTTATGGAAGACCAACACACCGAAGTCGATCTTGCTTTCCTCGAAAAAGACTTATCGCATCTACCAAAGGAGGATCGACTTTTTATCAAGAAAAGGAAACAACAAATTCCTAATCGCCTCCGCAACATGAGTTTCGATTAGTCTCGTTTGTTTATTTGTAGTGGATTTTTTTTATTTTTAACTTTATTTTGTATTTTTTATTAAATTTAGGGTAAATTTTATTTAAGGGTTTCTTAATGCTATTTTAAATTTTATTTAGTATTATATATTTTATTTTAATAATGTGTAGTTTTATTTTTAAATTTAATGTATTTAATTAAGAGGATATATTAATATAAATAATTTCAAAATGATTAAATATAGTTAAATCACAGCACCTAGTTATTGGAAGGTTTAGTTATTATCCTCCACCTACATGGTGTTGAGATGACAACATTTTTTGGTAGTTATTGAGTGAGATAGTTATTTGACAACACATACATAGTTTTACGGCAAAAAATAGAGTGTGAAACCATTTCCTTATCTGTGTGATACGGTATGAAAAATTACATGGCTCTGAAGTGCTAATTTTCTAGCCATAAAAAAGTAATGGCGCGCCAAATAAACTTACTATATAGTTTATAATATTAAAATCAAGGATTTATTAAGAAGGTGTTAGGATCCGAGTTTAAATTGTTGTGAATGTTTAAGATGAATAATGTAAAAAGATAAACAAATATGGAAATAATGCAGCGGAAGAATAAACTTTAATTCACAACCATGGAAGATTTGCTTTCATCATGATACTTTTCATTGAATGATTGTAAATACAACGATTCATGTATGCATGAATTATAAACTCCCCCTCAGCCTAAGATCACTCCTATTTGTTCGTACACAAATGTCAAGATGGAAAGAGATAGATAGAACAGTACATCCACTCTTCTATTTATAGTACAATACAAACGTCTGAAGCATCTTGGCTGACATCACTTAGATAGTGAAATCTAACAACCTCTAACATCTGCTAATACTAAAACACTGTTACATTGAAAACTCTGATATACAACATCTGTAGAGTAATCCGTTGTTGAGCTTTATCCTCTAGTGAGCCTCAGCAGACCTTGCTTCATCAGACTTTGTCTTCTTCAGCAGAGGGTGATCAGACCTTTCCTATCAGCAGACTTTGTCTTCATCAGTGGTTCACTTTGGCAGACCTTTGTAATCAGCAGACTTTGTCTTCTACAAACTTTAGCTTTAGCAGACCTTTGGTTGTAACAATGTTGATGCCTTTGCCATTGGGAGGAGTATGTCTTCAAAGAACTGTTATTCTTGATCAGATGATGTAGAATACTTTGGCTTTCCATCATTTGTTCTTGGCGGGGTCCACATGATCAACCAATACCCCTAGAACAGATGATGCGAAAACCTTTCTTTATTGCTGATCTTTATTCCTCATCAACATCTCCCTGATTTTCCCTTTGAATTGTAGTTCAAAGTCAATGGAGATCTTGTCTTCAAAATCCCTTTCAAGTTCAAGGTCCAACAGATCTTGGAGATCATATGCATCCAGACCATATGCATTCTCCATTTTAAGCTTTTGAACACTACCATCTGATCTTAACAGAGTCATTTCATGGGTGTCTAAGGATGAATTCCACTTTAGAATTTTTGGATCAATTGGTTTTCTAGGTTGAAGAGTTGTTGATGATGAGTTTGGTGATTGTGTCCTGCTGGCAAGCTTTGCAATTGTTTTTCTTAGTTTGGCAGCTTGTTTGTCAGCAGCAAGATTTGTGTGATAGTCCAGCTGGCGTCTAATTCCCTCTTTTCTGATGTTTTCAAACATCTGCTCATCAGCCTCATCAGTCTGCTTTTGCCTTTTTACTTGTTTCAAGGCAGCTATGGATAAAGCAGATGCTGAGAACAACTTTTTGGATGCCTGGGTTTGTTGAGGGATGACAGCTGTTGGAGGATAAACTGGCTTTTGGGGAACAGAAGGATCTTTTGCTCTACGTTGTTCCAGTATTTTGTTGTGGGTCTCAACTATCTTAGCTTCAAACCATTTAGCAATAGATCTAGCGGTACCATAACTTGCAGCGACAAGCTCTGCTCTCATTTTTTACAGCTTCAATGCCTTGTCTGGATTGATTTGTTTGGCTTTCTTCTAATCTGGTGGAGTAGGCTTTACTGAAGGATTATTGAGCATTTTTGTTATTCTTTCAATTTCTTCTTTGAGAGCATCTGATGACCAATCTTTGAATTGAGCTCTAGTTGCCTTGTATGGTTTGTGTGTCATCATGTGTTCAATATAACCCTCCCTTAGTTCCTTGTCAAGCTCAGTAGTGATTGGCTTCTCTGACATGGATTTTCTCAAGTCCTTAGCAAAGTCTTCCAGTTTGCTAACTTTGTTAAGTTCATGTGACACGATACCCTAAACTTTCCTGTCTTCCATCCCTTTACTCTTCTCTTTTGCAATGTACTCAGCCTGTTGGATTTCAACTTTAGATATTCATCTAAGTTTCTAGGCTTTCTATAACCATAAAGAGATGGTAAGGATCTTTGTGATGCATCCTCTGTTGTGAAAAATGATTGAATTTCACCTTTGATAGTGTGAATTTCGAGAGGATACTGAGTAGCCAAGGGAATGATTGATGGTTGTGGAGCACGGGGTAGAAGTGTAGTGGATTTGGATGGAAATGATGAGAGTGGTGTGGTTTGAATGGGGACAGATGATAACGGGATTGGTGGTTTAATCTCCTCATCATCTTCTTGCACTACAAAAGTTTTCCTTTTGCATGTCACTTGAGTTTTGGTGATGGTGGACGTTTTACTGAAGGTGGATGTGTAGGAAATCTTTGTGGTGTGGGAGGTGGTTGAGTTGTTGGTGGTGTAGAGAAAATAATCATGGAAGTTGTTTGGCTAACAACTGCTGAAACAACAGTTGTTAGGATCCGAGTTTGAATTGTTTGTGTTTGTTTAAGATGAACAATGAAAGATGATAACAAATATGGAAATAGTGCAGCGGAATGAAGAAAAACTTTATAACACAAACAATGGAAGATTTGCTTTCATCATGAACACTTTCAATTGAATGATTGTATTACACTATGATTCACGTATGCATGAATGCAATCTCCCCCTCAGTCTGAGATCACAGAGTTTGTTCGTACAAAATGCAAGTGAGTGAAGTGATCTAATAGAACAGTACATGGACTATTCTATTTATAGTAAAAACCTAGCCACTGTGGAATCTTTGCTGACGTCACTGAGACAATGATCTCTAACAACTATAACAACTCGTAAACTCTGCTAAGCTAAACACTATTACATTACAAAGCACTGATTACATACACTGATGACTCTATCCTCTTATGAGCTCTATCCTCTGATGAAACTTTAGCAGACCTTCTTCAAAGGGTGATCAGACATTTGCTTCTAACAGACCTTTGATCTTCATCAGCGGTTTAGCTTTAACAGACTTTATAATCCAGCAGACCTTAGCTTTGCAGCAGACCTTAGAAGCAACAGTTGTTTGATGACTTGCCATTGAAGGAAGAAGGTATTCAAGCACTTTATTTGAAGGATCAACTATTTGCAGAATTATTTTGGCTTTCTATCATCTGTTTTCAAGGTGGGATCCACATGAGCCAACAATTTCCCCTAGAACAGATGATGCCAAACACCTTTTTTATTCTTGATCTTTATTTCTCATCAGCATTTCCTAGATTTGCCCTTTGAATTGTAATTCAAAGTCCAAGGAAATCATGTCATCTTCATCATCCCTTTCAAGTTGAAGGTTCAAAAGATCTTGAAGGTCACACGTACTTAAACCATATGCATCCTTCATATTTATCCTTTCAACATCACCATTTGATCTGAGCAAAGTCAATATGTGGGTGTCTAAGGCCAACTTCCACTTTAGTATTTTTGGATTAGATGGTTTTCTTGGGACAAGACTTATTTGAGATGAGTTTTGTAATGGAGGTCTGCTTGCCAACCTTTTGATAGTTTCAGTTAATTGAGCAGTGAGTTGGTCAGCGGCATCATCCATGTGGAATTCAATCTGACATTTGATAGCCTCTTTTATATAATTCTTCAAACTTATGCTCATCTTCCTCATCAGTCTGTTTTTTCCTTTTTAATTACTTCAAGGCATTTGCGGGGAAAGCAGATATTAAGAAAAGCTTTTTGGAAGTTTGGGTCTGTTGAGGCCTGCCATCAGTGGTTGTGGGATAAACTGGCTTTTGAGGAACTGTTGGGTCTTTGGCTTTAAGTTCTTCCAGCTTTTTGTAAGTCTCCTCAATATTGAGTTTTGATCATCTGGCAATTGATCATGTTGATCCATATTCAGCAGCCACAAGCTCTGCTCTCATCCTCTTATATTTCAATGCTTCATCTGGATCCACTTTCTTGGCTTTCTTCTAATTTGGTGGAGTTTTCTTGACCAGAGGATCATTGTTCATTTTAGTGACTCTGTCAATTTCTTCCTAGAGAGCATCTGATGACCAGTCTTTGAATTGAGACCTGTTTACTTTATAAGGCTTGTGCTTCATTATGTGTTTTCAAGCTCAGTATCAATTGACTGCTTAAACATGGATTTACTAAGGTCCTTAGCAAAGTCTTCAAGCTTTCTGACCTTTCTAAGCTCATGTGAAAGTTGAACTTGGTATTTCCAGTCACGCAACCCTTTGCTATCTTCTCTAGCTATTATCTCAGCCTGCCTTACTTTCATTTTCAAATACTCATCCAAGTTCTGAGGCAGCCTGAAGCCAAAGAGAGATGGGAAGGTTCTTTTATATGGATCCTCTATTTGAAGAATGGCTCTTTTTCACCTTGAACTATGAGCAATTCTAGAGGATATTTAGTAGCCAAGGGGATGAAAGATGGTAATGAACTAGTGGGTGGAGTCAAAGTGGATTTAGGTGGAAGTGATGAGGATGGGATGACTTGAACGGGAACAGATGATAAGGGGATTGGTAATGGAATCTCCTCATCATCTTCTTGTACCACAAAAGTTTTTCTTTTGCGTACATAAGCGAATTTTGGTGGTGGAGGTTGTTTAGGTGGTGAAGGTGGGTGTGAAGGAAATCTTGTGGTATTGGAGGTGGTTAGGTTGATTGTGGTGTTTTGAAATGGATTGTGGCAGAGGATTGGCTAACCTCTGCTGAAACAATTGGTGTCTCAACAACTGTTTGCCTAACATCTGCTGATACTTTTGTAGCATCAGCATCTATTGGATGAATGGTGAAGATGGTGGTGAAGCTTTCTTTTGCTTCTTTTGAGGTGGTTGTTGTTGGGAAGGTTTTGTTGGGTTAATGGGTTTGGTTTTGGGTGTATTAGAGGATACAGGTTTTAGGAAAGGTAGCTATTGGTGGTCTATTATTTCTAAAAGACTTTCTTCTTTGTGAAGTATCAATGTTTTCCTTTTTCCTCTTCTCCACTTGTTCTTTTTCCCAATTGTAGGCTTTACTTTCTTGTGTATCTTGCTTCTTCTGCTTTTCTAAAACTTTCTCTTCAGCTTGAATGTTAAGGGTCTTATCAATTCGTTTTTTCTTTCCAGCTTCTGAAGTTTTGTAGAAGATTGTTGTTGTTTAGCAGACTTTGGTTGTTGTTGGACCTTTGGTTTTGACTTAGCTTTTGAATCAGGTTCCAACTTCCTCATTGAATCTTTCTCCCTCTTTTTGGCATCATCATCGTCATCTTTTTCAAAAACTGGTGCAGGGGAGGAGCCAGTAAGTTTGAGCAGATATTCTTTAATGCCCCTTATGTCTGCCTGTGTATACTTATACCTAGCTTCAACCATAACTCTGATAAGTTCCATATGAGTCTTGCGGTTGGAATCAGACAAATTCTTATGAGCATGGAGGATGGGTTGCACTGACTTCCATAGCTCAGGTTGACTTTTAGAATTCTCCAACATCTGCTTCATCATATCTTTCATTTCACCAACATAGTTTTCAATAGAAGACATTTTATCCGTCAAATCCTTGTATCTTAATTCATCACCTAACTTAATAGGATCATCTGAATTCCACTAGAGGTGGTTGTATTTGTTTTGATAATAGGAGAAGACTCTATATCATCAGAAACAAATGCCCTTTTTTCTTGGTTCTGGGGACTTCCCAGTGGAGCAGAGGTTACAATTGTAGCCTCAACAATGGTTGCCTTCAAGGGAGTCTTAATGATGAAACCACTATCCAACTGATAACCGATGGGTTCAACAGTTGTAGTGGTTGCTCCACTTGAACTACCACCAAGAGTTTCGTAAAACTCAAGGGGTGTAACCTCCTCAACTGTTTGTGGGATAGCAGATTGAATAAGTTCAGACATAGTCATTTGTTGGGTTATACTCTTAGTAATAGGTTGGTGAGAGGGGCTGTTTTGAGTCTGAATATCAATTACTTCAAACAGTGGTAATATGGTTGGTGGAATTGGAGAAGAATGTTGTGGTGTAGAAAGCAACATTGCCCCGGGAGAAGGGCTTTTAAGTATACTTTCAAATGAAAGAAATGTTTTATGATGTGGTGTCCCTGTGCTTACAACGTGATCCTTTTGTGGGGATTCATGAGAAGTTTGGTCAATGGGTTGAGATGTTTCCACATGCTGTGAGGAAGTAGCAGTAGTGGTTTCAAGTGACATTTGTGTTGTCACTGGGTTAACCTCTGGGATCTCGTATTCCAGAGGACCCGTTTTATTGGGTTTGGTTGGCTTTTCGGATTCAACAGTTTTCTTTTTGAGTTTTGCCGGTGTGGGTTTCACAGTAGTGGTTGTGGTTTTGTGATCACAAGGAGCAGTGGGCTCGGCAAAAGAGGTTTGAGCAGCAGATGTGGACTCATCTAAAACATTCTCATCCCCCTTTGCTTGTGTTTTTAAAACAGTTGACTTTTTGGCCATAAGGCGAGTAAAAGTTTTAGAAGTAAGACTATTTATTGTAAAGGCCACACCTTGTTCAAAATCCTTTTTAAAAACATGTTTTTGTAGGTAGTAGCTTAATAGTCTGGGGTACATCAAAAAAAGCATTATTTGCCCCCTTTTTAATGTTCTTCACATTTGTGACCAAATCCAAAACAATGCTTTGGAGTAGTTAAAATCAGATTTTGTAAAATTGCATACCCCAAGTACTGGATTTTTAAAGGTATTTCAGCAGAAAGACATGTCAAGAGGGTATGGAAAAACAATTTCATAGGAGCAGGAAAATTTGATTTAAACATTGTAACTCTTTTTCCCAGTTTGGAAACGATATATGAATACAACACGATTATAAGTTTCCAAAATTAGAAATGTGAATATGACTTCCTAAATAAAAAAAGTACAGAAATGCAAAACGTTAGAACACTAGCAAACACCCATTACTTTGTCCACACTCGTCAATCTGTATGTCTTGATAATGAGTATTACTTGGTTTAATTGTGCTACATGAGACAAACAATGAGAGGTAATTCAATTCCAATATTTAGGTCATATTTAGTTTTGTTTGTTTAAATATTTTAAATATTTTTATGACCCAACTGAAATGATTTGAACCCCAACCTTATTAGTGTAGCGTAGACCACTCAATCACCATTATATGAAATTACTCGATTTTTGGATATTGAAATTCATAAGTAATGGAAAATCGAAAAACACACACAAATCAATATATATATATACATATATATAGAGGAAGGTTAACGTACATTACGGCTTAACGTACATCACGTACGACAGTTAATTACGCACGTTCATTTTAAAATCACGCACGTTCATTTTAAAATCACGCACGTTATAACTCAAAAATCCAAAATCACGCATGTTGAAACACAATAATCACGTATATTGAAAACATTAATCACGCATGTTATATAACAAATCACGCACGTTGTTGTACGTGAAGTACGTTAAACCGTAATATACGATATACTTTTTCTATATCTCTCTCTCTCTCTCGCTCTATATATATATATATATATATATATATATATATATATATATATATATGGGTAAGGTTCATTTGAGAACTACCCTTATTGCGAGAACCACGAGAATCAATGTGAACACAAAAATATACCTAAATAATCCAAAAAATACACAAATTTTTTTAATATTTTTCTAATAAAAATCGCTAAATTTCGTTAATAAAAAAACTTTTTTTTCGAGTAACATTTATGGATGCATATGTGCATATGTATCATTTATTGGATAAATTCAGTAATATATTGCAAGTAGTAGAAAAATGCATTTTCATTTACATTACAATCCGCAATACACTACTTTTTACATTACCAATATTAAGAATGCACATGTGCATCATTATGTATAACCATCATATAACATGTTTTGGTACAAAAAGTTTGTGATTTTAAATGATGAAGTAGGCCCATATACATGTGTTTTGGTTAGTTATATCTAGTGGTTGATGGTTTGATTATGTTTGTCACTTTATGATGTAATATGTTGTTTCGATAGTATAAAAGGTGTTGATGTACATGTAATAAAGTGAAATATTGGTAATAGTATTGTATTATGGATGGTAGGAAGCAATTGTATTGTATTACGGATGGTAGAAGGTAATGGTAGTGTATTATGGATGGTATGATAGATGAAAGGAAAAGTGTATTCAAAGTGTTGTACCAAAACACGTTATAACATGTTCATACATATAGATGCACATGTGCGTTCCTAGTCTTGTTAATGTTATAACAAGTTCATACATATAGATGCACATGTGCATTTCTAATATTGTTAATGTAAAAAGTAGTGTATTATGAATGGTAGTGTAAATGAAAGTGTAATTGTCTGATATTAGTAATGTATTAGGAATTTATCAAAGAAATGATACATATGCACATGTGCATGGATAACTGTTACTCGAAATTTTTTTGGTGACGAAATATAGCGATTTTTTCATAAAAAATAGTAAAAAAAAAAAATTTTTATGAGTGTTTTTTGATCTGTTTAGGTATTTTTTGGTTGTGTTCACACTTGATTCTCGCGGTTCTCGCAATAAAGGGTGGTTCCTAACGGATCATTCTCCTATATATATATATATATATATATATATATATATATATATATATATAGTCTTATGATTTGTAAAAATGACATTTTTCGTGAGAAGTGTGAGAAGACATAATAATTGACATGTATGCGTCATGCTTTGGACTTGGACATAATGTTTTGGGTTGTTTTGGCAAGAAAAACACCAAACATAACAATTTAAGGAACAATGCAATGAATTCTAGGCATAAAACCTAAACACCATGCCAAGAACGTTAAGTAGTGTGTTTTAAGTGTTAAGCAATGTGTTTTAGTTGTGTTTTCCATTTTAAGCCCATAATACGTTGCCTTGTGTTTTAAATTGTTATGTTTGGTATTTTTCTTGCCAAAACAACCCAAAACAACATGCCTAATTCCAAAACATGATGCCTACATATCAATTTCTATGCCTTCTCGCACTTTCCACGAAAAATGTCCTTTTTACAGGAACCTCACCCTAAAAAACATGGGGGGTACTTTAGTGGAGGGGTAAAACTGGAAGATATATATATATATATATATATATATATATATATATATATATATATATATATATAAACATTTCTAATTTCTCCATATGTTATCATTTTTCTAAAAAATGGCACCATAAGATAATAATTTTTTTTATGTTTCATTCGAATATATTCGAGCATATTTTTATGACATAAAAAAAGATTTAAGGTGTCATACTTTTTTCAATACTACTATTTATTACTACACATGCGCAACATTATGAAAAAACTAAACCTTACAACCCCTTCCCCAAAAACCTAAACCGCCCACCCTACCCCCAAAAACCTAAACCCCCAACTCCCCAACCCCCTCCCCCCAAACCCCCCCCCCTTAAAAAAACCTAAGCCCCCCAAATACCTAACCCTAAAAATTAAACTAAACCCAAAACCTAAACTTTAAGGCTAAATTACATGTTATGTTGCATATGGGCACTACTATAATAATAGTATTGGAAAAAAGACGACACGTTAAATCTTTTATATGTCGCGAAAATATGTTCAAATATACTCGAACGAAAGATAAAAAAATGTGATCTTATGGCGCAATTTTTTTTAAAAAATAATTATATACGAAGAAGATAGAAATTTTAGAAGAGTTATATATATATATATATATATATATATATATATATATATATATATATATCCGATTTGTCCCTCCTTCATTAAAAGTCCCCTCGCCCTCCTTTTAGTGGTTTTGAATGAGATTTTTAGTTTTCTCACATTTAAGTACTTTTTCTCATGATCTTCTCCCATATATATATATATATATATATATATATATATATATATATATATATAATATATATATATATATATAATATATATATATATATAATATATGGAAGAGTTCATTAGGAAACACTCAAAAAGTGGGGAACCATAGAACACTAATAAAAATTCAACTTAATATGTTAAAAATCATTTTTTTACAAAAATTTCGGCGTTTTTCCTTATAAATACATGTAGTAGCATTTTTAATAAAAAATCAAAAACAAAAAGTATTAAAAAATTGACTACATACATTTTTTATATTTTTAGTTTTTGATTTTTTTAATAAAATGCTTTTAGATGTATTTATTAGGAAAACGGCAAAAAATTAAAAAAAATGATTTTAACAATTTAAGTTGAATTTTTAAGAGTGTTCCCTGGTTCCTCACGTTTTTAGTGTTCCGCAATGAACCTTGCACTATATATAGAGGCGGTAAGATCAAATAAAAAGTTGATTTTGTCTAAGTAGGATAAGAAAGAATTTTGATCTTTCATTTATTCAACTGGATGGTTAATATGGAAATGTAAGAAAAAAATAAGTTTAAGGGTATTTTTGTAATAGCTAATTTGTGGACTTTCTCTCTCTATATGCAAGACACATGCATATTCCCCCTATTTTTTAAATGTTCATAACTTTTTCATATGAATTTTTTTTTTTAAATTGCACCATAAAATCGAGTATATTTTTATCTTTAATTTGAGCAACATATTACTATATATAATACGATATCTAAATAACCAAACACTCTAAACCCTAAATCTAAACCTTAAACTTTAAACCCTAAGGCTAAACCCTATGCTAAAACCTAAAAACGAACCCCTAAATCCTAAAGTTAAACCCTAAACTCCTAAAGTTAAACTCTAATGCTAAACCCTAAATAATAATGCTAAACACTAAAACTAAACCGTAAATACTAATGGTAAACCCTAAAACTAAAATTAAATCACTAACCTCAATCGTAGATGTACAATACTTATTTTCAATTTAAACACGTATATACATATATGTATAGATAAAACATTGACAATCTACACATATGTATAGTTAAAAGATTGATAATATACACATTTGTATAAATCCCTAAAAAAGCCCTGACCAGATTTTTCCCAAAAAAATGCATTTTTTGCATAGGAAAAATGTGTGGCCCAAAATTCTTCTCAAGTTTCTCAATTAGCCTAATACTTCTGATACGATCCTAACCATATATATATATATATATATATATATATGAGAAAGTGTATTGTACAATTGTCCTTAACGTACGAGCGTACGCGATGTGAGTTCCACACGTTATAACACCCCATAACGAAACCCCGCTTGTTTGTAAACTACGACGCATGAACAATCTGCATATTGTAACTGCATCTAGTACGCATCATACGTTAAGGAAAATTATGCTTTAACCAACCCCTATGTATATGTGCATAATTTGTTATGACCGAAACGGCGGTCATAAGATTGGAAGGAAACTCAGTTGCTACAACACAGTCACTTCAAACGAGTTGGTCAGAGGGAATTCAACCATTATATTTGTTTTAATGGTATTTAATGGTGGCGGAATTGGCGGAGCAATGGTGGTGGCATTAGTGGCGGTTGTGTCGAAGAGGGGGCGGCGAAGGCGGTGGCAACGATTGTGGTGTCAAGGACGTTGACTTGTAGGTGGTGCCGACCACTCAGGGTAGCGGTGGAGGTGAGGACGATGATGGTGGTAGTGGCGACAACAATGACCGGTGGTAAAGTACGGGAAAACACTAGCATGGGCGGACCTAAGCCCAGCCCAAGGTGGGCGGGCGCACCCCCGGGAAAAAAAATTAGTGCTAACTTCCGTCGAAAATCTTGTCCGCACCCCTTGGAATTTTTCGTCCGCACCCCATGGAATTTTCCGTCCGCACCCCTTGGAATTTTTCGTCCGCACCCTTTAGGTAAAAAAATATTATCAATTTATATTTTAAAAATATTCTTTAGTAAACTCTTATTTTATAAAAAAATACTACCTAAATTATATTACTTTTAATACCTAAATAACTAAACCCAAATACCCAATACATTTAACTAGCCCACTACTAAGTATTAGCCCAATAAACAAACCCAACAAACAACAATATTTCAAACTAAAATAAAATAAACAAGCCCAAAACCGTTACATATTCTATCCTGCTCTCTTTATCGTCCTTGCACACCAGCGATCAGAACATCAACAGCGACAACAGTGAACAGTCAACAGCCGCATACCACCGTAATCAGCCACCATACCACCGCCGATCAAACACGGGTAAGTTTCTTGGTTATTTTTGATGATTTTTGGTTGATTTTTGGTTGATATTATCACCTCCAGCAGCCTATTATAGCCGCATACTAACCATAGTAGACATGTACTTTGTTTTGTTTTCATTATGTTATGGTGTGTTATATTTTGTTAGTGATGATATTTTGCCTTTTATTTTTTATAGCTGCATACCACAGTATGTATGGCTTTTTTTTAGTGAAGAACGTTTGGCTTTTTTTTTTATGGTGTATATGTTGTTTAGATGATTCTTATGGTGATTTACATTATGATATTTAGGGCTTGAATAGTTGAAACATTATGTAATATGTTATGGAGCCATGAACTTATAGATCAATTTGTTTGTGATAGCCGATAGGAACAATGAGCAGGGACGTTATGGTGCGATTTCTTAAGAGGAAAGTTGATACGTCTTCCGGATTCGTTGATGTGGATACTTGCGTAATCGGATTGGCGATGAGAATTTAAGTGAAGGTTGTATATATGTTATATAGAGAAAGAGTTGCTTAAGAAAATAGGTTTAGATGATGTTTTGGATAGATTTCAAAAAATGAAAACCCGCAAGACGACGTTTTAATTATGTTTGTAACAAGGTTTGACGTGTTTTTGATGATTATATAAATTTAGTTCTTTTGTTTTACATGACCCGACTCGACCCGAACCGACCTGATACGAACCGATTTTTTATTTATATACCTTGGGGCCCAAAATTTTTATAAATGTTCCGTACCCCCACGAAAAAATTTCTAGGTCCGCCACTAAACACTAGGCAATATCCTTTAATTATAGTTTTCTGTTCTCAAGCCACTATGACTCGTATGAAAAACAAATAAGACTTACTAATTCAAATTAAAGTTTGGTTACATATTTTCAGGTATAATTTGAATAGGTTAACTAACTTATAATAATGAGTATGGAATTCTAATGGATATGATTAAGGATGCTTGTAGCCAGTGGCGGAACTAGAAGAAATATTTAAGGGTATCCCAAATTTTTTTACGATACATTTATAGAACAGAATTTTTTTACCTGCATTACGGGGCGGGGCCGATCCTGAAAATTCAAGTGCCCTGGGTGAGCCAAAAAAAGGCCCTTAGGCCTTACCGAATTAAATTTTATAAACTAGTTTTTTTTTTTAAGTTATTAGTATTTAGGTTAACGAATCAATATTGAGCATATCACATTTGGGCTAGGCTTTATGAATTAATATTGGCAATAAGTTTTTAGATATTAGATTGGGCTAGGCTTTATGAATTAATATTGGCAATAAGTTTTTAGATATTAGATTGGGCTAGGTTTATTTTTAATTTTTAGATCGAAATTAAACAATTTAAGAACTCAAGAAGAAAAGAAAATAAAGAATACTCACAACTCACAATCACAATTAGCACAACAATCTAATACACTATTGGGTTATTATTTGGTTATTTGGGCTAATTACTATTGGGCTATCATTTTTTTTGGGCTAATATAATCAGTATTATTTGGGCTTGATTTCAGTTTGTAATTTTTTTTTTAGGGGTGTCCTAGTACTTGTTGAGGGGTGTCCTTAGTATAAAATTCGAAAAAAAAAATTTACACTACCGGAAAAAAGTTGAGCCGTAGTCCGTGCTACGCCCCGACCTACATTAGTTCCGTCCCTGCTTGTAGCCATCAACATCTGCAGAGTTGGATTTTGGCAACAAAGCTTCCTCTTCAAAGGCATTGCATATGATTGTTTAATGGAGGCAAAAGAAGCAATGGTTGAGTGAAGGAGACAAAATAAATCAATTCATTATTACATCAAGTCAATGTTGGTGCAACATTTCTCATTTTTAATCTTTTAGAAAATACTTAAAATCATTGCATCTTAATGCTCCTTAGTTACAAGTAAAAAATTGTCAGCTATATATATTAATATTGATAACCTTACAACTATATCAACAATAGTTACCATTAGGTGTGTTTGAATCACTAATAGGATACATCTGAATCAGTAAGCCTCTTACCCATTAAGTTTCAAAATGATATTGAATGAAAATTTTACCCCTGTATCCATTCACTTTATAACCCTCAACTGGCCATTCACACACCACCTCCTCTACACCTCCACCAACCAATCAGACCGAGCCAAGTCAGTCCTCTTACTAATTCAGGGTTTCTTACCTAATCATACCTCTTAATGGCTCAGCATTTACTAGCATAGAGGTCGCCAAACATGCCCCCCTTAATAAGATTAAATAACTGAAATAGTGAATTCAAGAGAATAAAGCTAGTAAACAAACAACTTATGATATGTGTAAGAGTAAACTTCCGTTTTACTCTCTGTGGTTTGGTCGTTTTAATGGTTTTGTCTCAATCCTTTAAAAATAGATATTTTACTCCCTGATGTTTCCATTTAATTGCCAATTTGCTCCACGTCTTTAACTCAGTTAAAAATTCAAGTTAATAGTAAGGGTATTTCGGTATTCTTACATATACGTATTTAATTTTTATTTGTCATTAACTCCAAATCACGTTGCCGTTCTCCTTTCACCACCCAATCACCCATACCACCTAATCGGACCACCGGTCCACCACCACCGCCATCATCATCATTATCTCCGTTTCACCGGATCTCGATCACAGCAGTTGCCAACCTTTGCTACCGTGTACGTTCTCCCTTCTCCCTCTCTCTCCTCTTTGACCACCACAAATGTCCCCTCTTCTCTTCTGCATCAGGGGGTAGGGGTGTGGGCCTAATAATCACCAGATCTGCATCATATATGTTTATACGGTGAAGAAAACCATGATATATGTTTATACGGTGAAGAAAACAAGATCTGCATTAGGGGTTTGGGCCTGATAATCACCATTACCATCGTTTTATACCACAAGTAACCACCCTCGACACCATAATCATCATCACCATCGTTTTATACCATCGTGGGTTAGGGATAGTCAAATCTGGATCTAGAGAAAACCAGATCCGAAGAAAAACATCAAACTCTCCTAACCCCCAATCCTTTCCATCGGCGATTCATATTTGTTCAAATCCCACCAAAAATAACAATTTCCAGACCTGATTTGTTCTCTGATGCCAACAAAATGTCAGCATTTTCATGGGATAAACTATGTTTATCGGACAAGGTTTAATGGTTATTGCTTTTCAGATCTGGGAAATCTTGAAGGGTGAGGCAATGACAGTGGTGATGGTGTAACAACGGTGGTGGTGATGGTGGCTTTGGTTGACGACAATATCTAAAATCTCCACCACAATTGGTGTCGTTGGTGCTAGTGGCTTTGGTTGACGGTGGTAATAAAGGACAAAGGTGATGGTGTGACATGGTGGTTGTGATGGTTTGATAGTGGTGATGATTGGAAAATGAAGGCGGTAGTGGGTGGAGGTCGGCAGGTGATGCCGGTGGTGGGTGGAAGTCGGCAGGTGGTGGTGGAAGTGGGAAGAAAGGGTAGAGAAAGGGGATAGAGAAAGAGAGAGTATAAATCTTTTACATATGTGTGTAAATACAAAAATGAATTTAATATATTAGTTGTAAATAATTATATTTTTATTAGTAAAATTACCAAAACACCCTTCTGTTTATAGGTAAAATTACCGAGATGTCCCTACCTGTAATTGAAATTTTTAACTGAGTTAGAGTCTGGGAGCAAACTAGCGACAAAACCAAAACACCAGGGAGTAAAATGACTATTTTTAAAGGATTGATTCAAAACTGTTAAAACGACCAAACCACAGGGAGCAAAACGAAAGTCTACTCTATGTGTAATGAATATGAGTTTGAAGTCTAAGGGGCTGTTTGCTTACCTCTTAACGAGGCTCTTAATGGTTCAGACCTCTTACTGGTTCAGCACTTAATGGTTTCGACTGTTTGTTTCACAAGCAGATGTTTGAATGATTCAGACATTTGCCTCTGAATGGTTAAGATTTATACAGAGTCTGAATGGTTAAGACCTCTAATCTGAATTGGTCAGACATTTGCCTCTGAACGGTTAAACATTATACAGGCTCTTAATTTGGTTCAGACCTCTTACAGGTTTAGCACTTAATGATTTAGACCTCTTACTGGTTCAGCACTTAACCATTCAGATGTTGCCAAACAGCCTCTAAGTGTACATGTGAAAGCACCGGATCGATGACAAACATCAAACATTGCACTTGATTCAAGACATGAAGAACAAAATAGGGTAGATGAAGAAGAAGATGCAAGACAAACTCATTCATTTCAGTAAAATCATCACAGATTACATACCAAACGAGTACACATCATCTTCTACAAGCTGGTTTAGATCACAAAGATCTAAACCCTAGCTTTCTCTCACTAACACATAGTCTCTCTCTCTCTAGAATTCACACCAGGAGAATCAACAAGTTTGGAGAGGTGCACAAAGCTTCAAGAGTTCCCTAATCTACACAATACACACATATATATAGGCTAGGGACTAAACCCGGACAAAACACATTGTCCGGGATACAAAACAACACAATAGTCCGAAACACTAGAAAGTCGTCCGGAATGCCTTCAGCAATTCTGATAATCTTCATTATCGTTGACTTTAACTTGGACTTCTGCTTTGGTTGACCAGAACTGATAAGCGACAGTTACCTGGCAGGAACTGCACTTACAGTCTCCCCCTTAACTGTTGCATCAGTTCTGTGTGGCATCGATAACCTTCAATCACCGGATACTGCACTTACAGACCCCCCCCCCCTTGACTGATGATATCATGCATGCTTTCAACTTTAGCTGAGACTTGATCTTTTAGGTAGAGCATATCGATCTTCAACCCTTCTAATTAAAGACTTGCTGACGATCACTTAAGGCCGCTTTGAGAAACCCAAAGAATCCAACATCAAACACTATAGATCCTCCCCCTCAAACTACTCCCGAATCAAGTTAACGCGAACCGACCTACAACCACATGTAGGAATATCGCTTGATACATTAATCTTCAAACCTAACCGGTAGAAGAACGAAACGTCGGATTTCCAATGCCTAACTTCAAACACTTCAAATTCCGCATAGACATGAAGTTTGGTTCGATAAATTAATAACAAACCGAACTCCGGAAAATGTATATCCACCATCTTGATCAAGGTCTTCAGCTGAGTGTCTGAGATCATTTCATCTCGAATCCACAAGATCCAATCTCGTATCTTCACAAATCCAACAATTTCCCGATGACTTTCGTCTCTGATCTCCCCCTCAATGTAAGAACCCCTATTTCGAGAATCCGATCAGTCACCAACTTGGAAGAGGTACCAAGAAGACTAATCTTCTCTACTCTAACCGGCATATGATAAAGGCATGACCTTCAACTACTTGCCAAACGAACAATTTGCTTCATCACGTCAACACTTGATTAAACCTCGAACAAACTTGACAAAACTCAATCATACACTGGCTCTGTGACACCCCGTTGAAACACGCTAGCTTGGCAGTGGCTGCTTCAACTTTCGGGACGAAAGTTCTTAAAACTTGGGGATAATGTGACACTTGAGGTTTTTCCGAACGAACACCTTGTAATATTTCGTGTACATAAATATTATTAAATGAAAACGTGACCTTTGTGCATGATATGTGATGTATGTATGTATTATATATATATATAAGAGCCGAAACCACGACCCGAGACCATGACTCGCAACCGGGCGGTTGCGAGTGGGCCACTCGGTCTCGAGTGGGCCGATGAGCCGAAACCGGTTTGGGCCGAAACCCCAAGCCCAACCCGAAACATCCCCTTGTATATATATTCCACCTTTCCCCCACTTCTTCCATTTTACACACACAAACACTCCTCAAACTCTCTCTCTACTAGAAATCCTCAACAACACACCCCAATCCCTTCCTATTTTCGGTTCAAGCAAAGATCCCGGACAAGAAACTCGGTCAAGACTATCACTCGGACATACCATCTTCTCGGTTCTCTTTTCTTTGTTTTCGGCTCCTCTTTTCATAACCGGTTAGTGCTATCTTTTGTGTTATCTTTTGTGTATAAGATTTATGTGGGTTAAATGAACTAGATTTTTATGCATGTTTGGTTAGAAATATTTTGCTTGCTAGAAATACTATGCATGATTTTTAGGAAGTTTGTGAAGTTTTGACTATGTGTGTTAAACCTTATGAATGATACTTACTAACATGCTTAAATGGTTATGGAATAATGGTTTAAGGATGTTTAGGGCCAACCGAGTTATGTTAATGCCACTAAGTGTATGTTTTACTTGTTCTTGCATCATAATCTTGCTAGAAATATGTGATTTTTGGTTCATAAATGTGTGATTTGTTATGGTAAAAACCCTAGAAAAATATGAAGATAGGATGAACTTGTTTGAATATGACTTGAAGATGTAAAATGGCAAAGTTTGATCTATCTTTACTAGTATTCAGCTTTGGCAAAGTGTTAGTGAAACCTTATTGGTAGTTTCCTAAAATGGGCCTGAATTCTTGGTACAAAAGGGACTGATGCATCTGCATCATCACGTGTACATGAAAGTGACAGGTTACGACTCGCAACGACAGCCTTCCGACTCGAAACCGCACCGTTGCGACTCGCAACCAAAGCATGACAAGTCGAAACCACGTGATTGCGACTCGAGACTACGTCGGTTGCGACTCGCAACCACAGCATGATGACTCGAGACCACGGTTACGACTCGCAACCACAGCGTGGCAGGCCGAAACCACCTGGTTGCGACTCGAGACCAGCTGGTTGCGAGTGGGCTGTCCATTTTGGTTATTGGGCCATTCTGTGTTAACTTGGGCTATCTGTTAAGTGAACTAAGTGTTGCTGTGTTGCTGTTGACTGTTTAATGGTTTAGGCCGGCCCAATAACCCAATGACTGTTTACCTGTATGTATGTTACGTGCCTTGTATGTGTTTTTCGTAAATGCTTGTACACCGAACCTGACCTATACCGGTAACCATGTTAGGACGTGGTGACCAACGTGATTGACAAGTAACCTAAACCTACCGAGCAACCCAAGGTGAGTCCACAACTTAAAAGCATGCGTCCCGGTGGTTTGGGACACGAGACTAACAACCCTATCCCCTGGTAAAAGGGGATACCATTTACATACCTTCCCTAGTCATTGGGAACAAAACTTACTTTTCCTTCCCGGGTATTGGGAAACCTTTTGGTTAATTACTGTTTATACGGATTGCAACTAACGGCACTAAACGAAACTCTATCACTCAAGTCCCTACTACAAATACCGATTAGTCGCCGGGTTAGGCGAACGGGTTATTAGTTGATAGCGCTATTTAGGTGTTTACCAGCCTCACACCGTGCCCTGGTTTGGGACGGGCGTGAACTAATGTACTCAGAAATTCGTCAATGATGATAGAACATTGACATCGGGGCATCCTGCGGATACGCAACGGTTACCTAGTGTTCGGTATTGGAAAATCAGTTTAGTCGCTAACTTTTGGGGTAGCTCCCCAGGGCATGTATAAACGGATAAATTAACCGGTGAAACAATGTTTTTGGTAATTAAAACTGGACAACTAGTGGACTCACTCAGCATTATTGTTGACCCCTTACTGCATGCTTTGCAGGTAACCCGTGACGATGGAGCTTGCTGCTTGGGAACGTGTAGTGTTTGTTCACCCTTGTGTTGGGTGTTACCTTAATTTGAAATATGAACTTTGTTTTACTTATGCTTCCGCTACTTATTAACTGTTTGAACTTAAAACCTTAAACTCTGAACTTGATATTTGCTATGCTTATGAATAGTAAGTATTACTTTTAATATCAACTCAAGTATTCGGTATAATTGGTGGCTGGATCCTGGTCGGTCACGCCCTCGAAGCGGGTGCTATCCGCAGGTGGATTTTGGGGGTGTGACAGATTGGTATCAGAGCCATTGGTTATAGTGAACTTGGTTTTAAAAAGGGGAAAATCTTTTTGGAGAAAACCAGACTATAACCCGTGACTCGTAACGACACTACACTCCAAGTGCAAGGCTCGACACATTTGACCTCATAGCTCGGACCAGTGTTTACTTGTTTGCTTACTTTATGTTTCCTGATTTGCTATACGTACTAGTATGCTTAAACTAGATAGATACACCTCTCTCTTCTATCTCATTCTCGCTACACTACGACATCACACTCATACTGTGTTTTCTGGTTATGAAGACAATGAGTGGACGCGGAAGAGGAAACATTAACATGACGCAGGCTCAGTTCACTAACCTGCTCAACACAGTGGCTGCGGCTTTTGCAGCTCACCCCATAGGTAAACTCGTTGTTTTAGGATGTATAGATCCTACCGCCACATCGACTTTTCGCCTCTAAACCTATACGTTTCGCTTCTCACCCTATAGGTCAGCATGCACCTGCGCAACCACCAGTGTGTACTTTCAAAACTTTCATGGATTGCAAGCCTCTCCCTTTCAACGGCACTGAGGGTGCCATAGGTCTTCTGCATTGGATTGAGAAAATTGAAGCTGTTTTTGCCGTTTGCGAGTGTCCTCCTGCAAATTGGGTGAAATTTGCTACTGCTACGCTTGAAGGAAGCGCGCTTTCTTGGTGGAAGGCGCAGATTCAGATGTTTGGGTTGGAAACTGCTAATGCTACGGCATGGGAGGATTTCAAGGATATGATTAAGGATGAATACTGTCACCGGGATGACATCCACAAGCTTGAGAACGAGTACTATGAGCTCAAGATGGTTGGGTCAGAGATTGAAACCTACACCAAGCTGTCTAATGATTATGCTGCTCTTTGCCCAAACATGTCACGACCAATGTACCGAAGGATCGAACTGTATATCAAGGGTTTGGCTCCAGAGATTCGAAGCCATGTCACTTCAGCCAACCACACTACCATTCAGCCGATTGTTCGACTTGCTCACAAACTTACTGATCAGGCTGTGGAAGAGGGCAGGTTGCCCAAAAGGATCAGTGCTACCGTCGGAACTTCTAGTGACAGCAAGCGTAAGTGGGAAGGAAGTCAAAGCAAGGATGCTAACCCCACTCAGGCCCCAGCACAGCAAAGGAAAACTGAAAACAACAAAGGCACTCAGCAACAGGGTGGCTACCGGGGAAGCTACCCAAAGTGCAACAAGTGTAACAGACACCACCATGGGGCGTGTAACAAGGGTCAGTGTCAGCGATGCCACAAGATGGGGCACGAAGCCAAGGATTGTCGAAGTCAGTTCCCAGCTAGACAGAATCAGCAACAACCCCAACAGCAACAGCAGCAGGGAAACGACCGAGCATGTTTTAAATGTGGGGCAACAGGGCACTTTAAGAAGGATTGCCCTGAACTGAATCAGAACCGCAACAATAATCAGGGAGCTGGGAACAACAATCAGAACAACAATGCTGGGAATGGTGCTAGAGGAAGAGCTTTCGTGATTGGAGCTGGTGAAGCAAGGAATGACCCCAATGTCGTGACGGGTAAGTTCCTACTCGATGATCGTTATGTTTCTGTGTTATTTGATTCCGGTGCCGATGCTAGTTATGTATCCCTACGTATTAGTAAGAAGCTTAAGCGTCCGCTTTCGTTACTAAGTTCTCCTCATATCGTTGAGTTAGCTAATGGTAGAAACATCGAGGCCTCACACGTTGTCAAGGGTTGCAAACTAGAGTTGTCTGGTCAGACATTTAGTATCGACCTATTCCCTGTTACTCTTGGAAGCTTCGAAGTCGTTATTGGTATGGATTGGTTATCCAAGCATCGCGCTGAGATCCTCTGTCAAGAGAAAGCAGTTCGTATTCCTCGCCGTTCTGGCGAACCCCTCATTGTACAAGGTGGCAAAAGTGGAGAAATCTCCGGCATTATCTCGTTCTTGAAGGCTCAGAAGTGTTTACGGAAAGGGCACACCGCTATCTTAGCACTTGTTACCAACACGCAGGAAAAGGAAAAGAGGATTGAAGACTTTCCAGTAGTGCGTGACTACCCCGAGGTATTTCCTGAGGAATTACCTGGACTCCCTCCCCATCGTCAGGTCGAATTCCAGATCGAGCTAGCTCCCGGAGCAGCGCCTATAGCTCGTGCACCTTATCGACTAGCCCCCGCAGAATTGAAGGAACTCTCTATTCAACTACAGGAACTTTTGGATAAAGGATTTATCCGTCCTAGTTCATCACCCTGGGGAGCACCGGTACTCTTTGTTAAGAAGAAGGATGGCACGTTCCGAATGTGCATAGACTATCGTGAGTTGAACAAGGTTACCATCAAGAATCGTTACCCTCTCCCGCGAATCGACGATTTGTTTGATCAACTGCAAGGATCGAGCTACTACTCTAAGATTGACCTGCGATCAGGCTACCATCAGTTAAGGGTCCGTAATGAAGACATTTCCAAGACTGCATTCAGGACTCGTTATGGTCATTATGAATTCCTCGTTATGCCCTTCGGAATGACCAACGCCCCTGCAGTGTTCATGGATCTCATGAACCGAGTATGCAAACCCTACCTCGACAAATTTGTGATCGTGTTTATAGACGACATCCTGATCTACTCGAAAAGTCAGGAAGAGCACGAACAGCACCTACGCCTTATCCTCGAACTCCTTCGCAATGAGCAACTGTATGCCAAGTTCTCGAAATGCGACTTCTGGCTTCAAGAAGTCCATTTCCTTGGGCACGTGGTTAACAAGGACGGAATCCACGTCGACCCAGCTAAGATCGACTCTATAAAGAATTGGCCTACCCCTAAGACTCCGACTGAAGTTCGCCAATTCTTGGGATTGGCAGGTTACTACCGCAGATTCATTCAGGGATTCTCAAAGATCGCTCAACCCCTCACTACGCTCACTCAGAAAGGCGTCACCTACAAGTGGAATGAAGCACAGGAATCTGCTTTTCAGAGGCTTAAGGATAACCTCTGCAGCGCTCCTATTCTATCGTTACCTGAAGGAACGGACGACTTTGTGGTTTACTGCGATGCGTCTATTCATGGGCTCGGTTGTGTGTTGATGCAACGCGAGAAAGTTATTGCTTACGCCTCTCGACAACTTAAGACACATGAAAGGAACTACACAACACACGACTTGGAGCTAGGAGCAGTGATATTTGCGCTTAAGATATGGAGACATTACCTGTACGGTACCAAGTGCACCATTTACACCGATCATAGGAGTCTCGAGCATATCTTCAAGCAGAAGGAATTAAACATGCGGCAACGCCGATGGGTTGAACTTTTGAATGATTATGAGTGCGCCATCAAGTATCATCCGGGCAAGGCAAATGTTGTGGCGGACGCCCTCAGCCGGAAAGACACTGTACCAAAGCGCGTGCGAGCATTACAACTTACCATCCAGTCTAGTCTCCCTACCCAGATCCGAAATGCTCAGATTGAAGCTCTGAAACCGGAAAACGTCAGGGCTGAGTCCCTGCGAGGATCGAGACAGCAACTAGAACAGAAAGAGGACGGCGCCTACTATGTGGCAGGGCGCATTTGGGTCCCACTTCACGGGGATCTACGAGAGCTTGTGATGGACGAAGCCCATAAGTCCCGTTATTCAGTACATCCTGGTGCAGATAAGATGTACCACGACTTAAGGACCACTTACTGGTGGCCTGGCATGAAAGCCCACATAGCAGCCTACGTTGGCAAATGTTTGACCTGCGCAAGAGTCAAGATCGAGTATCAGAAACCAGCAGGCCTACTACAGCAACCCGAAATCCCGAAGTGGAAATGGGAGCAAATTTCCATGGATTTTGTCACAGGATTACCTAGATCTCAACGCGGGAATGATACTATTTGGGTAATAGTAGATCGATTGACTAAGTCTGCACACTTTCTGGCCATTAAGGAAACGGACAAGTTTTCTACCTTAGCAGAAATCTATTTAAAGGAAGTAGTCTCCAGGCACGGGGTGCCAACTTCTATTATTTCCGACCGAGACGCTCGTTTTACTTCCGAGTTGTGGCAAGCTATGCACAAATCCTTTGGCTCACGTTTGGACATGAGCACCGCTTATCACCCGCAAACGGATGGGCAATCTGAACGCACCATCCAAACCCTGGAAGACATGCTTAGAGCATGTGTGATCGATTTTGGCAAGAACTGGGAGAAGCATCTACCGCTGGTGGAATTCTCCTACAACAACAGCTACCACACTAGCATTCAGGCAGCACCTTTTGAGGCATTGTACGGTCGTAAATGCCGATCACCTCTCTGCTGGGCGGAAGTCGGTGATAGTCAACTCACAGGCCCAGAACTAGTGGTAGATACAACGGAAAAGATTTCCCAGATCAGGCAACGCATGGCGGCAGCTCGTGACCGTCAGAAAAGCTACGCTGACAAGCGTAAGAGACCGTTAGAATTCCAGGTCGGGGACCGGGTTCTACTTAAAGTCTCACCCTGGAAGGGTGTGGTTCGTTTCGGTAAACGAGGCAAACTGAATCCACGGTATGTTGGACCATTCGAAATTACCGAGAAAATCGGTAAGGTTGCTTATAGATTGAACCTGCCTGCAGAGCTGAGTGCAGTGCACAACGTTTTTCACGTATCTAACCTGAAGAAGTGTTTGTCGGATGAAACACTTGTGATTCCTTTTAAGGAACTGACGATTGATGAACAGCTACACTTTACTGAGGAACCGATTGAGATCACGGATCGAGAAATCAAAACCCTCAAACGTAGCCAAATACCCCTTGTGCGAGTTCGTTGGAACTCACGGCGCGGCCCAGAGTTTACCTGGGAGCGGGAGGACCAGATGAAGTCCAAGTATCCCCAGTTATTCCCAAACGAAAACCCCAGCACTGAAGCTACAACCGAATTTCGGGACGAAATTCCAAACTAACGGGGGGATGATGTGACACCCCGTTGAAACACGCTAGCTTGGCAGTGGCTGCTTCAACTTTCGGGACGAAAGTTCTTAAAACTTGGGGATAATGTGACACTTGAGGTTTTTCCGAACGAACACCTTGTAATATTTCGTGTACATAAATATTATTAAATGAAAACGTGACCTTTGTGCATGATATGTGATGTATGTATGTATTATATATATATATAAGAGCCGAAACCACGACCCGAGACCATGACTCGCAACCGGGCGGTTGCGAGTGGGCCACTCGGTCTCGAGTGGGCCGATGAGCCGAAACCGGTTTGGGCCGAAACCCCAAGCCCAACCCGAAACATCCCCTTGTATATATATTCCACCTTTCCCCCACTTCTTCCATTTTACACACACAAACACTCCTCAAACTCTCTCTCTACTAGAAATCCTCAACAACACACCCCAATCCCTTCCTATTTTCGGTTCAAGCAAAGATCCCGGACAAGAAACTCGGTCAAGACTATCACTCGGACATACCATCTTCTCGGTTCTCTTTTCTTTGTTTTCGGCTCCTCTTTTCATAACCGGTTAGTGCTATCTTTTGTGTTATCTTTTGTGTATAAGATTTATGTGGGTTAAATGAACTAGATTTTTATGCATGTTTGGTTAGAAATATTTTGCTTGCTAGAAATACTATGCATGATTTTTAGGAAGTTTGTGAAGTTTTGACTATGTGTGTTAAACCTTATGAATGATACTTACTAACATGCTTAAATGGTTATGGAATAATGGTTTAAGGATGTTTAGGGCCAACCGAGTTATGTTAATGCCACTAAGTGTATGTTTTACTTGTTCTTGCATCATAATCTTGCTAGAAATATGTGATTTTTGGTTCATAAATGTGTGATTTGTTATGGTAAAAACCCTAGAAAAATATGAAGATAGGATGAACTTGTTTGAATATGACTTGAAGATGTAAAATGGCAAAGTTTGATCTATCTTTACTAGTATTCAGCTTTGGCAAAGTGTTAGTGAAACCTTATTGGTAGTTTCCTAAAATGGGCCTGAATTCTTGGTACAAAAGGGACTGATGCATCTGCATCATCACGTGTACATGAAAGTGACAGGTTACGACTCGCAACGACAGCCTTCCGACTCGAAACCGCACCGTTGCGACTCGCAACCAAAGCATGACAAGTCGAAACCACGTGATTGCGACTCGAGACTACGTCGGTTGCGACTCGCAACCACAGCATGATGACTCGAGACCACGGTTACGACTCGCAACCACAGCGTGGCAGGCCGAAACCACCTGGTTGCGACTCGAGACCAGCTGGTTGCGAGTGGGCTGTCCATTTTGGTTATTGGGCCATTCTGTGTTAACTTGGGCTATCTGTTAAGTGAACTAAGTGTTGCTGTGTTGCTGTTGACTGTTTAATGGTTTAGGCCGGCCCAATAACCCAATGACTGTTTACCTGTATGTATGTTACGTGCCTTGTATGTGTTTTTCGTAAATGCTTGTACACCGAACCTGACCTATACCGGTAACCATGTTAGGACGTGGTGACCAACGTGATTGACAAGTAACCTAAACCTACCGAGCAACCCAAGGTGAGTCCACAACTTAAAAGCATGCGTCCCGGTGGTTTGGGACACGAGACTAACAACCCTATCCCCTGGTAAAAGGGGATACCATTTACATACCTTCCCTAGTCATTGGGAACAAAACTTACTTTTCCTTCCCGGGTATTGGGAAACCTTTTGGTTAATTACTGTTTATACGGATTGCAACTAACGGCACTAAACGAAACTCTATCACTCAAGTCCCTACTACAAATACCGATTAGTCGCCGGGTTAGGCGAACGGGTTATTAGTTGATAGCGCTATTTAGGTGTTTACCAGCCTCACACCGTGCCCTGGTTTGGGACGGGCGTGAACTAATGTACTCAGAAATTCGTCAATGATGATAGAACATTGACAACGGGGCATCCTGCGGATACGCAACGGTTACCTAGTGTTCGGTATTGGAAAATCAGTTTAGTCGCTAACTTTTGGGGTAGCTCCCCAGGGCATGTATAAACGGATAAATTAACCGGTGAAACAATGTTTTTGGTAATTAAAACTGGACAACTAGTGGACTCACTCAGCATTATTGTTGACCCCTTACTGCATGCTTTGCAGGTAACCCGTGACGATGGAGCTTGCTGCTTGGGAACGTGTAGTGTTTGTTCACCCTTGTGTTGGGTGTTACCTTAATTTGAAATATGAACTTTGTTTTACTTATGCTTCCGCTACTTATTAACTGTTTGAACTTAAAACCTTAAACTCTGAACTTGATATTTGCTATGCTTATGAATAGTAAGTATTACTTTTAATATCAACTCAAGTATTCGGTATAATTGGTGGCTGGATCCTGGTCGGTCACGCCCTCGAAGCGGGTGCTATCCGCAGGTGGATTTTGGGGGTGTGACAGGCTCTAACTTGCTTCATGTTTTAAACACTTCGCCACCGGTAAGATTAACACTAAGTTAATCTCAAAGATAGTAAACATGAACTTGTTTCGATGTAGCAACACGAGCTTTTGATTTACAAAGAAAAACAGGAATTTCAAAATTTTTACTCCCCCTTTTTCTTTGTAAACAATACAAAAATCCAAGAAAGTCTTCCTCTTCACCTCCTCACTTGATCCGAAAACTACCATTTGCCCGAAAACATCAAGTGCTTCATAACCATAGCCTCTTTGAGCATAACCAGCAATCATAGCACTCCATGTTATATTCTCTCCTCTCATCTTCTCAAACAACGCGAGAGGATCTTCAAATCTACCGATTTGCGAAAGCCCAGTAACCATTGCATTCCAGGATACCACATCTTTCACCTCCATGCGCTTGAAAACCTTATGCGCGTCATCAATCAACCCGCATTTCGCATACATGTCCACAATCGCATTACCCACAAACAGATCCTTAACGAGGTTGGTCCTCACGGCATAACCATGAACTTCCTTCCCTTGCATAGACGCACGAAGCGCAACAAACGCAGGAAGTATGTTACAAAGGCTAACAGCATCAGGCCAAATGTTTAGATTTTCATCCAGAGAATTCATTCGGTAAAACATCCGCACCACCTTTTTGGAGTCACCACTCTGCATATAAGAAGCAATGATGGAGTTTCAGGAGATGACGTCAGCAATGCTGCTGCTAAGCATTTGGTCGAACACCAGGCATGCATAATCCAAATGACCACAGTGAGCGTACATGGGTACCAAGGCATTAGCTACAAAGACATTACTCTGAAGGCCGAAAACGAAAACATTCCCGTGCAAGGAGGCACCACGGCGGAAGGAGGGGAGGTGTCCGCAGGCCTTGAGAAGGAAGGGGAAGGTGTAGCCGTCAGGAGGGCAATTTAGGGTTCTCATGGTGATGTAAAGTTGAAAAGCATGGTGGAAGGATCGGAGACGCACTGAAACTCGGACTAATAAGATTTTTATCTGAAGCTCGGACAAAACCTTTGAAACTCAGACATTGAAACACGGAACGATTTTATCTGAACAGGCCAAAAACTCAGACAAAAACTTCGGACAAAAGAACTTCGGACAAAAGCTCAGACATTTTATCTGAAACTCGGACAAAAACTCAGACAATTGACAATACTCGGAAACACATCCTTTTAACAGTTCAAAACTCGTAATAACAATTGACTATTCAAAACTCTAAACAACAATTGACTATTTAAAACTCTGAACTTATACTTGACTTCAATACTCGGACAACAAAAAGTAAAGAAAACTCGGACAGGTTAACTAATTAAAAAAGTCGGACTGTTACAGCTCATTGTAAAACTCGAAAAAACAGATCTTTTACCTATTCAAAACTCAGAACAATATTCAAGCTTTAAAACGAGACGTTTTTCAAACATACTCGGATTTTGAGACGCTCTTGTTTCACATTTATCAAAACTCAGAACAATATTCAAACTTTAAAACTCGGAGAGACCACATAAGAACTGTGACAAAAAACTCGGAGAGACTCATGTTAACAGACAGTTATCAAAACTCGGATATCAAAACTCGGTTATCAAAACTCGGAGACACTCAAATTAACAGAAGTTATCAAAACTCGGATATCAAAACTCGGTTATCAAAACTCAGAGACGCTCATGTTGACAGACAGTTATCAAAACTCTGAAGTATATTCAAACTGTGTAAAACTCGAAATATGTTGAGACTTATGCAAAAACTCGGAATATGTTGAAACCTTGCAAAACTCGGAAATATATTCAAACTTAAGACTCGGAACCTCTGTTTTCTAACAACTCAGAAACACTATCACAAGGGTACTCGGAATTTTAATACTCGGACATGGTGAAGCTCAGAAACAAGTCTCCGGACTATCTCCCTAGTGTGACTTCACACTAGTTTACCAAAACCCCGGAAACACAAACACAGAGTTTTAAACTCAGACGGGTTTAACACTAAGAAAAACTCGAACAGAGCAATTTTTGGATCAAACCTCATATCTGCAACAACTTGGAGAACAAAACAACCACGAACAGCTTCATCTTCTTCAACTTTTCTGCAAAATCTTCAAGTCTTCAAGATGTTTGGCGGAAACAAACATCAAATCAAGAGCAATGGTGATTAGGAAGGCGGTTAGACCATTCCGAATCGGTAACCATGCTCTGATACCACTGTGAAAGCACCGGATCGATGACAAACATCAAACATTGCACTTGATTCAAGACATGAAGAACAAAATAGGGTAGATGAAGGGTATGTTTGGCAAAAGTAGCTGGTGGCTGGTAGCTGAAAGCTGGAAGCTGGTAGCTGGTGGCTGGAAGCTGGTAGCTGTAGCTGGTAGCTAGTAGCTGTAGCTTTATAGATATATTTGGTGTTTGGTAGAGTAGCTGGAGCTTTTAATAAAATGTATAAAATTACCAAAATGGACATAACTAAAAATTTAGAAAGTTGGTGCATTGAAAAGTTTCTTATTTTGAGAGGTTAAAATAGTCATTTTTCCCTAAAAGCTTGTAGCTCCTTCTAAACGCTACTAGTAGTAGCGTTCAACCAAAAGCTTAAAGCTCCTAACCTAAAAGCTTAAAGCTCCTTCAACCAAACAAGACTTTTTATTAAGTATGAGCTTTTTCTTAAAAGCTTAAAGCTAGAAGCTCCTAAAAGCTCCATGCCAAACATACCCGAAGAAGAAGATGCAAGACAAATTCATTCATTTCAGTACAATCATCACAGATTACATACCAAACGAGTATACATCATCTTCTACAAGCTAGTTTAGATCACAAAGATCTAAACCCTAGCTTTCTCTCACTAACACATAGTCTCTCTCTCTTTAGAATTCACACCAGGAGAATCAACAAGTTTGGAGAGGTGCACAAAGCTTCAAGAGTTCCCTAATCTACACAATACACACATATATAGGCTAGGGACTAAACCCGAACAAAACACATTGTCCGGGATACAAAACAACACAATAGTCCGAAACACTAGAAAGTCGTCCGGAATGCCTTCAGCAATTCTGATAATCTTCATTATCGTTGACTTTAACTTGGACTTCTGCTTTGGTTGACCAGAACTGATAAGCGACAGTTACCTGGCAGGAACTGCACTTACAGTACATTTAAACAAACCAAAGGGGTGCATGCACGATGCGTTGATGAACACAAACATTGGTAATCATGTAACAATTTTTTTAATTAAAAAAACTCTTTAATAAAAAAAATATTAACGTTTGTAAAATTATGATCGTTTAAAATCGTGGGTGCATTTGGTTTAAAAGACATCGATATGTATTAAAGGATTATTCTCTATGTTATTAAAATTTATCTTACTCAAAGTTTTAAAATTATATTAAGTTACATTTTATTCTCGTATGTATTATAATATTGCATAGACAAACAATTGTTTTCTTCTAGTTCACATTGTTTTAGATCTTCCAAAATAACAAAAAAAAAATAAAAATAAATAAAAAGAAGAAGAAGAAGCATGCAAAAGTCGGAAAATTGTTCTCATATTTGCAAAATTAGTGATGGAATCAAAACTTAATAGTTGCGATTATAATAAACAAAAATTTCTAATAGGTACAACCTATAAGGTCAAACTCATGTTTTATCTAAAGAAAAGAAAAAAAAAAGGAATCCACGTATAGCCTTTTACAAGATTTATTTTAGGATATGCAAACGTTTGGATTAAAAATTAAAAGTTAGATACAAGGGCCAGAGACCACGGTATAGAATTGTAATTATCTCTATTTTTGTTAATATATGCTTAACTAAAACAATATGAAGTTACCATCTACTTTTGCCTTTATCTTTTTAAAAAGTCACCATAAAATTTGAAAAGCAAATCGTGTTATGATTCAAGTTGTTGTGTGATGTGAGTGCAACTTAGGACTAAACTTACATCATATGACTTTGGTCGTTGTCTGTTTGTTTATCTAAATTATAACCAATATATGTAAAAGATAATAATTATGTCTGGGAATTGTTGGTTTAACCATGATCAAAGTAACTTTTGAATTTTGACCATATCTTAATCAACAGAAATGATATATGTGTAGTGTGTAGATGAAGAAAGATGGTTGGGTAAGTTTTGACTATGTAATATTTAAATAGGCAGATTTAATATATGAATGTAGCCGTTTAAATCAAGCACTTGTTTAACCTTTATTATTTATGTCTCGCAATGTTTTAAAAACCGGTAAATACCGTCCGGTTATATCGGTATTACCGTTTTTGGATGTAAATACGGTCCGAAACACCCCGGTAAGAAGGAGAAACGGCATAGACTTTGTACCGCCGGTAAAATCCGGTATACCGGTTTGAACCGTTATACCGGTATCGTCTGAAGTCTGTTTTTGGGTTAGGATTTTACTTTTTATCGTCCTATCTCCATGTTTACTCTTAGCTTTAACCTAACAACTTTTAATATTTTATCTCCATTAATCAAAATTCAAAACTTGCTTCATCACTCCATCATTCGTGACTTGTTTCAGACTTCCATCACCCCATCATTCGTTCCAGATTTCCATTTTAATCCAATTTTGGATTATTTTTTGTGTTAATGTTGTAATTTATGAAATTACACAATTAACTAGTCAACTCGGTTGAACCGCCCGGCACAAACCGGTTCAACCGGTTAAACCATTTTTGTTCCTAACCCGGTATGATTAAAAAACCGGATTTTAAAACATTGGTCTATCGGACTATTCGGGGGAGCTGGCGTGGGTAAAACAGTACTCATTATGGAATTGATTAACAATATTGCCAAAGCTCACGGAGGCGTTATGTTTTATATCAATTAACGATCTTTATCATTTAAAAACAATTAAAACTAACAAGATTGGAAAAAAAAAAAAAAAAAAAAAAAAAAAAACATGAACAAACAGCCAAGCAGACCGTTTGGCAGGCATCACTACAGGAAAACAGAGCATTAGCGACGACAATTGTCGCTGCTAAAACTCCCACATGTCGCCGCTAAAGGCATTAGCGACGAGAAGTCCCCACTAAAAGGTCGCCACATTTGTCGCCGCTACAGGTTATTCACTTTTAGCGACGACATTTTGAAGGGCCACACTCTCATCTAAGATGCAAAAACACGGATCAAACATTTAGCGACGACTTTTTACCTGTCGCCGCTAAAAGTGTCGCCCCGAATGCTTTTATTTTTTGTAGTGTGCCTCCCCAATCAATCCAGTCAGTTTGATCTGTTAGTTTGTAAAACCGTGGTTAATGATTCAAACTAGAGTTTTAATAAATACTGATAGAACATTATAAACACGTGCACCACCCACAACAACAAACCAAATGTATCCATGCTAGAAACAAGATGATCAATGTGTATATTCATGTAGCTGATTCATTTCAGAATATAGAGTCGAACCTAGTAAATAATATATCACAAGATCCGAATGTGTATACTCTATGGAATTGACTCGCTATCACCTAAGGATCTGGAATTGATTCTCTATAGATATTTGATCTTCATAAGAAACCCAATTCAATAAGGCAAGGAGTTGACACAATTGAAGATTGTTGGAACAAGCTATAGAATATTTGGATTACTATCAATGGGTAAAGGATTTGGAAATTTCACTCCTAGCCCTTCAATTATCAACCCCAAATATCTCAACCTTTATTGTTTTGATTCTAGCATACACTCCACCTCTAGTAACTTTAATCTAAAACATAAAGTCTATCAAACCCGGTCGTCCTTCATTCCTAGTCCCGAAAAATTAACCCATTGGATTAATATTGTGCGGCTATAGACACTATGACATATTATTTCGAAGATTTATTAAACATGTCATCTTCATCTAAAATTCATACTGAAACAACTAGTGGAGAACAGGTTGAGGTTAAAGAAGGGGTTTTAATTAAGTTCTTTAAGAAAATGAAGCTAAAAAATGTCTTTAGTTTCTAACATTATCCTCAAAGTTGTTGTTTGTTAGTCATTTGACAAAAGAATTAAATTGTGTGGTACTAATGTTTCCAACATTTTGCATTATGTAGGACATTCTTACAGAGATAATGTTGCAATGAGCGAGGAGGCCTTTCCTATGTTGATGAAGTAACTCACTAGATACATGCCATGCTTGCTCATTGAATGGTTGAATGGCTAATTGACAACTTTGGTTATGGCATCGTTGTTTTGGTCATCCGTGATTTGGGTATCTTGAGTTGTTATTTCCAAGTCCTTTTTTAAAAAAAAAAATTCTCTTATATGAAGTGTGAAACTTGTGTTCTTGCTAAAAACTATAGAGTATCCTTTGACCTAAGTAACATTTGGATTAATTATGCTCTCTCATTAATACATTCCGATGATTGTTGCCCATCTCCAAATTCTAATAAAACTTGATTTCAATATTTGATGCTATTTGTTGATATTATCTCTAGAATGACATGGATATATTTTATGACACAAAAATCAAGAGTCCCTAAAAAATTCTTTATGTTTTATCGAATGATCAAACCTAGTTCAGTAAAAAAAAAAATTCTTCACACTAATAGTGGTGGAGAATTTGTAAATCTGCCTATGTATAATTTATTTAAGGAAAAACGCCTTGTTCATCAAATTACATGTCCTAACACACCTCAACAAAATGGTGTTGTTAAACGGAAAATTGATTTTACTTGAGAAAAGTAGTGCTATGATGATTGAATTTCAAATTCCTCAATCTTATTCGACTGAGGTAGCTACATCAGTGTATCTACTTAATTGTCTGCTTACTTAAATTATAGAATATATTACCCCTTTACAAACTCTAGCAAATCAGGTTATTATTCCTTCTATTCTACCCTTACCCCACCACATATACGTATATGGGTGCTTTGTGTATATTCACATTCATAAAATCAATAGAAACAAATTTGACCCATACGTTATTAAGTGTATGTCTGTAGGATATGCTACCCTGTTGATTATATCATAAGAACAAGGGTAAAACATAAACCCTAATGATGTCAATTCAATCATGAACAATAAAATAAGACGTGTGTACCTGATTAGCCAGTCACCACACCAGAGAGGGAAGTAGACGTCATGTTCGTCAGATTGGTCTGGTTCCCCTTTAGGATGTATCTTCTTGATGGTAGTACCGAGTTCTTTAGGGTTGAAGAGCTCGTAGTAATGGAGAGAGAGGAGGGGCGATATTGAGTGTGATGTTATGAATGTCTAACCCTAATCCCTCTCTAGTAATCTCCTTATATACACCCAAGGGGAAACCCAATTAGTTAATTAGGGTAATCTGGCCCATCAACAATTACCAACTAATTTATTATAGGTTTTAATATATTTTGATCCATATTATATAAATGATAATGATGGCTACTAGATTAAATATAAATAAATAAAATATTTAATCTTACATTCTCCCACTTAGCCGAATAATCATTTATCATGAGTATTAGATTAGTCTGATCAGAAGTTAATACTCATTTTAGCCTTAAACAAGTACTATAGCAGAGAAATACAGCCGTTGAGTCATTATGCGACTCAGGACCCTCATTAGTCATACTATAGCCTTAATTTAAAACCTAACAGTTATGATCAAAATACAAACAAGCCCTTTAGCGTTTGATTTGTATTTATAGTTGTCTATATGTCATTACACCGGCAGAACATATGTAAGAGACATACAAAATCAAACTGATGAGGAATATTAAAAGTTAATCATTCATAGTACGATATGCAGTTGTACATAGTCATCAATAAACCCGTGATTATTATAAGCGCTTACATAATAGTTATGGGTGATAGACTTTTAGTTATAGGATCCTTAAGCATATCATGAATGCATTCGATACAAAGATTTAGTTTCCTCAATTCGTTCATAAACGAATAATTATTTGTGTATCGAAATTTAATGCAGCACCTCTCGAACTGTTACTGTTCAAGGAGACATGGTAGCTGACTTTATCACAACAAGTCTTCAATATATTAATTACATGGAGTTAATAAACTTATGAGTCCACTGATAAATTTTCAACAACATTTAGTGACTATATTATGTCGTTATAACTTAGGTTGTTATTATCAGTTTATTATGACTCCTCCATAAGATAGGTTTGTCTGCTGACATAAGGATATACCCGAAATTACATTTTGTCATCTTTGAATATTACAAAGTTAGAGTAATAAACCGGTTTTAGTTCTCACTTCTTCTTTAAAATATAGTCTCTCGTTTCTTTTAAAGATATTGTAATACTCTATTAAATGCTTCACATTAATCTAGACATATCTAGTGTGTTGCAATGTGAGTAATACTTAAACGAGTATAGACTTAAACTTACATAAGGCTTCTAATTAATGAAGCGTAAGGAAATAATCTCATTTATCCTATTATCCTCTAAAGGAGAGCAGTATTGTTTGTTACATATGCAAGGACCAATTTAATGTTAAACTTATGGAACGGAAGTAATGTCCCATTTGGTCTATCTCAACATGTTATGATATCTATTATGTAAGAGATATCTCTGAGATCTATTATATCAAAGTTTGTGTTAACAATGCTTTGACTTATGTAACATATACTTGTCAAAAGAATATCATCTATATAGACAAGTTTATCTTAGTTGCTCCCACCCATCTTGAGGTAGGTACATTAATCCACTTGGTTGTTGATGAAAATAATCACGTTAAGATTTCATCACATTATGATGTTTGCATTAAACCACACATGGATTTTATTGGCTTATAGACAAACTGTTCTTTAACCTTAAGTTTAGAACTATCAAGTTGTTTTATGAACATGTAAATATGTCAGCCAGTTGTTAGGGAAAGTTGTTTTAATGTTCATCTAATGTAGCTCAAAGCTATTATAAGCTACTAGAACAGTGATGATCCTCAAAGAAATCTTTGATAATTTATCTATTTCTAAGTATAACCTTTGACAATCAATCATGCTTCTTAGTGTCTTAACGTTTACATATTAGGATTTGGTTTAGTTATGAAAACTCTTAGGTAATTCAATCAAATCCCAAACGTTACACGAACACATAAAATCCGTTTTACTAGAAAACTGTTTTATTCCATTCAGATGATTGATTTACGCTAATGGCTTGATTTTAAGAGATAGGATCATTAAACATTTCCAAAATCCATTTTAACTTCATTAGGGAGGTTTTGTAATCATCAAAGTTAGTAGGCTTTTAAACCTAGATGACCTCCTGAGTTGATTATTGGGTTTGTTAGAAGTTTCAGTTTTATGGATTAGCTCTTGGTTAGCTTGCTATCATTTTCGGGATTCTAAGTCTATAAAAGTAGGTGCAGTATGGTGTACAAGAGGTGTAATCGGAGTTAAATTCGGAGTAAAATTTAATGACACTCTTCCCCCCGCCTCTTGTATTCCTTGCAAGTCATGATAAGGACTTTGACTGCTCCCACTGACCTTAGAAATCTTTAGGAACTCAGCATGCTTAGGGTCAATATTTAACGACCAACAAATTCTAATAGAGCAACAAATTAATGACGTCAGTCTTTGTAGTTTTTCTTGTTGAGGATTATGTTATTTTAGGTGAGAAATCTAAGTGTGCCCACAATTAAACAACAATGAAACTTTTGTAAGAGTAGCATTAGATTTTATAGAGACGAGTTATGATAGAACATGTCAAGATGGAGCAGTGTCTTGTACTAGAGGTGTAAATTTAGGTAATATGAAGTTTTCACTCCCCACCTCTTGCAACTATTGCAAGTTATTATTAAGACACTTAATGCTCCCACTGATCTTTAATATCTCTAGAATGCTACAAGAGAAGTTTCAATGAGCTACGTGACGTGGGAACCTATCACATATACGTTAGACTTTATTTGATTCCTTTAATGTCCAGATATCATGAGAAACTTTAGGGACATATTTAATAGAAATCTTATTAAGTGCATATATGAATATATTTCTTTTAAAACTGTGGGCCATATACGACAAATTTAGATACAAGTAGATAGTCTTTAAATGATAAATGAATTATGTCTGAATGTTCCATTTGGAATAAGTTCCACGAATGTCAATGAATGACTTATGATGGACCCATACTTATTCCTTGAGCCAAGTGATATTTAGGGCTATAACGTCATGATTTAAAAACACTTAGAATGAGATTAGATAAGAAATCATCCTCATTAACCATGTCATGATTTCTCATGAATTTTGGTTATAATGGATGAAATTTGTAAGTCTCATTTTCCTTCTGTCAAAATTTTCATTTGCATGATGACAAAAGTTGTGAAAGTGTAAGGTATCATCTAGTTTTATCTTAATAATGTTTCAATCCAGGTATTTAGAACAAATAAGATGAGAGTTTAAGATAAGTGTGACTTTATGTTGACTATGCAAACATCACAACCTTCATAACATTGCTTAATTATGATACTATATTCTGATTAATACTCAGAATATATGTACGGTATCGAAAAACGTTGTTAGAAGATTGCTTATTATTGTTCTTATAGCCTTAACATTTAATCATGTCACTAACTCTCATTTTAGTTATTTGTTAACTTCTGGTAAGGAAACGTTTAAAACTAGAGTGAAGTAATCATGTGTTAATAGGAATATTATAATTAGTAGACTTAAATATCTTTAATAAGTGACTATCTAATTAATTCATCCAACTGTTCTTTAGAATAATGGATAGTCTCGTTGCTTATGTCTAGTCTAATGACATAATTATGCAGTGAGATTTTCCTTTGAAGAAACTTAAAGTTGGAATTTTTACTTGTAATTTGTCTATGGACCTTAAAACAATCCTCTTTTAAATTACGTGGTTGTAAGGTGAGTAACAACTTATTTTCCAGCTTTAAACATTTATTTATTTGTACATATGTTGCTTATCAACACACTCATTATACTTTGGTACTTTTGAGTGTTATAGTTGATTTATAAGGCATCAAATTGTACAAGTGAAAATCTTAGTATGTAATGTACTGGAAAAATGTACTTATTTCCATGCGTAAGCCCTTAATTTTATGGGTCATGGTATCGTACATTATTATGTATTCACATATACCACTTAACTTTATAGTTTAGAATTTTAAAAGAAGGCATGCATCTTAGGAGTTCTAGTGATTATTCCATATATAAGAGATTAGCCTTAGGAAAATCTTAATCTGAAATAACTTTAGTGATAACATTATGTTAGAGAGTTCTTGATTATTATAAGAGACATCATGTTCGATTTGTCCTGATCATCATGCTCTAATTTTCTTCTTTATAATCTTTATCAGAAGAGAGCAATAGGATTATCGTGTCTTAAGAAATAATCAAGGATTAAATTTAAGAGCTAATTCCAATAGAAACTTTAAATAAAGCAAACATTTTGGGTTTAGGAATTAGAGTGGATGAGATATATGTAGAAGTAAATTATAGTGAGTAAACTTATGGGTACTTAAAATAAGGCAGACGAAATGATCATAAAATTAAGTAAGGATCATTAATATAAGGATCATTATCTGAAGAGATTGTGATATGTCTATTACTAACATCAAAGGAAACTTCATTCTTACAATCCGGTTTCTTGTTGCATCCATGTCACTATGGATTATGACTTCATGTAGTCTAAATTCTATTCGATAACCAACCTAGTGTTTAGGGGGAGAATTAGGGAACTACTAGATTAGTTGAGTACTCTAAGTTGTCCTGAAGCCGTTCTAATAGAGCTAGTGGATGGTGCTACCGAGTCCTTCTCTTCAAACATCGACTAGGCTGACACACCAGTATACACAAACAATGAATCTACTTCTAATGATGTCCAACAAGAAGTAAACGAGTCTCAACCTGAAATTTTCTTGTCTGAATTAATTAATACGTTAGTCAAGATGATAGTTCAACTTTGGAAATGGAGCCAGAAGAATCAAAATCTCGTGTTCTACCTATAACAAGGAATAGAGGAATCCCACCAAACGTATACTCACCGGAGCACGTGAAATGTGCTTCAAGGTATCCTTTTAATGCATATAGGGAGAGCGTTACTGACATTGCTAAACATACCAGTTTTACAAAACACTCAAATGGATTTCTAAACCATGTGGCAAATGGATTTCGACAAACTCAAATGGTTTATGAAAGGTTTATGATAAACATACCGGTTTTACAAAACACTCGGGTATTTTCAAACGTGCATGATGTAACACCCCGTGTTTCGAAGGTCAAAGTTAAAGTCAAGACTGAAGTCAAAGGGAGACAAGATTGCTAATTGCGATCTGTCGCTCCCTGCTCAATTTCTGTTTTGGCTTCTTTGACTTGTAGATAGTCTCTTTATGCTTGTACGTTAGTTGTATTATGTGGAGTATCTATTACTAATTGAGGTTTTATCGCTATTTATCGCGTGATTTGTCGCTTATCGCTTATCGCAATCGCATTCGCCACTCGAATTACGCATTCTGGATATTGTTTTACGTGTGTGTGTGTGCCTTTATGTGTTGCTTGTGCATGTTTACTTATGTTTATGTGTGGTGATTAATCGAAACGCAATCGAAACGCAATCGCAATCGAATCGAAAACGCTAAACGCAAGTTATTTAGGATGATTGTATGTTAGATATAGTAGTTGGGATTAAAAGTAATTTGAAAAGGAAACTCCATCGCATCGCAACGCGCAGCACGTAGCACGCAAATCGAAATCGCAAAACTCATCACGTCGTTCACTCCAATCGAGTGGCCAGCTGATCGACCTGCCACCTGATCGGGCTGCCACCCGATCGAGGTGCCACTCGATCGAGCTGCCACCCGACCGGGATGCCACTCGATCGACCAGCCCATCTCCTCCCCTTTCCATTTATGGAAACCCTATAAATACCCCCTGTCAACATCACAACTTCACCTTTTGCACTCTCCTGTCCGACCAGCGCTCCAACCCCACCTTTTCTTCGATTTCTCTCGATTCCGGTAAGATCTCAACCTAAATCGTGTACTTCCTTCATCTACACGCACTCTTACACCTTTCTATCTTTTGAATCTTAACTTTTAACCGTGAAATCACTAGATGTGAGGTGTTCTAAGATGATGTCATCATGGTGTTCTTAGGAACTTCATGTTTTGGCTTCAATCAACCAAGAACAACTTAGATCTGAACAATTTCCACTCAAATAAACAAAGATCTTTCATAGATCTAAACATATTCATGGTGAAAAGGATTGAAAGAAGGTTTTCCATTTTTGTTTCAACTTTTTTACACTCAATGCACTCAAACCTGATGGAATCAGAGCTTGGCCTAACCTTCTACTTCTTCTTGTTGATGTGTTGGTTCAAGATCTGGATTCTATCCACGAGACCACTGATTTCGGGTTAACCAAGAACAACCGTCTTGAACCGGTTAACTGGTTGAACTTGGGTGATTCCTGTTCGATCGGGTTACTGAGGTCAAGATGGGATTCTGTTGATTAGCACGTTGTCACACCGTCTCGATAAAACTACAAAACTATCAAAACAACCAAGGAAGAAGACGATCAGGTCGACCAGGACGGAGTGCCGCCCGATCGAAATGTTGTCCGATCGGATTGTCACCCGATCGGGTTGCCACCCGAACGGCTTGCACCTTGGGTCCTACACTTAACTTTTAATTCAAACCTTGGAGGTTGAACATTGAAAGAAATGTTGTCCGATCGGATTACCACTCGACTATGTGATGTTCTGACTTCAATACTTAAATAATTTTCAACTTGTTTAATGCGCAAGGGTTGCCACCCGATCGGATTGCCATCCAATCGAGTGATCGTCCTGCTGTGAACTTGTTCTCAACCTGAGAAGCCTCACCAATCGGATTGCTGTCCAATCAAACAGCCGTTCGATCGACCGACCTAAAAGGTAGAGATACTTCTCTGTTTTCAAAATGCTACAACGAAAACTTCAAAAGACAAGCCATCATACACAAACACATCCATCCCAAACGAGGTCACAATCCAATTAAGAGGTTACCCGATCGGATGACCATCTGAACGGATTGTCACCCGTTCGACCGGCCACCCGATCAGATTGCCATCCGATCGGATTGTTGTCCGACCCACTGACACTTTGTATCATTTTACGCGCCGCTTATCATTATGCTATCGTTCTGATCAGGATAATTTTTACTCTCTAGCGCTCCCTTCAATCCATCAATCGCTGTGAGTATACTGGATCCCGTTTTGCTTTACGCACTTTTGGGTGTTACGTACGTTACTTATTCTAAATCACATCGAACACACTACGCAATACTTTAAACGCTAACCGTTACCGCATGTTATACGTGACTTAATGAATGCTTGTTTGTTATGTTTACACATAGAATGCTGTCTACCTGCCTTAGCAACGATAGTACTATTTGTTTAGACTCAGCACCTGTTCACTCAGGGGTTGTTAAGGATAATTTGTTACATGGCTCACAGTGGTGAGTGTGTATTACGAACTGCCTTGGGCAGTCAACCCGCAGTCATTGGTATCGATAGGTTCATGTCGATAACTAACATGCCTCATTTTACACTGTGTACGTGCTGGTTATGCGTAACAATTTCGAACTCTCTTATATCTATTAAACTTGTATGCTCACCCTTACACTATGTGTATTGACCTTTACTTTAACGTATGTGGCAGGTGCTTAGGATGTTTATATGTTTGGCTTGCTGTGAAATCGAGGCTAGGAAAGGTCTAGAAACAAATAAATGAATTGTCTGTATTTGAAATCTGAGTTGTCGGAACAGAACAATTTGACTAGATCTTGTCTGTAATAATTATGTTATCTTTTATGACATGGTATGGGACATGTTGCTTTAAATAATTGGTAATTATAGTTGTTATGGAAACTTCTGGACAATCTGTTTCGCTCAGTGCCACGCCCCGATGTTTCCGCCATCGGTTGGGGTGTGACAGATTGGTATCAGAGCCATAACTAGAGGGAATTAGGCAAGACTCGACCTAGTCCGAGCCGATGTCTTAGGAACGACCTAGTCTATAGTTAGGTACCAACAGACCGACTTGTGCATACCCTATAGGGGTTTTGTACGAGCTTACTTGCTATTTCTCGCTATCCTCGCGCACGCTACACTATCACTGCACTCTAGTTTTCGAAAAGAAACGAGAGATTTGGTTGAGATTAGGTGTGAAAACCGCAAACTCTCGACTAAATTACTTGTTCGACCCGCATTTTATCTATAAACACGAGAATTTGCGTTGAATCAGGAGTGAAATCCGTACTTTAACGCAAGTTTTCATCTCTATTTTTATCAAAACAAGAACGAAGTGGTTAAGTCAGGGGTGAAATCCGAACCTTGAAGACTTGTTCCGGCCTCTATTTTGGTTTTACAAAAACTCTCATCAAAGTCTCGACGAACTCCAACGGCTTGAAGTCACACCGTAACCAAAGGGATGCGTGTCGTACGTCCACATTCGAGACGAGAGCATAGTCCCGAAAGCCAAAGTGTGTACGAAAAGTCCTTGTGAATAGTCGAACCACTTTGGGTAGTCGATGTCTATCAGCCTAAGACAATCTATTTTCGATTTCAAACTCGCAATCGTCGATTTTGTGTGTTTTCAATTTTGATCGGCAATTATCAGAGTCGCTTTGTCGATTTTACGTGGATTTTATGTATGTGATTTATCTGTTTATGTGTTACGATTTTTGGTGATTTATTCGCTTTCGCTTTGATCGACACACACGACTCGCACTGCACCTCTATCTCAAAACGCTGACAAATCGCTACTACACGAGGAACGACTTTACACCATGTTGCTTGCTATACAATCCGTTTATGCTATACTACTCGCTATGTTATTCGCGATCGCTATTCTTGAACGCTCGCGGACTTTGAATGATACGTTTCTGTATTCTGACTACCTCTGTGTGCTGATAGGTGAATTGTGTGCTTATATGCTTTTGTGTTTCTATGCCTTACGTGCTTATGTGCTTCTGTGCCTATGTGAATCTGTGATTATGTGCCTATGTGGATACATGATTATACGTGTTCCTGAGTTTTAGTAGTATTAGGCGTGTGAGGTGAGATTCGATTATATTGTGTTTGAGTCCTATGGCGATGTCTGTTGCAGACAATGTCGTCATCTGGATCCCGTCACACTCGCACTGCTCGCCAAAACCAGAAAGACAAACGCCTTGCTGCTCTCGTCGCAAAGCAAATGGCGAAGGCTGTTCCTCAGATCGTGAGTGAACTATACGAGAACATGAGCAAATCGTCTAAAGAATCCCGGACTGAAACCCCCAAAGCTGCTTTCAGCTTTAAGCAGTTCAAGGTATGCGGACCGAAAGAGTTCACTAGCGAAGAAGGCCCTACAGCTTTGTTTCAATGGTTCGACTCGATCGAGGTCATCCTGCGTCAAAGTGGATGTCCTGACAATCTCCGCACTCTGAATGCTACAAGCGTCTTCCAATCCCGCGCATTAGACTGGTGGACGGCCGAGAGAAACAAACACGGAAACGACGCAACTTATGGTCTGTCATAGGACGAATTGAAAAATGTCATGCTCGAAGAGTTCTCCCCTCCCCATGAGCGCCAAAAGTTGAGGATGAATTCTGGCACATCAAGCAGAAAGATGGTGACAACGCTGCGTTGACTGCTCGCTTCAAGAAGCTCAGTATTATCTGTCCTGACCAAGTGAAGACTGTTGACATGACAATCAAGAAGTACATCCGCACTCTGCCGGATTGTGTTGCACATTTTGTGCATGTTTCAAATCCAGCAACAATCGAAGAAACTTACTTGCTTGCCGCTGAAATCAACGACAAGCGGGTAAAAGCTGGTTTTTGGGATAAAGCTTCGAAGAACCTGCATCAAGCTACCACCGCCGCACCAACTGCCGACACCACCGCCGCTCCGCAATCATCAAAGTCCTCTCGTCGCAAAAGGAAGAACAACAAAAATAGCTCCAGCAACAAGAACTGTGCTGTCACTACCGCTGCCCCACTTCAAGCGGTACCAGCTCAGCAACAACAACAACACCGATCAACTCCAGCACCAGTTACCTATGCGCCGCCTGCAAAGCGTGCATACACTGCCCCCACCCTGCTTACCCGACATGTACTTATCATCACCCGGTGGGTATCGCCTGCCGATTTTGCGTGCACTGCAATATGTATGGCCACTTCACCGCAAATTGCCGTACTAGCCCTCGACAAGCACCAACTCAAGCTACTGCTCATCAAGCTCTGCTCCCAACCCCTCAAGGCCAACAAGCGGCTCAGGCACCCGCGGTCAACGCCAGAGTCTGCTTCGCGTGTGGTGATCCCAACCACTTCGCGAACATGTGCCCAAACAGGGTTATGAAACAAGAGCCCCAGCAGCAGCCTCAGCAACAACAGCAGCAATAGCCTCAACAGCAACAGCAACAAGCCGCCCGCGCCAGAACTTTCAACATCAATGTGCGCCAAGCCCAAGCCGACAACATTGTGGTGAATGTACATTTCTCGTAATCGGTATTTATGCTTCGTGTTTATTTGATACTGGAGCCGATAACTGTTTTGTATCGTTTGAGTTCGAAAAGCTCCTTAATCGTAAGCTCTCCCATCTCCCCTCGACGTTCGATGTAGAAGTCGCCACCGGAAGAACCGTCGCTGTCAATTCAGTTCTTCGTGATTGTACTCTTGAGCTCAACAATCACATCTTCCCCATTGATCTTATTCTGATGCAACTCGGAAGTTTTGACATCATAGCAGGCATGGACTTTCTTCGTGAAAACCATGCTGAAGTTGTGTGCTTCGATAAGATGATTCGATTCTCACTCGCAAATGGTGACCAACTGTGTGTTTATGGTGAAACTCCCTCGAAAGGTCTCAAGCTCATGTCGTGTGTCCAAGCTAGCAAGTATCTCCGCAAGGAATACAGGGATTTCTTGGCTAACATTGTAGTAGCGGAAAAGGAAAAGAAAAGGAAACCAAAGTGAAAGATGTTCCTGTTGTCTGTGAATTTCCTCAGGTATTCCCTTATAATCTTCCCGGATTGCCGCCAAGTCGTGATATTGACTTTCGTATCGACCTCATTCCTGGAGCCAACCCCGTTGCTAAAGCTCCTTATCAACTCGCTCCGTCTGAAATGCGTGAACTCTCGAGTCAGCTCCAGGAACTACTTGATAAAGGCTATATTCGCCCGAGCACCTCTCCATGGGGCGTGCCAGTCCTTTTCGTCAAAAAGAAGGATGGGTCGTTCAGGATGTGCATCGACCATCGGGAGCTGAATAAGTTGACAATCAAGAATCGCTATCCCCTACCTCGAATTGATAATTTGTTTGACCAGTTACAAGGTGCTACGTGTTTCTTGAAGATCGATCTACGCTCATGCTATCACCAACTACGCATTCAAGAGGAGGATATACCCAAAACCGCTTTTCGCACTCGATACGGCCACTACGAGTTCGTTGTTATGCCTTTTGGTTTAACTAACGCACCCGCGGTTTTCATGGATCTGATGAATCGCGTGTGTAAACCATTTCTGGACCGCTTCGTCATCGTGTTCATCGATGATATCCTGATCTATTCCAAGTCAAAAGCCGAACACGCGCAGTATCTACGTTTGGTTCTCGAGTTACTCCAGGGGAATTGACTCTATGCCAAGTTCTCCAAGTGTGAATTTTGGCTGGAGGAGGTTCAATTCCTTCGTCACATTGTCAATAGTCAAGGTATTCATGTCAATCCCGTGAAGATTGAAGCAGTTAAAAGCTGGGTCATGCCTAAGAACCCTTCTGAAGTCCGTTCTTTCCTCGGATTAGCGGGCTATTATCGACGATTTATCGAAGGATTCTCTAAAATCGTTGTGCCGCTTACCGCTCTCATGCATAAAGACAGATCTTTTGTTTGGGGAACTGAACAAGAGTCTACTTTCCAAATCCTCAAGCACATGCTTTGCAACGCTCCCGTCCTTGCTTTACCCGACGGAAACGACGACTTCATAGTCTATTGTGATGCCTCGAACCTTGGTCTTGGTTGTGTTCTCATGCAACGGGACAAGGTTATCGCCTACGCATCTCGTCAGCTCAAGATCCACGAGAAGAACTATACAACCCATGACCTCGAGCTAGGCACAGTTGTTTTTGCGTTGAAGATTTGGCGACACTACCTTTATGGTACTAAGTGTACGATCTTCACCGACCATAGGAGCCTACAACACATATTCAACCAGAAAGAACTTAATATGCATCAACGCCGATGGGTAGAACTTCTCAACGATTACGACTGTGAGATTCGTTACCACCCAGGCAAAGCAAATGTCGTTGCCGACGCTTTCAGCAGACGAAGCTATCTGCATAGCATTCCTAATATTCCAGCCCAACATCATCTCGAGACCCTCATCCGTGAAGCCCAACATGCTTGTTTCACCGAGCGCACTTTGAAGAAAGAAAGGATCTATCACGATGGAGCCCAGCTTGTGAATAAGTCGAATGGAATATTCCACTATCTGGACCAAATTTGGATCCCTGAGCGGACCGATTTACGACAGATTTTGATGGACGAAGCCCACAAATCCCAATATTCTATTCATCCCAGTGCCGATAAAATGTACCAGGACCTTCGCTACAAGTACTGGTGGCCGGGCATGAAGAGAGATATCGCTTTCTATGTTGGAAAGTGCCTGACTTGCTCGAAAGTTAAGGCTGAACATCAAAGACCCTCTGGTTACTGGAACAACCCCCGATCCCTATGTGGAAGTGGGAAAGCATAGCCATGGACTTCATAACGAAACTTCCGTGCACGCCATCAAGTCACGACAACATCTGGGTTGTCGTTGACCGTTTGACCAAATCTGCTCACTTTCTGCCAATACGGGAAGACTACAAGGTAGAACGATTAGCACGAATCTACACCGATGAGATCAATTTGTCGACATGGGACGCCTCGCGACATCATCTCTGACCGTGATGCTCGATTTACCTCGCGTTTGTTGGAAACGTTTCAAACGGCTCTTGGTACTACGCTTAATCTAAGTACCGCATTCCACCCTCAAACCGAAGGTCTGACTGAAAGAACGATCCGTACTCTTGAAGACATGCTCCATTCTTGTGTCATAGATTTCGGTGGTAATTGGGACGCTTATCTGCCATTAGTCGAATTCTCGTATAATAACAGTTATCATTCCAGCATTCAAATGGAACCGTTTGAGGCTTTATACGGAAGAAGATGTCGATCGCCTATTGTATGGCACGAGATCGGGCACTCACAATTAACCGGTCCTGAGCTATTGCAAGAAACGACTGAAAAAGTCCTCCAAATTCGAGACAATCTGCTGAAAGCTCGGAGCCGTTAGAAAAGTTACGCCGATAGACGACGCAAGCCCATTGAATTTGACGTTGGCGACCACGTATTCCTAAAGGTATCGCCTTGGAAGGGTGGGGTCAAATTCGGCAAGAAAGGAAAGCTCGCGCCTCGATATGTTGGACCTTTTAAGATTCTGGAAAGGATCGGAAAAGTCGCCTACAGACTCGAACTACCAGAGGAACTTAGCAACATCCAACCGACTTTCCATGTTTCAAACCTCAGAAAGTGCCTGGCTGAGAATGATTTGTATGTACCTCTTGATGATCTGCAAGTGAACGAAACACTACAGTTCGTGGAGAAGCCTGCCGAGATCATGGATCGCCAAACCAAGCAGCTCAGACGCTCACGCATTCCCATTGTGAAGGTTCGATGGGAAGGTAAACGAGGCGCAGAGTTCACTTGGGAACTCGAAAACAACGTGAAGGTGAAGTACCCACAGTTTTTTGTTACGGCTGAAGCCTAATTTCGGGACGAAATTCCCTTAAGTGGGGGAGGCTGTAACACCCCATGTTTCGAAAGTCAAAGTCAAGATTGAACTCAAAGGGAGACAAGATTGCTAATTGCGATCTGTCGCTCCCTGCTTAGTTTTTGTTTTGACTTCTTTGACTTGTAGATAGTCTCTTTATGCTTGTACGTTAGTTGTATTATGTGGAGTATCTATTACTAATCGAGGTTTTATCGCTATTTATTGCGTGATTTGTCGCTTATCGCTTATCGCAATCGCATTCACCACTCGAATTACGCATTCTGGATATTGTTTTACGTGTGTGTGCCTTTATGTGTTACTTGTGCATGTTTACTTATGTTTATGTGTGGTGATTAATCAAAACGCAATCGAAACACAATCGCAATCGAATCGCAAACGCTAAACGCAAGTTATTTAGGATGATTGTATGTTAGATATAGTAGTTGGGATTAAAAGTAGTTTGAATAGGAAACTCCATCGCATCGCAACGCACTGCACGCAAATCGAAATCGCAAAACTCATCACGCCGTTCACTCCAATCGAGTGGCCAGCCGATCGAGCTGCCACCCGATTGAGCTGCCACACGACCGGGATGCCACTCGATCGACCAGCCCCTCTCCTCCCCTTTCCATTTATGGAAACCCTATAAATACCCCCTATCAACATCACAACTTCACCTTTTGCACTCTCCTGTCCGACCAGCGCTCCAACCCCACCTTTTCTTCGATTTCTCACGATTCCGGTAAGATCTCAACCTAAATCTTGTACTTCCTTCATCTACACGCACTCCTACACCTTTCTTTCTTTTGAATCTTAACTTTTAACCGTGAAATCACTAGATTTGAGGTGTTCTAGGATGATATCATCATGGTGTTCTTAGGAACTTCATGTTTTGGCTTCAATCCATCAAGAAGTTAGATCTGAACGATTTCCACACAAATAAACAAAGATCTTTCATAGATCTAAACATATTCATGGTGAAAAGGATTGAAAGAAGGTTTTCCAACTTTCTTTCAACTCTTTTACACTCAATGCACTCAAACCCGATGGAATCGGAGCTTGTCCTAACCTTCTACTTCTTCTTGTTGATGTGTTGTTCAAGATCTGGATTCTATCCACGAGACCACTGATTTCGGGTTAACCAAGAACAACCGTCTTGAACCGGTAAACTGGTTGAACTTGGGTGATTCTTGTTCGATCGGGTTACTGAGGTCAAGATGGGGTTATGTTGATTAGCACGTTGTCACACCGTCTCGATAAAACTACAAAACTATCAAAACAACCAAGGAAGAAGACGATCAGGTCGAACAGGACGGAGTGCCGCCCGATCGAAATGCTGTCCGATCACCTTGGGTCCTACACTTAACTTTTAATTCAAACCTTGGAGGTTGAACATTGAACGAAATGTTGTCCGATCGGATTACCACCCGATCGTATTACCACTCGACCATGTGATGTTCTGACTTCAATACTTAAATAATTTTCAACATGTTCAATGCGCAAGGGTTGCCACCCGATCGGATTGCCATTCGATTGAGTGATCGTCCTGCTGTGAACTTGTTCTCAACCTGAGAAGCCTCGCCAATCAGATTGTTGTCCGATCGAACAGCCGTTCGATCAACCGGCCTGAAAGGTAGAGATACTTCTCTATTTTCAAAATGCTACAACGAAAACTTCAAAAGACAAGCCATCATACACAAACACCTCCATCCCAAACGAGGTTACAATCCAATCAAGAGTCACCCGATCGGATTGCCATCCGATCAGATTGCTATCCGACCCATTGACACTTTGTATCGTTTTACGCGGAACTTATCGTTATGCTCTCGTTCTGATCGGGCTAATCTTTACTCTCTAGCGCTCCCTTTAATCCATCAATCGCTGTGAGTATACTCGATCCCATTTTGCTTTACGCACTTTTGGGTGTTACATACGTTACTTATTCTAAGTCACATCGAACACACTACGCAATACTTTAAACGCTAACCATTACCGCATGTTATACGTGACTTAATGAATGCTTGTTTGTTATGTTTACACATGGAATGTTGTCTACTTGCCTTAGCAACGATAGTACTATTTGTTTGGACTTAGCACCTGTTCACTCAGGGGTTGTTAAGGACAATTTGTTACATGGCTCATAGTGGTGAGTGTGTATTACGAACTGCCTTGGGCAGTCAACCCGCAGTCATTGGTATCGATAGGTTTATGTCGATAACTAACATGCCTCATTTTACACTGTGTACGTGCTGGTTATGCGTAAAAATTTCGAACTCTATTATATCTATTAAACTTGTATGCTCACCCTTACACTATGTGTATTGACCTTTACTTTAACGTATGTGGCATGTGCTTAGGATGTTTATATGCTTGGCTTGCTGTGAAATCGAGGCTTGGAAAGGTCTAGAAAAAAATAAATGAATTGTCTGTATTTGAAATCTGAGTTGTCGGAACAGAACAATTTGACTAGATCTTGTCTGTAATAATTATGTTATCTTTTTACACACAAACTATGAACTCGCTCAACTTTATGTTGATTTTTCACATGTTCTTTCTCGGGTTGCATTTTAAAGTTATGGCACGATCGGAATAGGAGAACCATGTGGATTCGAGTACTTAGTGGGCGTTCGTTTCTGGAAGTCTTAGCATTAACCGATTCCGCTGTGCAATGAAGATACCGGTCTAGTCACGCCAGCTCTGATATTTCGGGGTGTGACAAATACTCCCTCACCATATCTGAAAAGATACTTATCATACACCTTTGAAAGGTGGCAGAGGCATTACATAATACAAATGGCATTCGCCTAAACACGAATGTGCCATAGGGATAAGTAAAACTAGTCTTTTGTTGATCCTCATGATGAATAGCAATATGATTGTACCCCGAATATCCATCCAAGAAACAATAATTTTTTGTCCGACTAATTTTTCAACTATTTGGTCAATAAAAGGTAAGGGAAAATGATCTTTGGAAGTTTTGGAATTCAGTTTCCTTTAATCAATACAAATTCGCCACCCGGTTACCGGCCGAGTGGCTACCTCCTCACCTTAGTCGTTTTTCACGACTTGAATACCTGCCTTCTTGTGGGTTGTTTATGTCAGGCTCACCCATTGGCTATCCGCATCTAGCCATTTCAACACTTCTTTCTTCACCACTTCCCTCATGTTCGGATTTAAACATCTTTGTGCATCACGTGCGGGAGTCACCTTCTCGTCCGTGATGATCTTGTGCATCACCAACGAAGGACTTATGCCCTTCTAATCAACAATGGTCCACCCAATATCTGCCCTATTGGTGACCAACAGTTCCATCAACTTCTCTTCTTGCTCCCCGATCAAGTTAGACGCAATGATGACCGGGAGATGCTTGGGCAACACCTTCAACTCCACCGTAGGAGGTTCCATCAATGACACCTTCAGATTGGTGTCAATCTTTTTCGGTAGACTCTCCACTTGATGAGTCCACGACGGTCCTCCCTGCTTTACCTCTAGCTTTTCTAGCTTCTTCATCTCCTCATCTATGCTCTAACTCATCTAAACCTGTGACATGTCAAACATAAGACACTCCTTTATTGTGTTATCCTCATTGACAATCGTGTCAGATAGAGGTATACACGCGTCAACAATGTCCGTTATATACCATTCATCGTTAACAAGAGGATTCATCAATCCCGAAAAAACATGAAGTATCAACCTACGGTTACAAAAGCCATGTCAACTGTACCCGTTTTACAATTTATTTGGGCATTCGAAGTTGCCAAAAACGGTCAACCTAAAATAACCGTAGGTTGTTTGGTCCAGTCCAAAGAGACATAGTCCAACACAAGAGAGTCCATCGGATAGTAAAAATCCTCGACTTTTGCTATCACATCCGTGACTATCCCATGGGGTAGTTTTGAGGTTATGTTGGCTATCACCATAGTGGTGTTAGCTTCTTGGAGTGGACCACGTGATATAACGAAACTTAGGTCACACGTGATATTAATAATTTTGTTCGAGAATCGGAGTAACGGAAGCACGCTCACGTGATATATAACATATATATTTGGCCCTACTCTGTTTATCTCAATTATTTTCACACGTGATATTAATAAGTAAAAAAAAATATTCATAATTTTGTTCAGATTTAATATTTGGAGTGACTTTTATGTGTGAAAAGTTGTTAAGGGACTTTATGAGACAAAAAAGAGTGTATGCTAGTTTTTTATATGAAAAAAATGAAGGGATTGTTATAATAAAACAATATATTAGTTTTTTTATAACAATCGCCATATATTTTGATAAAAAGAATGAACCTTCTTACATTACCCGAAATCCCTTATTCCTTCAACCATGGGCGGCTATGATGGTGTTCGGGGAGGACCCCGGCACAAGGCTCGTGATTTCGAGGGGCACGCGATTTAAAATAAATCTGATATATATATGATATTTTTTGGGAATAGCCCAATGGTGTTGGTGAGTTAGATAAGATGTAGAATAGGTGAAGGTCATGAGTTCAATCCCCATGGCATTGAAAAAAAAAATATGTTATTTATTTTAAATAGTAAACAAATACATACCAATTCCAATATAGGCCAATTTACAAATCATTCTTTATGGTTTAGAATTTAGCCCACTTGGTATTAGGTTGATTGAGCTCAATACTAATTTGATTTTTTTTAAATAATAATAAAACATTATGGAAGGACACATTTTTCGAACTCAAACAGGATACGTGAATTCTCTGAGACGTCTCTGCCTTCAACCTTTTCTTTTCACCTCAGGTTGAGCGTTACCAGTTTTCAATAAGAACTAACATCTGAAGTAAACGTTAAGGTTAAGATTTAAAGTATTATAAAATAAGCCCTTCAATTTTGAAAAAAAAAAAGGTCACCGTTTTGTATAGAAGCCTTATTGCGATTTTGTAGCCTCTTGGGTTTATTTTCGAAAATTATAATATATTAGGGCACTACATTCTTCGAACCTGAGAAAAGCACACAACTAATTAAAAAGGATGATCAATAAGTAATTATTAAAATTAGAAGCCTTAAGTTAAAGTTTGCAATTTGGAGGTTAAAATATTATAAAATGGACCCCAACTTAACCTAACAAAACAGTAGCTGGTCAAAATTATACCCTGTGATTTAACACAAATTCTCTTTAGAATGATGTGCAAACAACATGGGACCCATGCAATCAAATCCAGCTTCTACTTATTTGAACAATGTTATGCATTTTGGTTTAATTTTTATTAAAATATTACACCGTTGGTTTCTGTCAAGTTTCAATATTGGATACTAATATTTTTTTGTTGCAAAATCAGGTATTAGCTTTAGGGTTTAGTTTTTAGCATTTAGATTGGGTGGAATGGGGAGAGGGGGGTTTAGTTTTTTTTTTTTTTTTGGGTGGGGGCTAGGTTTTGGGTGGTGGTGGAGTGAGTTTTTTTTGTTGTGTTTACATTGGTTCTCGCAATAAGAGTGGTTCTCAAATGAACCTTAACCTATATACACACACACACATTTCGTTAAGCTTTTCGTAATATACACATATGTATAGTTTAAAATTGACTATATGCATTCAATTTTAAACTATACATATGTGTATATTACGAAAAACATAGGAAAAATGTGTAGTACAAAATACTTCTCAGGTTTCTCAATTAGACTAGTGTTTCTCACAAGATCTTAACCCTATTATATATAAAATATAATAATATATATTTATATTTTTTAAGTAAATTACAAAACCATTCCCTCATAAACCATAAAGCTACATATTATTCATTTAAATGTGAAATGAAATGACTGGGATGTCATTGAATCTAACACAAAAAGATTTAATACCTCACGTTGTTACAAAATAAAAAGTTAAAATCTTATAATGTAATTTTAAACTATTAATATTTGACTTTTGTTACTTTTTATAAACCACAAAGACTAACGTCGTAATGAACTATAGTTTTTATTATTCTTATATTTTCATGGACATGTAATATGTATAAATCTTCTTTTATTAATTTTATGGTAGTAGCAACTTCTACGTTAATCAACTTAAAATAATAAACTAAAGATATTAAATTGCACCAACTAAATAACAAAATTTAAGTTAACATATATGACAATTGAACGACTGCTATACCTACTAATCATAAATGTATAAAAAGTTATCATAATCTTAAATATACGCAAAATTTGGATATTCTTAATTTTAAGTACCCGTCCTATATAGACGGGTAAACTACTAGTTTTATAATATTATAAACATGTACACGTAACAACACTTCAAAGAAAACTCAATTGTGAACCTGACCCTCAGGTATTAGAATCGGGTTAACAAAACCCGGATTATGGTGATTTATATATATCAAATACTCATGAGTTTTTCAAAATAAATTAGACAATAACGTGAGAGAATATTTCGAGAACCGGAGAAACGGAAGCACGCTCACGCTTGTTTTCTCCAAATCATCACCATCATGTTTTCCACTAATTAGTAAATACCATGCATGCCCCTACCCTATTGCATATAACTCTGATACACCTATCAACAACATATTCTTTTCATCACGTCCACACTTCAAGTAAAAATTTTTTTTTTTTTAACGGCAAAAACGCTTTATATATATATATAAAGAGCCAGCCAGAGGCTGAGAACAAACCAAACAAACAAAACAAAAGGAACAAAACAACAGAGAAACAATAAACCTACAGGAGGTTCACAACATCGAACATTTTCCAGCTATCCCACAAAGGTCTTCTAGCGTTCGCCCGATTGCTTAACCAAACGAACGAGTCTTCTTTAATAAGATCGACCGAAGTATTTATGGGAATAAAACGGCCTTCAAAAACTTTCTCATTCCGCGCATTCCAAATCCTCCAAACAGTGGCGAGAATAATCAGCTGGATAATGTGTTTCCAAACCTTACTGCCCGGGCACTGATTAACATAGTCTAAAAACTCCCTAAACGAATGCACTTCAACCGGATACTTAATGCGTACCCAAGCAAGAACATTCCACCATATGCATCTGGCCCAAATACAACTCAGAAAGATATGATCCCTACTCTCCAACGACAGACCGCAACGAGGGCAAAACTCATCATCCAGCTGAACGCCTCTTTTTATCAGGTTTTCTCTCGAAGCTATCCGGTCAATCAACACTCTCCATAGCAGGAAATTTGCTTTCGGGGTCGCCCAAGTGTTCCAGCTGAAACATGGATCATCCGGAATCCCAACCAACCTCGCAATTTCTAAATCCTTTCGGACTTGTTTTACCGAGAACAGTTGTTCTTCATCGTTTCTCCAGGACCACGAGCCGTTATTCAGCGTCAAACACTGGGTTAAATCGATGCCCAGCTTTGATAACTTGGAATCCATGGAACCGATGTCTTTCCAAACGCCCGGGACTGAACTTTTGAAAGGAACCAATTGGGCTGTGTTTCTGTTTTGATGAATGGCTGCAACGACCTTAGCCCACATCTGATCCGGGTTTTCCTTGAAACGCCACCACCACTTAGTGAGCATAGCAAGATTAAAATCCGAAATATTTCCCACACCCATACCCCCCTTTTTTTTAGACTTGATAAGCAAATCCCAACGAACCCAACGAACCTTTTTGCGTCTATCCGAGATACCCCAGATGAAATCTCTCCGAATCTTTTCGAGCTTGTTTAGAACACATTTAGGGGCTGAAAAGATGGATAAAAAATATGCCGGAATACTCCCTAAAACCGATTTAGCCAACGTCATTCTCCCCGCAAACGACAAATGTTTGGCTTTCCACTTAGAAAGTTTAGAATAAAATTTGTCGATAACCGGTTTCCAGTGCGTTGCCCGTTTCATATTAGCGCCGATGGGAACGCCAAGATAAGTGAACGGAAAACTCCCCACTTCGCACTTAAGAACCGCCGCCAAACGATCCACTTCCCCTTCTTCAACGCCAATCCCGAATAGTTTACTTTTGTGATAATTAACTTTTAAACCCATAACCAGATTTAACCATCTGAGAAGACGACTAAGGGTCACCGCATTTTGCTCCGACCATTTCCCAATAAATAGGACGTCGTCTGCATAAGAGAGGAGGGATAACAAAGGGCCGTCGTTTGGAAGCTGGAATCCATGAAACAGACCACGATCGATGGCTCGACTTAGAAAAAGATTAATAACTTCCATAGCTAAGATGAAAAGAAAAGGCGATAGGGGATCGCCCTGCCTTAATCCCCTTTTGAATTTGAATTCAGTCGTCGGCGAGCCATTCACCAAGACCGACCCCATGCTAGAAACAAGGCAGCCTTTGATCCAAGATAACCAATTTTCCGGAAAATTCATATGCTTCATCATTTGGAAGAGAAACTTCCAGTTGAGAGAATCATACGCCTTTTCGAAGTCGACTTTGAAAATAAGTAAATCTGCTTTGTTTTTTTTTTGCCCAAGCGACGGTTTCACTAACAATAAGAGGCCCGTCTAGAATATTTCTCCCTCCGACAAAAGCCGATTGAGTCTTCGAAATAACTTCGTCCAGAACGATCTTAAGACGGTTTGCCAAGACCTTAGAAAGAATCTTGTAAGCCGACCCAACAAGAGAAATGGGACGAAAGTCAGTAATAACCTCGGGGTCTCTTATTTTTGGGATTAATGCCACAAACGAAGAATTACAACCTTTACTTATACTTCCACTGAAATAGAAATCCCGCATAGCCCTCATTATAAGATCTTTAAAATCCTCCCAAAATGATTTAAAAAATTTCAATGTAAATCCATCCGGGCCAGGGGCCTTACCCCCATCACAACTTTTGATAGCTAATAAAACTTCCTGTTCAGAGAACTGTGCGCTTAAACTTTGGATATGGCAATCCGACAATCTTGGTAATCCTTCACCGCAAAACCTCGGTCTCCTTCTAATCGGTTCAGAAAAAAACTTCTTGAACCACTGTTTAATCTCCAACTTGAGCTCCACCGGGTCCGAAATCGTCTTGTTATCAAAGCATAGGCCATTGATCCTGCTTGAAGCAATATTCACATTCAAAAGTTTATGAAAAAAGGAACTATTCTCATCTCCAAATTTCGCCCAGTTTGCCCTCGCCTTTTGTTGCAAGTTTTTAACTTTGATTCGTTCCATATCTAACAATTTTAATCTGAGAATCATTCTGCGATTTTTATCCTCATTTGAAACCGGGCCAGTCGACGCTTTGAATTCTATCTCCTCAATGATCTTAGACATCTCCAGAGCCTCAGAATTTTCCACTTGAAAAACCTGTTTTCTCCATTTTTTAATTTCGCCCTTGATTTGTTTAAGAACCAGGGAGAGCACCGCGTCCGCTTTATCCCCTCCTGGGTCAGCCGCCAAAACAGATTTAACAATACCAACCACCTTATGATCCCTCACCCAAGTGTTGAAGAACTTAAAAGGAATGGGACCGAAATCAGTGGCATTGCAGGAAAGAGAAATCGGACAATGATCAGATAGACCCCTCGGGTGGACCTCCACTTTAATACTAGGCCACATGCTCATGAACGAATCATTAACGAGGAACCTATCAAGTTTACTTAATTTAACTTCAGAGTGACCAGAAATGAAGGTAAACTTACCGCCTGTCATAGGATATTCAAGAAGGCCCAACCTTGAAATAAACCCGTTAAACTCCTCCGCCGCCCCCGAGTCGAATCTGGAATTAACCCTTTCATCTGCTGACCTGACTTCATTGAAGTCTCCAAAGAGAATCCAAACACCATCGAATTGGCTAAACAGCTCCGAGATCTCGGACCACAAGGCTCTTCGTAAACTTGCGTCGTTTGGGGCATGGATATTAACCAAATTTACTCTTTCTGCCACCTTCGACACCTTCCCCGAAACCAACAGGAACCTGTGATTTTTTACAGTCACCTCATCACAAAAAATATCCGGGTTCCACATCAACGTCAAACCACCAGATCTACCCACTGAATTCACCGAAACTGCTTTCAACTTCGACGAATCCCAAAACTTACGAAGAAAGACTTCAGAAAGCTCAGATTTATGAGTCTCTTGAAGACCTATGACATCAGCTCTAACATTACATTTGAGCCTCCTCACCCAAGAACCTTTCGCCCCAGATGAAACCCCGTTAATATTCAGAGAAATAATATTCATTTGCAACCATAGGACTCCATTTCCCCCCTAACAATTTTTCTCACATGATTACCGAACCCAGTAACCTCAATTCCCAATTTTTCCCCTAATTCCATAGTCTTAGCAACTTCCGATTCAAACCCGTCCTCCACCTGCTCGGAGTCAAGATTGTTCCCGCCCGACTCCGGATGTGAGGACGACCTGCACAATTCTTCTTCTCCCCTAACATGATTTTTCTCAAGCCTGAAAATCTCCTCGATATTAAATGGATCGGAATTCTCAACTTCGGCCGCCTCCAAGTTCTCCACTTCCGCCTCATTCAGATCAGGAATCAGAGGTTCTTTCGATTTAATTTGTTTGGGTTTTGTTTTTAGTTTGGGCCTCAAGGTAATGTAACTGGGTCTACTAGGCTCAGGACCAAGCCCATGACTTCCAAGATTTTCCCCACTGTCATCATTAATATGTGCCATGTTTTCTCTCTCCTCAGAAAAGTCAGCCTCCACTTCATTGTCCCTAGAAAAGTCTGCTGCATGTGTTTTAGGGGACCGAGGAGATCTACGCTTTTCCATGCACACGTCTGGTGAACCTTCCAACGGAACAAACGGATTGGCTTCCCTAACGTCATTGGACTTTTCCTCTTCCGGCGGTGATATCGGACTCCGTAACCCGGACGAAACGGAATTAAACTCCGATGACACCTCTGCATCGTCTTCCGGTTGACTCGAATCCAGAAAAGCGGGACACCATTGTCCTGAAATCTCTTCGACCCAAACCTGAAAAGTATGTTCTTTCCATCTCATAGAGAATTCCTTGGAAATACGTTTACCGGAATGAACCAATATGGCCACTCGGTCTTCCGACATATTTCCATCGGCCGGGGAAGCGTCGGAATTCACTAGGAGACGACCGCATCTTTCTCCAACTTTGTTGATAATATGACGATCCCACAAAGAGATCGGAATACCCATTATCTTTACCCAAGCCACCCGTTCGAATACCGGGGGGACACCTTCCCACATATACAATCTAGAAAATAAATGTTCCCACTCTTCAACTCTCGTCCGGAGATAGTCGTCTGCTTCTTGAACACTGTCACACCCCCAAAATCCACCTGCGGAGTATCACCGCTTGGAGGCGTGACATGACCAGGATCCTAACCACCAATCATATTGAACACGTAATATAGTTAAGTATAGCGGAAGCATTTTAAGTAACCCAAACAATAGCATGCATGATTTATCATAAGTGTTGAAATATCATTCACGACCCTTTGCCCACAACGACCTGCTCCTCCCTGTGCAAGCTCCATAATGTACCTAAGGTCCTGCAAGGCATGCAGCAAATAATCAACAAACTAGTTGAGCGAGTTCACAGAAAGTAAGTTCAGTAATGGAGTAGTATAGCAAGCATTGCGTTCGTTTATCTAATCATGCATCGTACTAGTTCGTTCATTGTTCATGTATAGTATTGGTTCGTATCGCGGGCCATTTCGGCATGTATGCGAAGATTGGGGAAAGTTCTCAAGTATTCTAGACTATGTATATTTGTATCGCGGCCACCCTGGCATGTGTGCGAAGTTTTAGTATCTATAGTTCGCGGCCTTTCCAAGGCATGGGTGCGAAGATCAGTCATAATATCGCGGCCAACCCCTGGCGTGTATGCGAAGATCAGTTCAATTGGTATACTAGTCTAGCCGTATCTTATCATTCACCACCCTCACCCTGAGGACTCATATCATTATGTTCTGTTAACTAAGTATGTACGTATAGTTTATTCAATCCCATTCCCACCCTGGGAACCCCATGCCTTGGCTGTGTGAACTCACCTTGGTTTGCTCGGCAGATGCACAAAGAGTACAGGTAGCAAGTAAATGATCAACCACGTCCTAACAGGGTTATCACATAAGTCAGGTTCGTATATAGCACACATACTGTATCACATAGGTTAACACGTTGCAAGCATGCAAGGATCATGGTAAACATGTACACGTATCAGCAATCCGATAACAATCTAAGTATTCGGCCCAAACATAACCCGGCCCAATGACAATAATAGCCCAACCAGATAAGCAGTCCAATAAGCAGCGATGTAAACAAGTCCAATTATCCGGCCCAATTAATTGGGCTCGTGTCAGTGTGCAAGTCCAATCATGTGCACGTGCATGGTCCCGACTCGCAACAGAGAATACGAGTCGCAACAAGGGAGATCTCGACAGATGCATATCCTTCGAGACTAGGGTGGTCTCGAGTCAGGTCTCGAGTCGCAACGGGGTTACGAGTCGTAACTACTGGTCTCGGCTCATCATGGTTTGATTACGAGTCGCAACCGGGACTCGCAACCATGGTCTCGGTTTGGCATGGTCTCGTTACGAGTCGAAATCATGACTCGCAACCGTGATTCCGGTTGATGCTGATGGGGTCTCGACTCGCAACTGGAGGTGCCGAGTCGTAACCGTGTGTGCTATAAATTTTGTAACAAGTTTCCATGTTTCATGCAATCATACATAATCAATTATCAGTTTCCAACTAACATCCCGTAATATCAGCAATTAGATCAAACAGTTTCGGAAACAGATCAAACACTGAAATTACCAGTTTCATGACAATCTTCAAACATGTTCATATGCTTAAACAAAACAGCCTAGATAACAATCAATCGGATCATCAAACAGCCTAAACCGAATCATGCAGAAACGTGTTGATTAACAATTTCATGACAGCCCATAACCATACACCAACCGGTTCGAATCAATCAATAAGTCGAGCATATAACGTAACCGTACATGTTATCCGATTAACAAACATCACTATTATAAGTACCCGCATCCAACATCAACAACCAATCAATTTTACTAACATACACCCTAGTTACATCACATAACAGAATGATAGCAATCATGGCATCACATATAATCGAACATGAATTCAAACAAACATACTAACCGGTTACAAGTAACGAGATGTGATCCGAACAAGAGGGTGATCGGATGGCCTTGTGCCGTCGGTTCCTAAACAAGCCGAGAGAGAGAGAGAGAGACGAGATAGAGGAGCTAGGGTTATGTGTGTGTATGATTTGCCAAAGTGTGTAAACAAAACCCTAAGGATGTGTGCATGTATATACGTATAAGAGAAGTGGGCCGAAACTCCCCACTTGGGCTACCTCATGGTCTCGAGTCCAACCATATGGACCGAGTGGGTTTTCGTGAAATCAAATACTATTCGGTTTAAGCAACATGTCACACAATCACATAATCACATAACATATCATGTATTCGTTCAATTAACATAGATCACGTGAGCATATAACGTCACACAAGATAAGTCTAAAGTACGGGTTGTCACATTATCCCCAACTAATTGGAAATTTCGTCCCGAAATTTGGTATGCACTCACTGAGGAAGCTAGGTAAGTTCAATCGTTCACTGGTTTTTCCTGGGGTGTCACATCCTCCCCCCGTTGATCTGGAATTTCGTCCCGAAATTCCGAAGTAGTAGCTTCAACCTCAGTAGTGGTAGCATTGGTTTCGAATAACTGGGGGTACTTTTCTGTCACCCTGTCTTCGCGTTCCCAGGTGTACTCTGGGCCACGTTGGAGTTCCAACGAACTCGGACAAGAGGGATTCTCTTGTGTTTGAGGACCTTCACATCCCGGTCCGTGTTTTCTACTGGTTCCTCGACGAACTGCAACCGCTCGTCGGTAGTTCAATACATGAGAGACATTGTGAACTGCCCCGAGTTCAGCTGGTAGGTTAAATCTATAGGCTATCCGGCCTGTACGTTCTATGATCTCGAATGGTCCCCGACCTGACATTCCAATGGCTTTCTACGCTTGTCCGCGTAGGCTTTCTGACGGTCGCGTGCTGCCGCCATGCGTTGTCGTATCTGTGCAATCTTTTTCCATGGCGTCCATAAAATCTCTGGACCCGTAATCTGACTATCCCCCACCTCTGCCCAACAAAGAGGTGACCGGCATCTACGCTCGTACAATGCCTCGAATGGAGCGGTTTGTATGCTGCTGTGCTCATGTTTAATCGTGAGTTGGATGGTTTGTGCATTGCTTGCCAAAGTTCTGGCGTGAATCGTGCATCGTGGTCCGAAATGATGGACGTGGGCACCCCGTGCCTCGAACAATCTTCTTTAAGATAGATGTCTGCGAGAGTGGAGAACTTGTCCGTTTCCTTAATCGGTAGGAAGTGTGCAGACTTGGTGAGTCGATCCACGATCGCCCATATGGTATCGTTCCCATGCTGGGATCGAGGTAGGCCTGTAACGAAATCCATGGAAATTTCTTCCCATTTCCACTGAGGTATCCTAAGCTGCTGAAGTAGGCCCTGTTAGTTTCTGGTATTCAACCTTGACTCTCACTCAGGTCAAGCATTTTCCAACGTACGTAGCGATGTGGGCCTTCATACTAGGCCACCAATAAGTAGTGCTGATGTCGTAGTACGTTCTATCCGACCCTGGATGTACTGAGTGGTAAGACTTGTGAGCTTCATCCATCACAAGTTCGCATAGACCGCCATAAAGTGGGACCTAAATACGCCCCGTTACAGAGTAGGCGCCGTCTGCCTTCTGTCCTAATCGTTGTTGTGTGCCGCGTAAGGCTCCAGCCTTGACGTTTTCGGGCTTCTGTGCTTCTATCTGAGCAGTTCGTATCTGTGCTGGAAGGCTAGATTGGATCGTAGCAGTAGCGCTCGCACGCGCTAAGGTAGAGTGTCCTTCCGACTGAGGGCGTCCGCCACAACGTTGGCCTTGCCTGGATGGTACTTGATGGCGCATTCGTAGTCGCTATGTAGTTCAACCCAATTTATCGTTGACGCATGTTCAAATCCTTCTGCCTAAGGATATGCTCGAGACTCCTGTGATCGGTGTAAATCGTGCACCTGGTACCGTACAGGTAGTGTCGCCATATCTTAAGCGCGAAAACGACAGCTCCCAGCTCTAAGTCGTACGTTGTGTAGTTGCGTCTATGAATCTTAAGTTAACGTGAAGCAAAAGCGATAACCTTGTCGCGCTGAAAGCAGTCTCCTGGGGCTCTCCCAGCAATAGGTGACACCCTTCTGTGTCAGTAGCGTAAGTGGCTGAGCAATCTCTGAGAAATCCCTGCATAAACCGTCTGTAGTATGTGGTGTAGGCCTGATTTCTGGTCGAGTCTACCTTGGATGGATTGACACGGATCCCATCCTTGCTCACTATATGGCCTAAGAAGTGGACTTCACGAATACTATGACGAACTTGTCTAGGTAGGGTTTGCACACCCTGTTCATGAGGTTCTCAAATACAGCAGGTGCGTTCAAATAATATCAAACCATCCATCATATCAAACACAAAGTATAGTAACTAAAATAGTCCATAAAACCCAGTACGAATCAGGTTCAAACCAAACTTTGTTTGAGTAACAGAGACATAATAAAGAAAATCCCAAAACGAGTTATAACTTCAAGCAGCGTCTCCTTGTCCTAGCATGAAAGCTCGACCCCTTGCCTCGTTGCCATTGTTGTTGTTGTTGTTCCCATTGCCCTGGTTATTATTGTTGTTCAGATTCTGGTTCAACTGTGGGCAATCGCGCTTGTAATGACCTTCTGCCCCACACTGGAAACATCCCCGATTTCCACGCTGTGGCTGCTGCTGCTGCTGTGGGTTCTGAGGAACTGGTGGTGGAAGTTGCTGATTCTGGTTTGCAGGTCGTGAGCTCCTGCAATCTTTGGCTTCGTGCCCTATCTTGAGACATCTCTGGCAACGTTCCTTGCGACACCTTCCACTGTGGTGCTTGTTACACTTGTTACATAGTGGGTGTACTCCCCTGTATCCACCCTGCTCCTGATTGCCAGATGGTTGCTGACTCGGGTTCTGATAGTCGTTCGTTCTGCGCTGCTGTGCTTGAGACTGATCGGAATCCCCATCCCATTTCCGTTTGTTGTCGCTGGGTGTAGCAGTAGTAGCAGCTGAAGTGACTGTAGCAGTAGCGTTGACACGCTTAGGCAGTTTATTCTGATCCACTGCCTGGTCGGTAATGCGATGAGCGAGGCGTTGGATTTCCTGGATGTTTTCGAGGTTAGCCGACGTCACGTGGCTCTGAATCTCTGGCGCCAAACCCTTGAGATACAACTCAATGCGCTTGTATGGAGGGTCTACCATAGTTGGACACAGAACGGCCAACTCATTCGACCGTTTGGTATACGCTTCGATCTCAGAGCCCACCATCCTTAGATTATACAACTCGTCTTCCAGCTTGTGAATATCTTCACGCGTGCAATACTCACGCTTGATGAGTTCCTTAAAGTCGTTCCAGGGTGTGGCGTTAGCAGCTGCCAACCCTAAGATTTGAACTTGGGCGTTCCACCAAGTTAGTGCTATTCCCTCTAGCGTGCCAGTGGCAAACTTGACCTTGCGAGCCTCAGGGCACTCGCACATTTCGAATACGGATTCTAGCTTCTCGAACCAGTGGAGGAGTCCAACCGCTCCTTCTGTGCCGCTGAAAGAGTTTGGACGACAGTCCATGAAATTCTTGAAAGTGCAGACAGGCTGCTGCGCGTGTTGACCTGCTTGAGCTGCTGCAACTGCCGCAGCAACTTGAGCTTGAACGAGAGCCTCTAGCTGGGCTTGAGTCATGTTGATTCGTCCAGACATGATCTTCATAGTAAAAGTAATGTAAATAAGAGTGGCTCGCGAGTAGGGCGATGACAGAAAAGTATGGGCATATAGGTGTTCTCATGTAATCAAAGTCATGTGTATCTAAACGTAATGCGAGCAAAGTTCTAAGCAGTTCTAGCAAACAGGCAATAAACATAAACCTTATTACCTAAGATGTCGAGTCTTGCACGTGGAGCGAAGCGTCGTTGTGGATCGTTGAGAGCACTGTTCTGGTTATAGTCTGGTTTTAATAAAAACGTTTTCCCATATTAAAACCTAGTTCTCTATAACCAATGGCTCTGATACCAATCTGTCACACCCCCAAAATCCACCTGCGGAGTATCACCGCTTGGAGGCGTGACATGACCAGGATCCTAACCACCAATCATATTGAACACGTAATATAGTTAAGTATAGCGGAAGCATTTTAAGTAACCCAAACAATAGCATGCATGATTTATCATAAGTGTTGAAATATCATTCACGACCCTTTGCCCACAACGACCTGCTCCTCCCTGTGCAAGCTCCATAATGTACCTAAGGTCCTGCAAGGCATGCAGCAAATAATCAACAAACTAGTTGAGCGAGTTCACAGAAAGTAAGTTCAGTAATGGAGTAGTATAGCAAGCATTGCGTTCGTTTATCTAATCATGCATCGTACTAGTTCGTTCATTGTTCATGTATAGTATTGGTTCGTATCGCGGGCCATTTCGGCATGTATGCGAAGATTGGGGAAAGTTCTCAAGTATTCTAGACTATGTATATTTGTATCGCGGCCACCCTGGCATGTGTGCGAAGTTTTAGTATCTATAGTTCGCGGCCTTTCCAAGGCATGGGTGCGAAGATCAGTCATAATATCGCGGCCAACCCCTGGCGTGTATGCGAAGATCAGTTCAATTGGTATACTAGTCTAGCCGTATCTTATCATTCACCACCCTCACCCTGAGGACTCATATCATTATGTTCTGTTAACTAAGTATGTACGTATAGTTTATTCAATCCCATTCCCACCCTGGGAACCCCATGCCTTGGCTGTGTGAACTCACCTTGGTTTGCTCGGCAGATGCACAAAGAGTACAGGTAGCAAGTAAATGATCAACCACGTCCTAACAGGGTTATCACATAAGTCAGGTTCGTATATAGCACACATACTGTATCACATAGGTTAACACGTTGCAAGCATGCAAGGATCATGGTAAACATGTACACGTATCAGCAATCCGATAACAATCTAAGTATTCGGCCCAAACATAACCCGGCCCAATGACAATAATAGCCCAACCAGATAAGCAGTCCAATAAGCAGCGATGTAAACAAGTCCAATTATCCGGCCCAATTAATTGGGCTCGTGTCAGTGTGCAAGTCCAATCATGTGCACGTGCATGGTCCCGACTCGCAACAGAGAATACGAGTCGCAACAAGGGAGATCTCGACAGATGCATATCCTTCGAGACTAGGGTGGTCTCGAGTCAGGTCTCGAGTCGCAACGGGGTTACGAGTCGTAACTACTGGTCTCGGCTCATCATGGTTTGATTACGAGTCGCAACCGGGACTCGCAACCATGGTCTCGGTTTGGCATGGTCTCGTTACGAGTCGAAATCATGACTCGCAACCGTGATTCCGGTTGATGCTGATGGGGTCTCGACTCGCAACTGGAGGTGCCGAGTCGTAACCGTGTGTGCTATAAATTTTGTAACAAGTTTCCATGTTTCATGCAATCATACATAATCAATTATCAGTTTCCAACTAACATCCCGTAATATCAGCAATTAGATCAAACAGTTTCGGAAACAGATCAAACACTGAAATTACCAGTTTCATGACAATCTTCAAACATGTTCATATGCTTAAACAAAACAGCCTAGATAACAATCAATCGGATCATCAAACAGCCTAAACCGAATCATGCAGAAACGTGTTGATTAACAATTTCATGACAGCCCATAACCATACACCAACCGGTTCGAATCAATCAATAAGTCGAGCATATAACGTAACCGTACATGTTATCCGATTAACAAACATCACTATTATAAGTACCCGCATCCAACATCAACAACCAATCAATTTTACTAACATACACCCTAGTTACATCACATAACAGAATGATAGCAATCATGGCATCACATATAATCGAACATGAATTCAAACAAACATACTAACCGGTTACAAGTAACGAGATGTGATCCGAACAAGAGGGTGATCGGATGGCCTTGTGCCGTCGGTTCCTAAACAAGCCGAGAGAGAGAGAGAGAGACGAGATAGAGGAGCTAGGGTTATGTGTGTGTATGATTTGCCAAAGTGTGTAAACAAAACCCTAAGGATGTGTGCATGTATATACGTATAAGAGAAGTGGGCCGAAACTCCCCACTTGGGCTACCTCATGGTCTCGAGTCCAACCATATGGACCGAGTGGGTTTTCGTGAAATCAAATACTATTCGGTTTAAGCAACATGTCACACAATCACATAATCACATAACATATCATGTATTCGTTCAATTAACATAGATCACGTGAGCATATAACGTCACACAAGATAAGTCTAAAGTACGGGTTGTCACAAACACTGTTGAAGGAAACTAGAACCTTAAGACCGCCTAAGTATCTAATCTTAAGGCCTTCGTGTAGTGTTTCTTTCAGATTGTTAAGGATATCTATATCTTTCGTTTCCCCCACCAAAGATTTGAACTCCAAACACTTTTTCGTCTCAGTATTAACAGGGGGCAACTCAATCGACTGACCATTCACCTTGGTCGGGAATCCCTGGTTCATAACAGCAGCACGGTAAGATTTTGCACCCTCACCAAACTGCCTCATAGGCTCCTGCTCCGCCCCACGTACTATAGGGATCACCGGGGCCTCTCTATTTAGTCTAGAGAAAACAGAAACCCGCTCCCCCTCTAGCAATCTCTCAGCCTTCGAGCCGTCTCTGTTGAACTTAGCCAATTCAACGTTTATGACAGCGCCATCGATTCTAACTTCCTTGAGTGTGGCAATCCAATAATTCACATCCCGTATTCTGAACAGCTTTAAGAAACCGAACTTATTTCCTGCCCCGTCCCTTTTATTAGGCACAAAAACGTCTTCTAACACATCCAGATGACCGAAAGCTTTCCAAAGTCTGTCCCGATTACAACCATCCGGGAGATTGGAAATAAAGAAGGAGGTACAATCACGGAGCCTCCGCTCTCTCGCTGCAAACAGCTTCTCCCTTCTAGCATCTTTCTTGCTTCGCACTGTATGCCAAACGTTCCAGTTACTCCTCCCCATTCGCGCTCCTTTTGCCGACAAAAACCTTACGCTATCCTCCGAATCCCTCCAAAAATAACAAACGACTCAGAAGCTTCCCAACCCTAAGGGTGTTAACGGGATTCGAATCGATCTAGCTTAACTACACACAGGTAGCCGCGATCAATATCAGACCCGCTAAGCCCCGAAGAAATCAAGGAGAGCTGCTGCGGGAACTGAGGGTGGAGGAGGAAGCAGATCGAAAGCGACGGTACAACCGACCCGGAAGTTGGAAGTAGAGATGCGGGATCAAGATAGAGGGAAAGGTGCTACCGGATCTTTCAAGAAGAAGGAACCGGGACCTCGCTCGCTATTTCGACGGCACTCGCCTTCGGAATTCCGGCGGCGATACAAATTCCTCAGAGAGTGAAGTCAGTAATTTTAACCAATTCGCGTATTTATTTATTTATTTATTTATTTTTTTTTTTTTTACTTCAAGTAAAAATTAAAGTAACTTTTCTAATTTATTAATAAAAAAAACTTACAATATGTATGTTATAATTTATGTCAAATAAGTTTTTGTTTTTCTTATGAAATAAAATATATGTTATTATTTTACATATTAATATATGTATACGTATTATTTTTAGACTATCTTTGAATGCATAAAATCTAAATTTTTCATACTTTTACTTATTTATACCTAAAGTTTTATAAAGTGTGTTTTCACATAGTGGCGGACCCAAAATTTTTTTTCATTGGGGTCCATTTTTTGTGAAAAAATTTTTCACAACCAAACATTAAAATTTTCGGGTCGGTCATAGTAATCGGGTCGGGGCTAGGAAATAATGTAGAATCATTTAGTGGACATGAAACCACTACATTATATGTTGGAAGTTTTATTTGGTAATCAAGTGTTAAATAAAATTTAAAAAAGCAAATTAGAGGGTCAATGGGTGGTTGTTGTGTTTTAAACACTAGTTTAATTTTGATGGAAAAAAATAAACTAAAAAAACAAGATATGTAAGACTTGAACTTGGTAACTATTTGTTGGAACACAAGGTGATTTACCACGAGGCCATCTTTGCTTTTAATACTATGGATTCCAATTAATTTAATTTTATGGGGTCCTTGAAAAATTTAACATATCGATTCTACTATTTTATAAAAAAAGATTGGGGTCCGTGGACCCCGATCCGAACCATGTAGGTCCACCCTGTTTTCACATTGTATTTGAATATCAACTTTTTTTTTACATATCTACTTTGTTTTTATTTTTAAAATGGGTCTGTTGGTAGATTTCAAGACATGTATGATAATAGGTAATAGGTAATTTGTTCTTGTTCGGTTAAAAAACAGGTCATTTGTTCATGTGTGGTTAAAAAAAGGTAATTTGTTCATGTTTTTTATAGATCAAAATATATAATTTGATTTGATATATTTATTGATGCCTGCTTAAACCTATAAATCAATTTTTTTTTTTTGTGATTTTATACGTTTAGAGTTTGTACTTTGACAATGGATAAAATATACCGTTATTATATAACTTTAAACATTTAATCATGGTGTTTGGTTACACAATTATTATAGTGCTGTATACAGAATCTGCTGGCACAACAACTATTATTTTAACAATTTACATTTATGCAACTTTTATAAAAACCGAACTTAAACATATATATTTTTTCTATTTTATTGAAGAAGATATTAAAAATAAAGGAGATGCATCCAAATCAAATTCTTAAATCATAGTTAGTCGTTTAAGGAGTGAGCAAATTAACCGCCATAATCGATAACTCAGGGCCGTCTCCAAAAATCACAAAAAAATTTTTGGCCCTGTTTGATATAAAAAATTTGGGCCCTATTCGACTAGTCACTCGGGCTTGTTAATTGGACACTATATTTGTTTAGACTAGCCCCTTTTAAGCAGGCCCTTTATTAAACAAACATTCAGATTTTTTTAATATATATATATAATTTAAAAATTTTTGAGGCCCTATATTGGTTTGGGCCCTGATCGCAGGCACCTCCTGCACCCCTTAATAACCGGCCCTGCGATAACCGCCGAACCACTATTAACCGATAACTGACATAACCGAACCACTATTAACCGATAACCGATGATTACGGCTGTGAAACTTTGTTTAACCGACCAATCGGTTATGGTTATGATTTTGAAGCTTTGGTTAACCGATCTAACCAAAATCAAACCGAACTTGTGATCAGGGGCGAACCTAATGTAGGTCGGGGCGTAGCACGGGCTACGGCTCAACTTTTTTCCGGTAGTGTAATTTTTTTTTTCCGATTTTTATACTAAGGACACCCCTCAACAAGTACTAGGACACCCCTGAAAAAAAAATTACAAACTGAAATCAAGCCCAAATAATACTGATTATATTAGCCCAAAAAAAAATGATAGCCCAATAGTAAGCCCAAATAACCAAATAATAACCCAATAGTGTATTAGATTGTTGTGCTAATTGTGATTGTGAGTTGTGAGTATTCTTTATTTCTTTTCTTCTTGAGTTCTTGAATTGTTTAATTTCGATCTAAAAATTAAAAATAAACCTAGCCCAATCTAATATCTAAAAACTTATTGCCAATATTAATTCATAAAGCCTAGCCCAATCTAATATCTAAAAACTTATTGCCAATATTAATTCATAAAGCCTAGCGCAAATGTGATATGCTCAATATTGATTCGTTAACCTAAATACTAATAACTTAAAAAAAAAACTAGTTTATAAAATTTAATTCGGTAAGGCCTAAGGGCCTTTTTTTGGCTCACCCAGGGCACTTGAATTTTCAGGATCGGCCCCGCCCCGTAATGCAGGTAAAAAAAATTCTGTTCTATAAATGTATCGTAAAAAAAATTGGGATACCCCTGAATATTTCTTCTAGTTCCGCCACTGCTTGTGATGTTAAGTTTATATAATGAATTTATGTTTTACGTTAACCATATAGAAGTCTTTTACTAAGATAAAAATATGTTAGTAACAAAATAATTTTGATGTATATGCCCTTTATAGTGATAAGAAATTGAGGTGTTATGGTGTAGTCTTGTTTTGTAGAGAATTACCTTATTAAAAAGAATTTCACATCGGTAGTTTAACCAAAAAGTCTAGTCTTAGTTTTCGAATAAAAAAAGACAAAGCTAAATCCAAACCACGCACACCCCTATTTATTTCAAACATTTGTTAGTTAGATAACTGAAATAACCAAAACCGAACCATAATCGACTTCATAACTGATTAACCATAACCGCAGTTCGGTTATGGTAAAGGAATTCCACAACGAAGCTAATGATTATGGTTAATGGTAAAAACCGAATCAAAACGACTCATACACACCCCTAGTCGTTTTAAAAGTCTATCAATTTTTGTTTATAAAGAAATTTTATCAATATGAGGCTAGCCAATTGGTAGAGATATGACTATTAGAGAAGAGGTCTAAGGTTCAAATCTGGCAATGAACGTATTTTATAATTATTAGTGTTAAGTAGGAGTGACGGTTACTGTCAAAAAAAGTTGATATTCCCACACCTCTCCCCTCTATCTCTCTCTATATATACATAGATATATATAAAAAAGAGTCGATATTCCCACACCCCTCCCCTCTATCTTTCCGTAGTCATAAAGCCTCTTTGCGGGCATTATGCGACACGTGTCGTGCCACGTCATACATGGACTTTATGGGGTGTTATATCACTAGAGCCTGTAGTCATAAAGCCCCTACCCATCATTACCTAATTATTAATTTTCATTTTCATTAATTAATTAAAAGAACACTTAACTTTTTTTTGATTGGTCAAAGTTTTGAAAATTCCCTCCATCACGCGGCTATTATCATACCGCCCCCACCATTTTCTTCTCCCATAGTGCTGCCCGTCGTGGTGTTCAGGACGCTATAGGACGCTATGGCCTAAAAAAACCCACATCACGCAGACTTATCAAGAACGTCATTTTTATTAGAAAAGTACTTTCCTTATAAGAATGTGATTTTTATTAGAAAAGTATATAATATTCGAATTTGAATAAAATAAAAATAATAAGATACAAATGTTAAAGGTTTTGTAAATGTCTTGTTGTGGTTGATGGTATTGGGCCATATGAGAGTGGTTAATGTATGCGTGGAGATTTTTGACTTTACTCTTGGTCTTAGGGTATACGGTGTGGTGCGGCAAAGGGAAGTGGCAAAGTGGTTTGCCGCGCGGCAACACCGCCGCCAACCCCTTTGCCGCGTCGGTTTCTTTGTAAATCGGTAACCCTTTGCCGATCGGTAACATGAGAGAGGGTAGTGAGAGAGAGAGAGGGGATATTGTGGGTGGGGTCCATTCCTATCTCAACCAATCACAATTTTTTCCTTTTTTTAAAAAAAAAATAGTTTACCACTTCACCAAGTGTTTAAACCATTGCCAACACTTTTCACCAAAGTTTAAACACTTTTGACTTATTGACATGGCACACTCTGATTGGTCGGTTTTTTGGTTTGCTACTTCAAAATGTTTAACCACTCCTTACACCCTTATATATAGACAACAACGATCTCACTATGACATTCCCCTCATTGCTCAACTTTTCATCCAATCATAAAAATCTCTTTCTCATTGGCTAACTAATTTGTTTTGAACGACCATTGGCTAACTAACAAAGTGTATACAAAACACCCATACTGATACATGCTTTACATAATTTCATATCTCAATATTTGTTTATTTCTTATAAATAATATTTCTTTTAGAACACACTTCTAGTAGAGTATAAACTCAATAATAAAAAGTTATTGAATTTTAATAATCTTAAGTTTCACATGTTGGTCGATAATAATCTCAACTTTAAAAATTCACTCCAACGACCTCAAGTTGTAAGAATTTGACCTTCATTAATCCTTTTCTAACATATAAGAATTTGGTCTCCTCAATAAATTCAAGTGCACTTGCAGACTCCTTAAATGATTTAAGTACACCTATGTTTGAAAATAATCAATGCAAGCCAAATTCTTACAAGTTGGGATTGTTGGAGGGAATTTTTAAAGTTGAGATTATTATTGGCCAACACGTGAAACTTAAGATTATTAGAATCTAATTACACTTATAGAAATGATCGATAGATAACTAATATTCTTATGCTCCTAAATATTTCAATTCATCAAATCTCTTATCAATAAATAAATAATTTCAATAAACAAATGTTTTTGGGATTATATATGTGAATAGGAATATCTCGACTATTAAGAGTTAATTCGTCTTTAAAAGGATCGGTTTTGCAATTCAAAATAGGGTTGCGGCGCAGTTTGTTGCCCGTTTACCTGGCGTTTCTTTGTAATTCAATAGTCATCTTCTAGTTAAATTGAACTTTTTATAGCTTGTATTCGTTTATTGAGTTTATATAGTTTTCTTTTCTAGTTTCATCATCCAAGTTCACAGGTGTTGTAATCCAATAATCAGGCGTGTCTTTATATGTGTTGTATATACATGAATTATTATTAATAAAACACACAACTTGGGTTATTTCAACTTTCACCTTATACGATTTCGGCTAATAAAAACACGTTGTGAGGATGATAATCCTCAAATAACCACATAAGTGATAGTGAAGGTTCTTATCTTAAAAGGTTTTTTTCGTGAAGCTCTTTTGCTTCATGACCATATTTACTCGGAAGATTCATGAAACACTAGCATGCAATATCTACCTTTTTGACAAGATATACATGTTACTCATACAAAAACAACATGGTAATTTGTATAACCATAAAAAAAATGGGCAAGTAAAACACATTTACCCTTAATATTGACATTTTGATCTATAATTGACTTAAAATCTCTATTTATCCACCTTACTAATCACAACTCCTAGTCGACTAATCACTGATTTTTCCCCGATCAATCTTGAAGTCTTGACACCTAATGGTTCGTTTCCAATTCGATTAGTGTGCCTTTTTATTAAAATATGCAATTTAGTGACCATGCATGTAACCATCTTTATCCGGTACATGACCAATTCATGTCTAAAAAGAAAGGTCTCCAAGGGGATAGCCTAGTGGCAAAGTGGTGTATTCCTCAACCAAGTAGTTATGGTTTCAAATCCCTACAAAAAATCGTGTGGTGCGATTTTAGGTGTTAAAAAAATGTTTAATAAGAAAGCATTTATTATTCGTTTGTTTCTTATTAAACCCCCCTATAAGAATGGATATGTGCTTAAATGCTAACTAAGTAATATGCATAATTTCAACCGATCATACTTCTTTGTTAGGAAAAAAAAACATTGAGAATAAACTTGCTCAGCTATCATATCATTTACAGTTGGCAAACACTAATGAAATTATTTTAGATAATTTAAAACCATTGTTGGTCGATTTGTCATTCAATTTACAAATTTTGGTCAAATTTACCATCTTTTATAAAATAAATTTACCATCATTTTTCAAAAATCACACACGTAACTTGTGTTATTTCAACTGTAACATAAAGGTTGACTTTGTTGACGTCCTTCGATTTATAATAAACTCATATAAATCACCCAATATAAAATAAATGAAAAGGTTTATTTCGTTACAATTAGACAATAAGGGGCTGTTTGGTAGCCTCTTAATGGTATCTGAATGGGACAGAGTTAAGAGTGTTTGGTTTGTTAAATGAACACCTCTTAATGATTCCACGGGCCTCTGACCGATTCAATTTTAAAACACATCTGAATGAAAAGCAAAGACCTAAATACCCACAAATACCCACGTACGTAACACATGTTCCTTCCATCTATACTTCTCTTCTCTTCTGGCGACCACCATCCAAGCACATCAATTGCATATTCCAAGCAAATCTTCGCTCACAACCAGGTAATCTTTCTTCCATCGCTATGTGTGTGTTTTGATGTCTGTTAATGATGTGTGTTATGGTTTTCTATGTTATGAGCAACTACGAAATCATGAATTAAATACGATAAGATGCGAATTTGATACTTACAGATCGAAATTCAGGGAACTTTGTAACCATTTTGATGTTTAGGGCATGAATCAGTGACTGATGCATAGTGGCTTGAAGTGAGATGTCATACATGCGTAAGATACATATGTAATTCGAGATTTAATTCAGATACAATTATGCAGGGGACCTTTACGATTTTTTTTTCAATCCTATTTGAGGTGTTTAAAGTATGCTTTTTCATGGGTTAAAAAACATACCTGCATAACCTCTTTTAGCACATGATATACCCATATAAGATAAAAGTTTATGAACTGAAGGAGAATGATTGTAATGTAGGTCAGTAGGTGGATGTATGAAAGAGATATGAATTTAATGACTATAGGTAAAAAAGGGTATTGAAATGACTATGGTGCAGTAAACTTAGATCAAGATTAGAGATATGAATATAAGATTTATCTTAACTTTATACGTATTTTACATGTATTTTACCTTGCAAATTGTCCCTATAATATGAAAATGCAGAGATCCGCAAGCCTAGAAAACCGGCAACGTTTATAATCCTGTAACAAACACCTTTAACTTGTCAGAAGAAGAATGGCAACTATAGATAAAGGTAGTTAGTTTTTTTAAATAATAGTTATTATTATATTTCAATTATCTTATACTATTTTATATTATTTTCACAGTCAAATAAATACGTAGAAGCTTTGAGAAGCGCGCCACTTTCTTTCCCCGAGCTTTGTGTTCAACTGTTTGAGGGATCTACTTCGAACGGCTTTGATAGTTGGGGGCCATCTTCTACACATCCTCATCCTTCTGAGGAAGTGTTTGACCACAATTTAAATGGTATTGAGGATATCGAGTTCGGTCAAATGGAACCCCCAACTCAAGGTGCAACTGAGGAGGCATCCGGTCGGTCTAAAAAAAGGGAGAAACGAAAAGATAAGACAACAATAGATGAAGTTGGGGACTGCATTACTAAGGTGGCAAAGATCTTGATAGAGAAACACAATCTTTCTAATGATATTGATGCATGCATGGAGAAGTTGGAGACAATGGGATGGGGAGAGTTAGATGTGAAATATCAAACAACACTTTTGCTTTTTGGTGAAAGTGCTGATATTAGGAAAGTGTGGTTACGACTTCAGCCGCAAAGTTGTGAGCTATGGGTCAAGAATACTGGAGCAAAGTATGGATTGATTGGATAGGGTTTTGTGGGTGTCATGTTATAGATGTTTTATGCATAGGGTTTTGTTGCACAAATTGTTATGGATGTTTTTTAGATGATTCTGTGGATATTATGTCAAGGATGTTTTTTGTTTGGATTGATTATGTCAAGGATGTTTTTTGTTTGGATTGAATTTTGTGGATCTTATGTATCGATGGTTTTTAATATTTTGTTAGGAATATTTTTTTGTTGTTATGATATGGATCTTTCGTTCATCTTGAATTTTGTTTAATGTTCATGACAGGTAGCCTATGGATTCTGACGATGAGATTATAGTTTTCATTCTCCTTTGTTGGTATTGGAAACGGTTAGACTCAAAAAGAAATGAAAAGATAAGAGACCTGAATTCGGCATTGACCGGTCATGCATACACATAAGAATTGTTGCATGGATCTTCTACACAGTGTCATGAGTTGATGCGTCTTTCACGTGATGCATTTGTACTATTGTGCAATCATTTTTAAAGAAAAAAATTGGTTGCAAAGTAGTAGGTCAATAAGCTTTGAAGAAAAGTTGGCTATGTTTTTAACAGTCATAGGCCACAATGAACGTTTTCGAATGGTTAAACGAAGGTTTCAGCACTTAACAGAAACAATTCATAGTTGTTTTCATGAGGTCCTAAATGCAATGATGTGTTTCGCAATAGAAGTTATAAATCCAACATCTTCTAATGCAATTGCAAATACCTCAGAACGACATAGAAAGCTAAAACAAATATTCCCTGGAGCAATAGGTGCGCTAGATGAAACTCTTGTACATGCAGTCGTGCCTATTGATCAACAGACTCGTTAGAGGGGAAGAGGAAAGGGTGAATGCTTTTAGAATGTCTTAGCAATTTGTGATTTTGATATGATATTCATGTTTGTATGGGCCGGATGGGAGGGGATTGCACATGATTCACAAGTTTTAAAAGAAGTAGCATTTAACCCGACTTCTGGGTTTTCCTTCCCCCCCACCAGGTTTTTAATCATTTTAACTTCGATTATTTATAAATTACCTATTGTTTATGTAACAGTTTTGATACTGGTGTTTAGAGATAAATATTATCTTTGTGACGCTGCATACACCAACACTCGTGGATTTATGACTCCCTACTGTAATACGAGATATTGGTTAGCCGATTTTCGACGACAACGTGTGTTAACTAAGGAAGAAAAATTCAATCATGCACATGCACAACTCAGAAATGTTATTGAGCGCTCATAGGGTGTTTTGAAGGCGAGATTCCCAATCCTAAAGAAAATGGCTCCCTTTTCTTTTCCAATCCAAAGGGACATAGTGATCGCCTGTTTCGTCTTCCATAATTTTATAAGGAAATGCAATATTCGTGATCAATTATTTGTGGTGTATGGCGAGAACACTGTGTTTTCTGAAATACAAGGTGGAGAAAATGTTGGGCAGTTCGTTCACGACATAGAATGGGGTTCACAAGACATCGAGTATATGACTACTTTGCGTAACCAGATAGCTAGCCAACTAATTTGAAATGTTTAAAATTAAAATTCTACGCAAATTATTAATTTCTAGTTGAATTTTAGTATGTTTTTAAGAATTTTGAAGGATTTATATGTAATTTGGATTTTCTATAGTGTTATGTGTTTTCATTTTATTATTATTAATCTTCCAAAACCGTCATTCAGAGCACTGACCAAACAGTTACATTAAATTCAGCATAAAATAGTTCAGAGGGGTAAAGTAGTCATTGTGCATAGTCATTCAGATGTCCAACCAAACAACACTTTTTGATTCAACACTTCCTGGTTCAGAGTCTCTTACCCATTCAGACCTCTTACTGGCTCAGCACTTGCCCATTCAGAGGTTGACAAACGGCCCCTAAATCCTACAAAATAGTATATAAAAGCATACCATGTTATATTGACTACTTTAGAGTTTAGAGGCACGTTTTGTCATGTACATAAACCTAAAAAATTGATATTGGTTAACATTTTCGGAGACTGGTGGCTAAGAGTCGGCTTTAAACTAAATTGTTAGTTTCCATAATCTTACTAGATCAAAGGTATTAAAACGAGAAGAACAATCTATATACAATTTAAAGGAGTGAAAATTTTAGTTTATATACATACTAAGTTAGAACCCCGTGTATTACACGGGTTGAATAAATGTAATTTTATATATTAAATAATAAAAACTTATATCTTTATGAACCTTGTACATTGTACGGGTTAAATAAATGTAATTTTATATATCAAATAATAAAAAAAGTTATATCTTTAAAAACCATGTGTATTACACAGATTAAATGTAATTTTGTATACTAAATACTAAAACGTCGTATCTTTAAAAAAATCTGTGTATAATCGGGTTGAATAAATCTACCAAATAATAAAAAAATACATCCTTAAAAACCCCGTATATTTCACGTGTTGAATAGATCTAAAAAAGAGTTATATCTTTAAAAACCATGTGTATTACACAAATTAAATAAATGTAATTTTGTATATTAAATACTAAAAACGTCGTATCTTTAAAACCCGTGTATAGTCGGGTTAAAAATCTACCAAATAATAAAAAATTATATCCTAAATAAATGTTATTTTGTATATTAAATACTAAAAACGTCGTATCTTTAAAAAAACCCGTGTATAGTCGGGTTGAAAAATCTACCAAATAATAAAAAAAAATTATATCCTTAAGAACCTCGCGTTTTACTCGAGTTGAATAAACATAAGAGAAAATTGCTAAATTCGTCCATGAGGTTTTACACAAATTGCTAGATCAGTCCAAAATCAAGATTTGCTGCTAAAACAGTCCAAAATCAAGATTTGTTTTGCTAATACAGTCCAAAAAAACAGACGCCGTTAAATATAGCAGTTGGACTGTTTTAGCAACAAATCTTGATTTGGACCGTTTTAGGAGCAATTCTTGATTTTGAACTGATCTAGCAATTTGTGTAAAACCTCCGGGACGAATTTAGCAATTTTCTCAAAAAACTAAAGTGATTTTTTAACTATTTTGATATTTTATTTGATATTAATACACCATTAATGAATTTCAATAAAAAGAGTTCTAGTAATTTCTTCAAATATAATAAGTGATTTTTTATTTGTTAGTTATTTTTTCCATGTAATTGTATTATCGTTATGTCATCTTAAACTTTAATTATGATACATATAATGCATTTCGAATTTATTAAGTTTTTTTGGTAATTAATATGATATTAATACACCATAATGGAATTTTAACAAAAAAAAGACTATTCATTTTTTCAACATCATAAGAATTTTTTTTGAACCGCCAACAAATCAATCCCGAGCACTCTCGGGGCACCCATTGGACAAACGGAGTACTCCGAGGGTAACCCGAGTCGTTCACCACCAATTCCAGGGAAAACCCGGTAACCCACCCGTAGGCACGACAGTAAAATTACCGGTAAATACATTTTTTCTTAAATATCGTGGTTTAATGTGAAAAGAAAAAGCTAAGAAACCAAATTAAATTTCTTATGATGTTGCAAATGACCTCTACTCCGAGGGTAACCCGAGTCGTGCACCAAATGAGAATTGAACCTAAGTCGGGTTACCCTCGGAGTAGAGATCATTGGCAACATCATATCATAAGAAATTTAATTTGGTTTCTTAACTTTTTCTTTTCACACTAAACCACGATATTTAAGAAAAAATGTATTTACTGGTAATTTTACCGTCGTGCCTATGGGCGGTGGGTTACCGGGTTTTCTCTGGAATTGGTGGTGGACGACTCGGGTTACCCTCGGAGTACTCCGTTTGTCCAGTGGGTGCCCCGAGAGTGCTCTGGATTGATTTGTTGGCGGTTCAAAAAAAAAAAAAAAATTCTTATGATGTTGAAAAAATGAATAGACTTTTTTTGTTAAAATTCCATTATGGTGTATTAATATCATATTAATTACCAAAAGAAACTTAATAAATTTAAAATGCATTGTATGTATCATAATTAAAGTTTAAGATGACATAACGATAAAACAATTACATGGAAAAAATAACTAACAAATAAAAAATCACTTATTATATTTGAAGAAATTACTATAACTTTTTTTTATTGAAATTCATCAATTGTGTATTAATATCAACAAATTAAATATAAAAAACAGTTAAAAAAATCACTTTTTTTGAGAAAATTGCTAAATTCGTCCCTGAGGTTTTACACAAATTGCTAGATCAGTCCAAAATCAAGATTTCTTGCTAAAACAGTCCAAATCAAGATTTGTTGCTAAAACAGTCCAACTGCTATATTTAACGGCGTCTGTTTTTTGGGACTGTATTAGCAAAACAAATCTTGATTTTGGACTGTTTTAGCAGCAAATCTTGATTTTGGACTGATCTAGCAATTTGTGTAAAACCTCAGGGACGAATTTAGCAATTTTCTCTAAACATAATTTTGTATACCAAATAATAAAAAAGTTATATTTTTAATAAATTAGGATAACATTTAATATTAATTTATTATTTATATATTTAATATAAGATAAGTAGATAAGAGAGGTATTTGTTTTAAAAATATATTAAATTAACAATTTAGATTTGAGGATAATATTTTATTAAAGTATGATAAGATTTTATATTAATTTATTTAGATAAATATAAATTTGAGGATAACTTCAGTGAATGACACGTGTCTAAAAGTTGGTTTCTTTTATTATAGTAGTTAGATATATAGGGTTAACATATATATAGGGTTAAGATTGTATGAGAAACACTAGTCTAATTGAGAAACTTAAGAAGCATTTTGTACCACATTTTCCATTAGGTTTTTGTAATAGACACATACGTATAGTTTAGAATTGACTATATACATATGTGTATAATTCATGGTTTGACAATATGCATATACGTATATAGTCAATTTTAAAGTATACATATGCGTATATTACGAAAAGCTTAGGGAAATATGTGGTGCAGAATGTTGCTCAAATTTCTCAAATAGGGTGGACTTCTCTTAGGATCCCTACCCAACTATACATATGTGTATATTACGAAAAGCTTACGGAAATGTGTGGTCTAAAATGTTTCTTAATTTTCTGAAATAGGGTGGACTTCTCTTAGGATCCCTACCCTATATATATAATATACTCTGGCCACCACTTCAAAAACCCAAATTGAATCCTCACACCTCCCAAAACCACTATCACAAAGAAAATTCAGACGTTGATTACCAAATTTCATGTGTGGAGTGCATTTTGTTTTGGTTTGTTTGAAAATCTGAGAACAATTAGAAATTTTTTAAAAGTGGAATGGGTTTGATTTTGGTTCGTCACAAAAAAGAATAAGAGGAAGAAGTGGTGCCGGAAAAACCAGGTGGGTGTGGCGGTGTGACGCGGTGGTGAGTTGCAGTGGTAGGATGCGGTGGTATTGGGTTCCCACATAGACGAAAGAATGGGATGGTGAAGATTGAATTTAGGGTTCTTGGGTATCGTGATGCGATTCTGCCAAATTCTACTTGACTATGAATGTGAGCTCTTGTAACCCACCACTTTTAAGAAGATTAGTATAAAAAGCTTATTTTATACTAAATAAGAAGATAAGTATAAAAAGTTTTCCTCATCCAGACACTTAAGCGTGGATCTTCTTCTAAAAAACAAACAAACATACAACATTTTTACTTCATTGTGTATAACCCAAAAATTTTTAAGAAAAAAACAAATACCAACGAAATAGGTTTATGACATATTTCAATTACAAATGCATACAACAAAGACAATAAAAATATATAAAACAAATGCAAGGTATAATATCATAGCAAAATTACGCGTTCATAGCAAAGAAATTCATTCCCTGCACACACAATGTTCTACAAAAAACACAATCTCTGTTAAAAACACAATGTTAATTTCGGGTGTTCGCAATCCGGTTTGTAAGGTTTTTAGGTAAATTGTAAGACGAACCTTTAGTAATGGTTTTTCATTATTGGAAACCGAAACCAAACCGCTGAAATTCAAAACCGAACCGTTAATAACGGTTTGGTTCGGGTTTAGTTTCACAGTTTGAGCTCATTAGACATTAATATAAATTGTCCAAAATTAAACATGAAATTATACACAATGGTTATAGCTATTTTAATAAAACTTCATAGTAAAAGCAAGCTTCCAAACAATATACTAAAAATGGGAGATATTTAGAACGTTAAATACAACTTAATGTGTTATTGTGTTGCACAACAATGCGAAATGAATCAACAGATCAACACATATAATGATATAATTCTTAATTGTAAAATAGTTAAAGACACATAAATAAGTTACTAATCATAATTCAAATATATAGAGTGTGTGTATATTTATATAATTAAATTTTAAAAAACAACAATATATTGTCACGTCTTACGGTCTGATCCGGTTTTATACGACCGATTTTCAGCATTAACTGTAAACCAAACCGTTCGCTACGATTTAGAATTTTTGAAACTGACCGAGCGAAAGTTATGGAAGAAATCGACCGTGAAACCATACCAATGACCAGTTTAGGTGGTTTCGCAGTTTGAAACCGAACTGTGAGCACCGCTAATGCTTATAAAAAAACACAATGCTAAAGTAGAGCACAATGTTATTTATAAAACACAAACAACTACAAAAAAATGTCATGTAAAAACACAATGGCAATAACACACTGTTACACAAAAAACACAATGTTATTAAAAAACACAATGCAATAACACAATGTTACACAGAAAACAAATGTCTTTGAAAAAACACAATTTCTTGCCTTTGTAAAATCACAATTCCCTGTAAAAACACAATATTGGGTAGTTGATGTATATATTTACGTAAATACCCTGTGTAAATAATAACAACTCGAGTTAAGTGCCATTCTAAAGAAAATTGGAGTTAATGGGGGTGGGGAGTTTATTTATTTATCTATCATGAGAGAATAGTATCGTTAATCATTAACACAACCTTTGATGTTATTAGTTTTGTAGGAGAACATGGTCGATAGCTACAAAAACAGTTCAACCTAAATAATAAATCGCTAATACATTGTATATTGTAAAAAATACAAATAAAAGATATATCATGTCATATAATAACACAATGTTCTACAAAAACACAATGTCTCTTAAAAAAAATACAATGCTATAGTAGAGCACACCGTTATATATAAAACACAAACAACTACAAAAAAATAATGTCATATAAAAACACAATGGCAAAATAACACAATGTTATACAAAAAAACAAATGCCTTTGTAAAAACATAGTTCGTTGTAAAAAAACATAACCCCGTATAGCTAGCTCAATTGTGGCGTGTTGGATGGTATTCCTAAACAGGATTCACTAACCGTACTAGTGTATCTGTATCTCTGGTTGGACGTCGTAGCCATACCGTTTATTCAACCGTTGATATAAACATCACATATAGGTTTTTATACATGGTTAATATAATAAATTTATTTTATGTAAATATATTTAGCTTAAGAAAATGAGATGCATAACCAACCCACTAGAAAGAGATTCTTTAATCAGGAAGAATTCAGTTCAAATGGAGGATACCTATCCAGAATTTTTCGGAACTCTAAGATAACCATGAAGGTGGATCCGTTAATGACATGCAAATAATATGCATAATCAACCCACTTAGCTAACTGTGATAGTAAAAGTTATTTAAATTATAGGGTATGTATCGTTTTTAACTTCTTTAACTCCATTCGATGCAGTTAAAACATGTCACAATCATACACGTACACAATTCATACATAAATTATATATTCATTTGCTATCTGATTATATACTACACTTACATAATTATATCATTATTATGAAATATATTCTTTTTATAAACATTTGAATATTAAAATATAAAATAAAGTACAATAACATTCTCCTCAAAATTATGTAATTTCTTTTTAATAATACTTATATATTGGTTAGTCAGAATTGTAGGTAAAAACATTGCATATAAAATAACGGTCAACAAACATTTTTAATACCCATAAAACATAGGACCAACAATACGTTAGTCCTCACCATTTACAAAAGTCTCCAGCGATTACAAACAATTATACAGTACAATGAAGGTACACCATTGATCCCATGTACTGCCTTGCGATTTTGACCGAATTCAAACCCAAAGGAAGCGTAAACGCATTATCTCCTCTTTTATACCACCTACCTCCAGATGCACTGGATCCTAATTTGTATAACAGAATAAATCAGTTTCTTCCGATTTCTAGACCCGCGAACATGCTTGTGCAGGTCCAATAGGTCCTTTACTACAAAGAATAAGAAGCCGAGTACTTTGCACCATTAGGAAACAAAGTCCCACACTTCTTACACCATAGGACAACCCACAAATAAATGATCTAGGTCTTCATCTTCTTGACCACAAAAATTGTAAGTCCCGATACGAGATCACAATGACATCACACAAGCTTGTTTGGTGGCGGAATCACACAAACAAGCAATGATTCACATAAAGGAGATGAAGTAGAAAGATTCTTGATTGATGATTAGATCTTGCATACAAAAGATGATTGTCAAATACAAGATTTTCTATGATGTCACCAACACTAATCACCTAAACATAATTTACTATTTATAGAAAGTGTTTAGGAAGGATGCTCCCTAAACCCTAGGCCCATTTCCATAAAAGCCCACTCCATATCCACTAATCTCCTTAGCCACTAATATAAACCTAATTAGGGCCTAACAAAAATTGCACCTTAAGGACTCCAGATTCACATGTCTGTTATGGAGTGCCACCTTTGTCGGGACCCTATTTTGTGACACTCTCCAACACAGAAATTAACTTTAATACGCATCTAGCTGTTCCATACATAACTCGTTCCCAAGCGTCCAATCGAAGTCCCATATATATGCCTATTTACAAAAAAACCCTTCGTCAATATACATTGCAACCATATTAGACATTTGTAAATGAGTATATCAAGATTTTAGATGCAAATTACAAAATTACCCCTTTAACAATCTGCAGATGGCCACCTTCTGGATTAGCAACAGTGTATTGATTAGTCCCTGGCCCACCGGAAGGTATCTTTGCAAGATCTTCAATATCTTTAACAATCAGCTTCAGAGAGCAATGTGAACCTCTCCCAATAATCCTGAATCCTAATAGTTATAAATAGATATAAAAAGAGTCCAGAAAATAAAATGAAAAATCAAAGATCTTTGTGTAACTAACATAATCAAGAAGAGCTTGAACAAACTCGTCAATAGTAAAAGGCCGAAGCCCGAGAATATCGTCAAATAGTCATACAAAATCTCCAAACCTGTTAATGTCTTTTAAAATCAATCAGGAAATTGTTTAGTAATTCTTATAGTTTGCTTATATTATAACAATTATATACCAAAAAATATGCTTAAAAACCTACCATGAGAATTTACAACATTTTCTTCTGAGTCAAGCCATGGATGGACTGAACATGCACATTTTAATCTTCATTCTCATCTTATCTTTTCTTCACTTGTGACCCGACTCCTTTGCTCTTCCTAAATAAATCCAAATTACGTGGAACATAAATAATTAAACGACTTCAAATTTGCATACATTTAGTAATTTTATAAAGCAAAATGAGCAAATTCATACATTAACTCTACACTTGTCTTACCCTTTTTTCTGGCTAATGTATTCCGCAATCTAGCGACTTTCTATTGCACCTACATTTGCTAAAGAATGAAACACGGAGAACTGTTCATTAAAAAATTAACATATTGTTAAAACTAAGAAGCAACCCCACTTCAACCTGGTAAAATTATCAAATGATGCTAATGTATTTGTTTAAAAGCTAGTTTTAACAACAGAGATATGCACCTTGATTGAAAAATGATGATTAGCAGGAACACTGGTTAATTAGAATCCTTGACAATCAATTGAAATAAATGCGGAATAATAAGAAAATGTAATCGAGAAGGATACTGAGTGCGTATATCCGTAATTTCATTAAAAATGATGTTACCGATTGAGATGATGGCCCCTCACCGACAATGTGACAACTGGCACAAAACCGGTAATTTCCGTATTATTTATGCAATTATGTGCTTAAACGTCAACATTATGTGATTACTTGCCATACATGTCAATTCATGCACGTTTTATACTTTCAAATATTGCTTTATGCATTACTTTAAGCGTTGCGTCAGAAAGACTAGTAAACTCACCGGTAAGACACCCTGTGTCAGCATTTCTGCAGAAAGCAGTCAAACAATAGAATTAGGGCCTAGAAATAGGTCCAACATCTAAAATACATTAAAACCCAAGTGTGGATACAAGGGTTAACATATAAACTTTCTGGAAGCTAAACTATGCACTAAAAGACACCCGAAACTCACTTTAAATGCAGAATGCTGCATTAATCAACTATAATTAAGCTATAAACAGCATTTTAACACTATAATATCATGCAGAATTTATGTTTTATTGTCCAGAATAACTTACAAAGTGTCAGGAATTGAAACTGCCACAAAAGGTGATTCATACTTAGTGAAACTGCGCAATTTAGCACTTTAACGAACCGTAACGAAACGAACAACCGGACACTACCCGGAACATCAAAATTTGACTAGAAGTAATGTTTTTATGATATTAAGCTAGTATTGGTGCTAGAACACCTTAAAAATCATAAAAACACCAAAACACACTAAAACTAACTTAAACCTTCTTGTTTGCACTTTAAACCCTCAACTTCCAAAAATTAACACTTTACCCCCCCCCCCCCCCCCCCTTCACCCTTGGCCGGCCCCTATGGGCCCCACATGACTTTTGAATATTTTATTTCACCTTGTCCCCTTGGTTAAGTGCAAGATATCCTAAAGGAAGATTATGTGTTGGAAAATCTTTTATAAAGAACCAAGAGTAGTATACATTGTCCTACATCTCATAAAAATCACCATCTCCTTCATCTTCTTCCTATAACTCTCAGCTCACTTCTGACACACACACACACCCCACCATTTTCACTTCATTACAAGGCAATCCAAGGTCACTAGGAGGTGTATGGAGGCTAAGTAAGGAGGCTTGAAGTGTTAGAACTTGAAGGACCTCATTTTGGAGCTTTTAACCACTTGATTTCTTCCGTATTCATCTTCATCATTCTTGTGCCACTTCTGTCACACCCCCAAAATCCACAAGCGGAGTATCACCGCATGGAGGCGTGACTGACCAGGATCAAGCCACCAATCATATTGAACAATGTATTTAAAATAAATAAAATCCAACCACGCAATATAATTGGTGTTCAAAAACAAGTTAACCAAGTTCGAGTTAAACAGCGGAAGCAATAAAGGTAAAACCAAAACATAAGTTCAATAAGTTTAAATGTTAACATGGCACCCAACGGTCCATGTCCCACAATGACTCCTCCTACTCGTGCAAGCTCCATAGATACCTAACGACCTGCAAGGCATGTAACAACAAGTCAACAACAAAGTTGAGCGAGTTCACAGTTGGTGTTCATTATTAAGCTGTTTCAAAACCAAGAGTTCATTTGTAAGTTGTAAGTTAAACCGTTTACCCTGTTTCCCAAACATATCCATAGCTGGTGGGGGCTTCCCCATGTTAACCACTAGACCCGTTTACCATATCGACCACTGACTAAAGTAAGTTGGTGCCCTGACGTCAATGTCTATCATCATTGACTAGTGCCCAGATCCATTAGTTCACGCCCGTCCTCTGCGGCACGGTATGAGGCTTGTCAAACCTAAATAGCGCTATCTAACTAATGACCCACTCGCCATTGGCCCGGCGATTAAGTCGATATAAAAGGAGGGACTTCATGATAGAGAGTTTTGGTCTAGTATCCGTGTTGTCACCCTTCAGTAAAGAGGGTGTGTACGTAATCCCCAAACTAGGAGATTACGCAGGTTCCGATTATATTCTTATCATGTGTTGTCACGCTTCAATAAAGAGGGTGTGTACGTGTCCCAAACCAGGAGATCACGCAGTTTCAGTTTAAATCCTTTACCCATTCCCAACCCTTGGGAATCCTATGCCTTGTGGAAAGTGTGAACTCACCTTGGTTTGCTCGGTATGACTAGTTACTCGTCTACAGTTGGTCAACCAAGTCCTACCGTGGTTACCAAAGATAATTAGCTTGTATGCACGTAAGTCATGTAATTCACATTCGCAACACAGGTATTGTACAGTAATGCACATAATGTCATACAAATCGTAACAAGAATTCACGCATCACACTAACTATAGTGTCCACTGAAACAATCAGTTTCCTATCCACCTATACCATGTATTCTATTAAATTGTATGTTTTAGTCGTCACCACATAACCCATAGAAATCACTTGAATCACCTATCTACTTTCATCTCATGTGCATACATCATAATATCACTTAGCAGTTTAGCATTTCCAATAAACAATTCATGCATTCATCCGATTGTAATTCATAACTTCACCATCTAATATGCCGTAACCAGTTAGACCATATGCTTTATTTCATCACAACATTCAACACAACAGTTACCTAATAGCCAACATCGGTTCTTCATGTTATTGTGCAGCCCAATCCCAAAGTTTGGCCCAAATCCCATTCGTAACCCCACGACCCATATTCAACTTATGACATACTCAATATTAACCTAGGCTTACTACACGTACTTGCAACAGCCTATTGAACTTACTTCCCAACCCCACCATGAACCCAGCCAACATAGCTGACCCATTTGGCCCAATTATGTGATATATACGTGTGTGTATGTGGCCCAAAAGGACCGGCCCAAAGGAAGTTCGCAAGCCACACCCCTAATGTGCGGCCCAATCTACTATCCGTAATAATAATGTGCCGCCCAAAATCATTTTGACTTAGTTGTGATTTAAATCCTTTTGTCGGTTCATGACTGAAGTTTGCACGTGATATGTTTTAGTAAGTCAATAATTCTCTAGGCCCAAGAACCACATCAGATTGATTCACATGCGGCTCACATGAATACTTAATTTAGCTTGTTTTGATACCGCCCACTAACACATTATGGTCCAATGAGGTTTCAACCTTTATCAGATATCACATGCTATTAATTGTTGATTGAAGTTTTGAATAAGGTCATGTGATTACATATTAATATCGGCCCTATATTTCATAATATTATCTTATTGCAATTTACATAAACATCATCAAACAACTCACCCATTTACTCGTATCATGCAAACATTATTTAATTATAACTTAAACATCATATACCTTAATCAACATCAATGGAGTCTAATATAAAAATCATCATTAAAACAAATCGTTTTCCCTTTACACTAGGAACCAATTTCGGTCTCACAACTATCATCACCAACAAAATTCCCTATTATCTAAATAGATCATCATCGTATATTACTTGTGTATGACTGAAGTTAATACGGTTTACAAGTAATCCATATGATCATGCTTTGAGTCTAACATAACAACACATATTTAAAATATCAATAACCCTACTCATCACACCAACCATCGATCATAAACAGTAAGTTAACATACATATCCTATGCACATAACAATCAATATAACAATTTATTATCCTCCACATTAACAAACAGTAGCACACGAATTTATCACACTATGCAACCCTAGCCAATAGTTAACAAGAACACATCACATAATAACAAACCGATTACCAACCCTAGTGCGCCCATGATTTCTTACCATATATTCATGCAAATGAACAAGATTCCTATTGCCAAGAACGTAATTATAACACACAACCCATATACATATAAGATCAGTACAATAAACACATGACCAATACCATCTAACCACTCACTATCACATAAACATGGAATTTACTAAATGAGAACTACTAACCGGAAACCCGATTGCTGAAGATGTAAACTCGAACAGGAGGGGGGGGGGTCTCAAGTTGTCGTCCGCAATCAAGAAGAGGGTGTAGGGTTTTGTTTGTTATATGGTTCCTTGTTACGTGCCCATAAATAAGAAAACTTGGGGCGCTTGCCATTGATTGACCGAACTGGGCCTAAGCCCACACACCAAAAGATGACACAGATTGTTGGGCTCTAATCAAATTAGAAGGAGTGGTAAGTTGTGCGCATAAAACTCAGACCAATAGCCGGCCCTAAAGTAAAACCTGTTTGGGCTCGGCCAAGCCCAACCGTGAATAGGTAGCCCATATCAGGTTCAGGTATGCGTATATGGGCTCGTATTAGCCGGTGCGTGTATATGTGATGATGCGGCCCAAATAGAAACTAAGGTCCAAACATACGAATACGAACAATGATTCTCGTTGACGTTAAGGTTGAACAATAACAAATAGCAAGCATTCACTGTAACGTGTGGTAAAATGTAGTGCAATAGGAATAATACCAGATTAAAAGTTATGAGATTAGACGACACTAATCTTGAAGGTTTGGGTTGTCACATCATCCCCAACTTGAAAGAAATTTCATCCCGAAATTTAGCACGTAGTTAATGAGGAAGCTAGTTAAGTTGTGTGGTTTCCTGTTTTTTTTTTCTTGGGGTGTCACATCATCCCCATGTTGGTTTGGAATTTCGTCCCGAAATTCCACAGAACGATAGGAATGAGGTCGATAGAAAAGGTCTGATCAGCAAGAACAAGATTGCAACCCTAAACTATGTGTGTGGCCTCTAGACTTTTACCGCTTACTAGTTCTACTATGTGCTTGGTGTTCAAAAGTGTTGGGGTACGATTAAGTATTTGACTAACTTTTAAAGACACGAAACTAGTATCGGCCCCCGAATCAAATAAAACAGTAACATAAAAGTCGTCAAGTAGGAACTCACCCTGACCGATCACAAAGACACGTCCCCTAGCACCATTACCGTTGTTGCTACCCCCATTGTTGTTCCCATTTCCTTGGTTGTTGTTGTTCTGATTCTGATTCAGCTGGGGGCAGTTTCTTTTGAAATGGTCTTCAGCACCACGCTAAAAGCATCCTTTGTTGTTACCCTGTTGCTGCTGCTGGTTCTGTCGTCGCTGATTCGCAGGGTAGAGACTCCTGTAATCCTTGGCTGCATGGCCAGGTTTGTTACACCTCTGACAAGTGCCCTTAGTACACGGTCCGCTATGATGGAAACCACATTGATTGCATTTGGGGTGGTTCCCCTTGTACCCACTCTGCCCTTGACTACCAGAAGACTGCTGACCAGGGCTCTTGTAGTCGTCAGTCTTTCACTGCTGAGACTGAGACTGAGCTGATGTCGAACCCTTGCTAGAAGCTCCATCCCATTTACGCTTATTGTCGCTGGGGGCATCAGAAGTAGTAGTGGTAGTACCAATACGCTTGGGCAGCCTGTTCTGCTCAACTGCCTGATCAGTGAGACGATGAGCCAGACGGATAACTTGCTGAATAGTGGCGAGGTTTGCTGCAGTCACATGACTCTGGATCTCTGGCACTAAACCCTTAAGGTACAGCTCGATACGCTTGATAGGAGGATCCACCATAGTAGGACACAAGATAGCCAGTTCGTTTGATCTCTTCGTATATGCTTCGATTTCTGACCCCGTCATCTTTAAATTGAAGAACTCCACTTCCAGCTTATGGATGTCATCACGGTTGCAATATTCCTCTTTGATCAAATCCTTGAAGTCATTCCATGGGGTGGCATTAGCAGCAACTAGCCCCAGCATTTGAACCTGAGCGTTCCACCACGTGAGCGCTACACCTTCAAGAGTACCAGTAGCATATTTCACCCTACGAGCCTCAGGGCATTCACACATCTCGAAAACAGATTCGAGCTTCTCGAACCAGTGAAGGAGGCCTACCGCTCCTTTAGTGCCGTTGAAAGTAGTAGGTCGGCAGTCCATAAAAGTTTTGAAAGTACACACAGGAGGCTGAGCATGTTGACCTCCTGCCTGAGCGGCTGCGAGTGCTGCAGCAACTTGTTCATTGATTAAAGCCGTCAGCTGGGCTTGAGTTAGGTTGATACGTCCACTCATGATTTTCACAATAAAGAGGGCATAGGTGAGAAAAGTGTTGTGACAATGTGTAAGTGTGGGGTGACATAAGAGGGTAAGCACGTGTTACATTATCTAAGCATACCATGAGCAATGTACTATGTAATTAACAGGTAGGTAATATAAACATAAACCATATCACCTAGAATGTCGAGTCTTGCACGTGGAGCGAAGCGTCGTTGTGGATCGTTGAGCACTGTACAGGTTATAGTCTGGTTTTATTAAAAAGCTTTCCCCCTTTTTAAAACCAAGTTCACTATAACCAATGGCTCTGATACCAATCTGTCACACCTCCAAAATCCACAAGCGGAGTATCACCGCATGGAGGCGTGACTGACCAGGATCAAGCCACCAATCATATTGAACAATGTATTTAAAATAAATAAAATCCAACCACGCAATATAATTGGTGTTCAAAAACAAGTTAACCAAGTTCAAGTTAAACAGCGGAAGCAATAAAGGTAAAACCAAAACATAAGTTCAATAAGTTTAAATGTTAACATGGCACCCAACGGTCCATGTCCCACAACGACTCTTCCTGCTCGTGCAAGCTCCATAGATACCTAACAACCTGCAAGGCATGTAACAACAAGTCAACAACAAAGTTGAGTGAGTTCACAGTTGGTGTTCATTATTAAGTTGTTTCAAAACCAAGAGTTCATTTGTAAGTTGTAAGTTAAACCGTTTACCCTGTTTCCCAAACATATCCATAGTTGGTGGGGGCTTCCCCATGTTAACCACTAGACCCGTTTACCATATCGACCACTGACTAAAGTAAGTTGGTGCCCTGACGTCAATGTCTATCATCATTGACTAGTGCCCAGATCCATTAGTTCACGCCCGTCCTCTGCGGCACGGTATGAGGCTTGTCAAACCTAAATAGCGCTATCTAACTAATGACCCACTCGCCATTGGCCCGGCGATTAAGTCGATATAAAAGGAGGGACTTCATGATAGAGAGTTTTGGTCTAGTATCCGTGTTGTCACCCTTCAGTAAAGAGGGTGTGTACGTAATCCCCAAACCAGGAGATTACGCAGGTTCCGATTATATTCTTATCACATGTTGTCACCCTTCAATAAAGAGGGTGTGTACCTGTCCCAAACCAGGAGATCATGCAGTTTCAGTTTAAATCCTTTACCCATTCCCAACCCTTGGGAATCCCATGCCTTGTGGAAAGTGTGAACTCACCTTGGTTTGCTCGGTATGACTAGTTACTCGTCTACAGTTGGTCAACCAAGTCCTACTGTGGTTACCAAAGACAATTAGCTTGTATGCACGTAAGTCACGTAATTCACATTCGCAACACAGGTATTGTACAGTAATGCACATAATGTCATACAAATCGTAACAAGAATTCACGCATCACACTAATTATAGTGTCCACTGAAACAATCAGTTTCCTATCCACCTATACCACATATTCTATTAAATTGTATATTTTAGTCGTCACCACATAACCCATAGAAATCACTTGAATCACCTATCTACTTTCATCTCATGTGCATACATCATAATATCACTTAGCAGTTTAGCATTTCCAATAAACAAGTCATGCATTCATCTGATTGTAATTCATAACTTCACCATCTAATATGCCATAACCAGTTAGACCATATGCTTTATTTCATCACAACATTCAACACAACAGTTACCTAATAGCCAACATCGGTTCTTCATGTTATTGTGCAGCCCACTCCCAAAGTTTGGCCCAAATCCCATTCGTAACCCCACGACCCAGATTCAACTTATGACATACTCAATATTAACCTAGGCTTACTACACGTACTTGCAACAGCCTATTGAACTTACTTCCCAACCCCACAATGAACCCAGCCAACATAGCTGACCCATTCGGCCCAATTATGTGATATATACATGTGTGTGTATGTGGCCCTAAAGGACCGGCCCAAAGGAAGTTCGCAAGCCACACCCCTAATGTGCGGCCCAATCTACTATCTGTAATAATAATGTGCGGCCCAAAATCATTTTGACTTAGTTGTGATTTAAATCCTTTTGTCGGTTCATGACTGAAGTTTGCACGTGATATGTTTTAGTAAGTCAATAATTCTCTAGGCCCAAGAACCACATCAGATTGATTCACATGAGGCTCACATGAATACTTAATTTAGCTTGTTTTGATACCGCCCACTAACACATTATGGTCCAATGAGGTTTCAACCTTTATCAGATATCACATGCTATTAATTGTTGATTGAAGTTTTGAATAAGGTCATGTGATTACATATTAATATCGGCCCTATATTTCATAATATTATCTTATTACAATTTACATAAACATCATCAAACAACTCACCCATTTACTCGTATCATGCAAACATTATTTAATCATAACTTAAACATAATATACCTTAATCAACATCAATGGAGTCTAATATAAAAATCATCATTAAAACAAATCGTTTGCCCTTTACACTAGGAACCAATTTCGGACTCACAACTATCATCACCAACAAAATTCCCTATTATCTAAATAGATCATCATCGTATATTATTTGTGTATGACTGAAGTTAATACGGTTTACAAGTAATCCCTATGATCATGCTTTGAGTCTAACATAACAACACATATTTAAAATATCAATAATCCTACTCATCACACCAACCATCGATCATAAACAGTAAGTTAACATACATATCCTATGCACATAACAATCAATATAACAATTTATTATCCTCCACATTAACAAATAGTAGCACACGAATTTATCACACTATGCAACCCTAGCCAATAGTTAACAAGAACACAACACATAATAACAAACCGATTACCAACCCTAGTGCGCCCATGATTTCTTACCATATATTCATGCAAATGACCAAGATTCCTATTGCCAAGAACGTAATTATAACACACAACCCATATACATATAAGATCAGTACAATAAACACATGACCAATACCATCTAACCACTCACTATCACACAAACATGGAATTTACTAAATGAGAACTACTAACCGAAAACCCGATTGCTGAAGATGTAAACTCGAACATGGGGGGGGGGGGGGTTCTCCAGTTGTCGTCAGCAATCAAGAAGAGGGTGTAGGGTTTTGTTTGTTATATGGTTCCTTGTTACGTGCCCATAAATAACAAAACTTGGGGCGCTTGCCATTGATTGACCGAACTGGGCCTAAGCCCACACACCAAAAGATGATACAGATTGTTGGGCTCTAATCAAATTAGAAGGAGTGGTAAGTTGTGCCCATAAAACTCAGACCAATAGCCGACCCTAAAGTAGAACCTGTTTGGGCTCGGCCAAGCCCAACCGTGAATAGGTAGCCCATATCAGGTTCAGGTATGCGTATATGGGCTCGTATTAGCCGGTGCGTGTAATGAAGTTATTGATGTTATATCTTGTGTTTATGTTTAGATCAAGTACGTTAAGCTTGTTAGAAGCTTAGATCTAACAAGTCTAAGCATGGATCTTGAAAGATCCATGGTTAAACTTGAAGATGAACATATGAAGCATTAGGTGAACATGAAAAATGAATTTTTATGCATAAACTTGTATTCTTGAAGTAATAAAGTGTATGTAGAACAAATTTTTGAAACTAAAACCCATGAAAAGTTTGTTAAAAGTGTAACATAAAGCTTGTTTATGAAAGATCTAAAGTTATTAAGCATGGATCTTGAAAGATCCATGGTGAAACATGATGTTAAAATAATGAACTTTCTAATGGACAAAAAAGTGGTTTTAGAACATGATTTACAAACTTTAAGACAATAAAACTCATGAGTGAGTTGGTTAGTAAAACAAAGGTTCATAAGAAGTTGGATAAAAATTTACAAGATCACTTGATTTCAAAGGATCCTTGTATGCAAAGTGTAGATCTAAAAGACTACACATTTTTAATAAGAATCAAGTTCACCATGATGCATCATATGCAGAAATTAGTGTATGTTGTTGATGATTATTGTTAAAAATTGTTTTTGGTATTGAAAAGAAAATAAACACATGTTTTGAAAACATGGGAAACCTCCATTTTTAGGGGAAACTATGTCAAAATTTTTATAAAATTTTAACACTTAGAAAATATAAGTTGTGGTGAAACTTATTCCCTAAAAATTCACCTAAAAATATTTACCAAGGTTTCCCTATTTTTGTGTAAAAATTCAAGTTAAGAAATGACGATTTCTTCAAGTTAAAAATTATATTAAGTATATATATTTTTAGGGAAAAATATATATATTTAGTGATCACCAAAAATTTGTGCTAAGTGTATATTATGTGTAATAAATGTATTAGTGTATTAAGGACTTGAAAATACAGTAAATACTCCCATGGAGTATAAATACCAAAATACACATACAAACACATGAGAATACATAAGTATACAAATCTCCTCACAAGGAGGTATATGGACAAATACAAGAAAATATATTTACAAAAATATATTCCTTAACATATTACTGAATTTGGACCGTACATGGACACCTATGAACTTAAATATATATTTTTGGACAAATATATAACCTTTACCAAGTAATGGAATTTATACAAAAATCGGGTGGATAACAAGAATGATTATATATATATTTTATGACATGACAAAATATATATATTTCCTACAAGACTTAAAAATACATTATTTTTAAGAAATATAATTCCAGAAAGTAATAAAAATCAAAGTATTGATTTTTGGTGAATAATACAAAATACACATGTATTTACATAAAATACTAGTATACTTTCCTAAGTATACTTGTACAAAAATAATATTGAGAATATTATTTCACAAAATACTTATATTTTTTTTTGGATAAATAATATAAGTAACATACATGTAAAGTTAAAAACATAAATTATTTTGAACAACTTCTTACCTTGAAAAAGGCTTCATAAACGAACATATATTTGAGAGGTAAAATATATATTTACAAGTAAACATACATACTCAAAGTGTAAAGACATGATAAACGGGCAAGACCCGACAAACAAGGGCACGACCCTCACAAAGAATGAACGCACAAAGAACATATACATAAACAAACGATGGTGACTTGTACTTGTGTGATACAAGTCTAGTGACTAACACTAATAGAACACGTATAGGTCACGACGTTACAGAACCAACTGGTGAAGTTTAAGACGCAGGATACGCAAAGTTGTGAGTTCATGTCCCCACTTTTAAACTTTTAAATTAGGGAAGATACATGTACTATGGTATGTTGAATACAAAACTAAGGAATGATACTATAGACCATGTCACGAATAGGGTGCCATAAGCACCATTAATCAAACTATATACCTAGATCGCGGAACAAAAGGTTAGATCTAATGGGTTTCAGGCAACCACACTCTTGGCCACGCTTTTACCAAGAAGTGCTTTTGTGTCTCTAGTCATGAATCGATAAGTAAAAATGCCTATGGTTTGGATGCTTCCTATGTCGTTACACATGTTAATGGCCTTGCAAACCATTAGCGATCTCGATTTCCTTACATTTACAGAAGTACCTATTTCAGTACAATTACATACCATGTTTTCTACAACGAATGCTTAAATGTTTACACAAAACTGCATGAATTCACACCAACATTATGTTGACGATTTTCCAAAACTTACATGTATTTCAGGTAACTAAAGTGGATGTACCTTACTCTTGCTCCAGAATGTCGCTTATGTTTTTAGTCATGTTGTGTCAAGACTCCTATGCCTATTTTGTGGGATTTGGTTGTTATATTCCATCCTGTGTGGTGATATAAGGATCAAAACCTTGATGTTTGTCTTTGGAATAAGTTGTAAACTTTTCAAACAATTATTAGTCGTGTGATGTAAACACTAAACTTAACTTATGTTTTGAATATGTAATGTCAATGGCATCTTGGAGTTATTTTATGATCATGTAGTATGTTTACCATTCGTATGCAATGAGAACCTTTCAGGATCACACCTCGTGCTTCTGCCTTAGAAAGGGGTGTGACAGATTGGTATCAGAGCTGCGATTGTAGTGAACCAGGATTCTTTCTCGAGTCTAGAATACAATCTTTAGGATCCTCTCACGAAAACAATTTTCCAAAAGTTTTCATTGCATAAAACTTTCCGCGACATCCACTACCTGAAACTGTTTTCAAAAAGTCAAGTAAGGACACTACGAGACTTAGGGTGCACTGGAGTAGCACTTATCTTTGACTAATTGCAACAATGTGTATAATTATTTGTATATTAATTAAGTAATAATAATTAATATATACATATATCATGTCTTTGTCTGAAAGTAGCGGCCTATCTGAGGAACGTGACCCGATGACGAATGTCTACTACGACGAGATTGCTTCACCTCTGGAGATTTTCACGTCCGACTTCGAGACCGACCTTGAGATGATAGCCGATGATGATGATCTTGACAATGTCTTAGCTTTGCCTTTACCCCTCCATGACCAGCTCACCATCGGGACTGCTGAGCATCTCGTTGAGCCTATTCCCATTCATGCTATTCCTTTTACCGCCATCCCTGCTGAGGACTGGCCATTCATTGATGATCTGGGTAATGATGTGGTGTCTCCTGTTATGATCATTTTCGATATTCCTTCCGATTCTGACCTTGAGTCTCATGCCGATTTCTTCGATTCAGTGATATCTTCGGCCCTTTTTGTTGCTGGCCTGAGAGTTTACCCGACTGGTGATGACGATGACGCTTTGCCTGTTGTGCCATCCACTCCTACCCGTGTCTCTACACCTCCCCACACTCCTACTCAGATCAACTCCCTCATCCGTCGAATTCGTGAGCTCGAGGATGAAGTGACCCATCTTCATAGTTTAATCTTCCCTACACCCCTACCCTCTCCACCAGCCAATTAGATTTGCTTTGCAGGTACTTTGATGGAGTAGTATTTTTGGGTATGAAGACTACAACCGAGCTTGGGTACAACTTGAAGACAAGAACCGCCAATGTGAAGAAAGATATTTTGTCTTTTATATGTATTAAACTTGTACTCTGGGTGATGTAACCCTTATGCATTTTGTTTTCTTCGCAAACAATGATGTAACAAGTTGTCCTAATATGTATAAAGACTCGGTGAATATCTTATGACACATCAGTATTTATCTGTTTATGCATGCTTGTTGTGTATGAATTGATTTATATGTTTGGCGGATTGTTTGATGTTACTTATGTGGGTATATGCATGTGTATATATACTTCTACTATCTCGTATGATGATATCAAACAAATGTCTAACTCTGTTGTGTTGTGTTTTGGAAGAACATGGCACCCAGGAGAGCTGTGAACGCTCGTGATTCTGATCAACCCCCTCCTCCTCCGATGCCGAGGACTGCTGAGCAACTGAACTCCCTGCTAGAAGAAAGGATCTCCGAAGCTATCGCCCAGTACGAGGCGAACCGTACTGAACACAGTGGAGGATCAGGTGGTACTAGGCGTAATGGACATGGAGATTCATCTGGAGGAAACACAACTCAAGGTAACCTTAAGCTGATTTGCTAAAACAAAATGAAATTTATGAACGGTCTTTGTTTCGTTGTTTCATTAATTACACACGTGTGAATTGGTTGGATCAATTCCAGGCTGCACCTTCAAGCAGTTTCTCGACTGCAAGCCACTGATTTACGACGACACTAGAGGTGCAGTGGCTTTTGTGCGCTGGACGGAGAAAACTGACTCCACTATCTGCATGAGCAAGTGTACCGTGGACCAGCAAGTCACTTTTGTTACTGGGTTGTTCCTTGACGAGGCTTTGACTTTGTGGAATTTGCAAGTCCAAACTCTGGGTGATGATGTTGTGTATGGTATGACTTGGGATGAGTTGAAGGAAAGAATGAGGGAGAAGTATTGCTCCCGTGCTGAACTCCAAAGGATGGAGACTGAGTTTTGGAACCAGTCCATGGAGGGTACGGACTTTGTTGGTTACACTCGAAGGTTCCATGGTCTGTCAAGAGTGATCCCCTATCTGGTGACTCCCGCATTTAAGCGCATTGAGCGCTACATCTGGGGATTGCTTCCGGAGTTTCGCAGCATGGTGACTGCGGCAAAACCCACAACGATCACTCAGGCTGTAACTCTGGCTGTCAGCCTTACTGAGGATGCTGTCCGTATGAAGAAGTTATCGTTGAAACCTACTGAGAAAACTGAGACGCATGCTGAGTCGTCTGGTGACAAGAAGAGGAAGCATTCGAATCTGAGTCAAGCAACGCGTAACAACAACAAGGGTTCCAGCAATAAGAAACGTGACCCCAACCTGCCTAAGGATGCGAAAACACTTGCAGCTGTGAATGACGCTACTACCAGAGGATACCAGGGCACTTTGCCCAGATGCAATTAGTGCAAGCGTCACCATCAAGGAGTTTGTCGCATTCCAAAATGTGACAAGTGTGGAAAACTGGGTCACCGTACTGAGAACTGTTGGGGAAAAGGAAATGGAAATGGTAACAGAAACGGGAATGGAAACCGAAATGGTGCTGGTAATTGGAAGGGTAATGGAAATGAATATGGTAATGGTAACAGAAATGGGAATGGAACTGGGCAAAATCAAGGATGCTTTGGATGTGGTAGTAAAGAGCAGTTTAAGAAAGATTGCCCAAGGGAAAATAACGCTCAAGCTCGAGCATTTGTGATTGGAGCAAGGAACGCACGTGAGGACCCTAATATGGTCACCGGTATGTTTCTCGTTAACAATCACTTTGCATCCATTCTATTTGACACTAGTGCCGATTATAGTTTCATGTCTGTTGAATTTAAACGTATGCTTGGAATAGAATCTAGTAGATTAGACATTCCTTATTCCATAGAACTAGCCGATGGTAAACTTGTTGAATCGGGCGAAGTTGTTAGGGGTTGTACATTAGAACTTGGTGAGCAAAGATTTAGTATCGACGTCTTACCTGTTCAATTAGGTAGCTTCGATGTGGTGGTCGGAATGGACTGGCTGTCCAAGAATAAGGCTGAAGTTGTTTGTCATGAGAAAATCATTCGCATCCCTCTTGCGAATGATGAAACACTCATCGTACATGGAGAGAAAAGAGACACGCCCCTGCGAATCATCAACTGTATGAAGGCGCAGAAATGCCTACGGAAAGGATGTGTTGCATTCCTGGCGCACGTAGTAGATAAGAAGGCCGAGGAGCCGAAACTCCAAGACATTCCTATGGTGAAGGAATTTCCTGATGTTTTCCCAAAGATTTGCCAGGACTACCTCTGCAAAGACAAGTTGAATTTCATATTGACTTGGTTCCATGCACCGCTCCTGTAGCCAAGGCACCCTATCGACTTGCACCATCCGAGATGCAAGAATTATCTACACAACTCCAGGAGTTGTTGGATAAAGGATTCATAAGGCCAAGCTTCTCGCCTTGGGGAGCTCTAGTGTTGTTCGTAAAGAAGAAGGATGGAACACTGCGGATGTGTATCGTTTATAGAGAATTGAATAAGCTCACTGTCAAGAATCGGTATCCACTACCGAGGATTGACGACTTATTCGATCAGTTACAAGGATCGAGTTACTACTCCAAGATCGACCTTCGGTCTGGCTACCATCAGTTAAGGATCCAAGAAGAAAGCATACCGAAGACTGCGTTCAGAACACGTTATGGGCATTACGAGTTCCTTGTGATGCCATTTGGATTGACGAATGCGCCAGCAGTGTTTATGGATCTGATGAATCGTGTTTGCAAACCGTATCTCGATAAATTCGTGATTGTATTTATCGATGATATCCTAATTTATACACGATCGAAAGAAGAGCATGAGCAACACCACAGGACCATTCTGGAACTACTAAAGGAAGAGAAGCTTTATGCAAAGTTTTCCAAGTGCGAATTCTGGATTCGCGAAGTATAGTTCCTTGGAAATGTTGTGAACGAGAATGGTATTCATGTAGACCCAGTAAAGATAGAAGCGATAAAGAATTGGGAAGCTCCAAAAACACAAACCGAAGTTCGACAATTTTTGGGATTAGCAGGCTACTACCGCCGGTTCATCGAGAATTTCTCCAAGATAGCTCAACCACTGACTTCCCCTACGCAGAAGGCCAAGAAGTACGACTGGGGTGATAAACAGGAAGAAGCCTTCCAACTTCTCAAAAGCAAGCTTCGCGATGCACCAATACTATCTTTACCCGAAGGCACTGAGACTTTGTGGTATACTACGACGCTTCGCGTCAAGGATTGGGTTGCGTGCTCATGCAACGCCAAAAGGTCATCGCTTATGCATCAAGACAGTTGAAAGTACATGAAAGGAATTATACCACCCACGACCTGGAGCTAGGCGCGGTGGTGTTTGCCTTGAAGATCTGGCGACATTATTTATACGGTACTCGATGTACTATCTTCACAGATCACAAAAGCCTACAACACATATTTGATCAGAAGGAGTTAAATATGCGTCAGCGACAGGGGGTTAAGTTGCTGAAAGATTATGACTGTGAGATTAAGTACCATCCTGGAAAGGCGAATGTGGTAGCAGACGCTCTAAGTCGAAAGGAAAGGGTTAAGACCCTAAGGGTTCGAGCATTGGAAATGACTATTCGAACGAATCTCATTACACGCATTCATGACGCCCAACAAGAAGCCCTTAAGAGGGAGAATCTTAGAGCCGAATATCTCCGAGGTATGGAGAAGAAATTGGTGCCAAACAAAGAGGGAACCTTATACCTTATGGGACGCATTTGGGTTCCGCTCTATGGCAGTATTCGAGAAGTCATCTTTGACGAAGCTCACAAGTCGAGATACTCGATCCACCCAGGATCGGACAAGATGTATCAAGACTTGGAAGACTATTATTGGTGGCCAAAGCTCAAAAGCGACGTTGCTGTATATGTTGGAAAATGCCTAACCTGTGCTAAGGTTAAGGCCGAATATCAGAAATCGTCCGGTCTACTGCAACAACCGGAGACACCTATGTGGAAGTGGGAGCAAATATCAATGGATTTTATAACGAAATTACCAGGACCCCTAGAGGGCATGAAATGATATGGGTGATAGTTGATCGATTAACGAAATCTGCACATTTCCTACCAATCCGAGAGAAGGATAGCACTGGAAAGCTTGCTGAGTTGTATCTTAAGGAAATTATGGCATGACATGGAGTGCCTATTTCGATTATTTCAGACAGAGATGGGCATTTCGTATCAAGGATCTGGCAATCCTTCCAGGAGGCCTTTGGATCTCAACTAGATCTAAGCATGACCTTCCATCCGCAAACAGACGGCCAGAGCGAACGGACCATACAAACACTAGAAAAGATGCTTCGCGCATGTGTTATGGATCTAGGCGGCAATTGGGATACTCATCTACCTTTAGTTGAGTTTTCCTATAATAACAGCTACCATACGAGCATAAAAGCAGCACCGTTCGAAGCTCTATATTGCCGCAAGTGTCGCTCGCCGTTGTGTTGGGCAGACGCTGGATACAAATAGTTGATTGGTCCTGAACTTGCTCAAGAGACAACAGATAAGATCATGCAAATCCAAGAGCGCATTAAGGCGGCTCATGATCGACAAAAGAGCTACCTGATCGAAGACGAAAACCTTTAGATTTCGAGGTGGGAGACAAAGTTTTGCTGAAAGTCTCACCTTGGAAAGGTGTAGCAAGATTCGAAAAACATGGAAAGTTGAATCCACGATACATTGGACCATTCAAGATCTTGGAAAAGATTGGTACTGTGGCATACAAATTGGAGTTATAGGAAGAACTTAATGGAGTACATGATACGTTCCATGTGTCAAACCTTAAAAAGAGTCCAACCCAAGAAACAGTTATCATCCCTGCAGATGAGGTGCATATAGATGACACACTCTGATTTACAGAACAACCCGTTGAGGTAACGGATTAGAAGATCCATAAAACAAGGAGGAGTCGCATTAAGCTTGTCAAAGTACGTTGGAACTCTAAACACGGACCTGAGTACACTTGGGAACGCGAAGACTAGTTCAAAGCCAAGTACCCCCACCTGTTCGAGAAAGCTCCCGCGGGAGATAACTCAGCCTGAATTTCGGGACAAAATTCTTTTAACGGGGGGAGACTGTAACAACTGGCACAAAACCGGTAATTTCCATACTATTTTAATATTATTTATTAATTGCAATTATGTGCTTAAACGTCAACATTATGTGATTACTTGCCATACATGTGAATTCATGCATGTTTTATACTTCAAATATTGCTTTATGCATTACTTTAAGCTTTGCATCAGAAAGACTAGTAAACTTACCGGTAAGACACCCTGTGTCAGCATTTCTGCAGAAAGCAGTCAGACAATAGAATTAGGGCCTAGGAATAGGTCCAACATCTAAAATACATTAAAACCCAAGTGTGGATACAAGGGTTAACATATAAACTTTTCGGAAGCTAAACTATGCACTAAAAGACACCCGAAACTCACTTTAAATGTAGAATTCTGCATAAATCAGCTATAAACAACTTTTTAACACTATAATATTATGCAAAATTTATGTTTTATTGTACAGAATAATTTACACAGTGTCGGGAGTTGAACCTGCCACAAAAGGTGATTCATACTTAGTGAAACTGCGCAATTTAGCACTTTAACGAACCGTAACAAAACAAACAACCGGAGACTACCCGGAATATTAAAATTTGACTAGAAGTAATGTTTTTCGGATATTAAGCTAGTATTGGTGCTAGAACACCTTAAAAATTATAAAAACACCTAAACACACTTAAACTAACATAAACCTTCTCGTTTGCACTTTAAAGACTTAACTTCCAAAAATTAACACTTTACCCCCCCCCCCCTCTTTCACACTTGGTTGGCCCTTATGGGCCCCACATGACTTTTGAATATTTTATTTCTCCTTGTCCCCTTGGTTAAGTGCAAGATATCCTAAAGGAAGATCATGTGTGGGAAAGTCTTTTATAAAGAACCAAGAGTAGTATACATTGTCCTACATCTCATAAAAATCACCATCTCCTTCATTTTCTTCCTCTAACTCTCGGCTCACTTCTCACACACACACCCCACCATTTTCACTTCATTACAAGGCAAGCCAAGGTCACTAGGAGGTGTATGGAGGCTAACTAAGGAGGCTTGAAGTGTTAGAACTTGAAGTACCTCATTTTGGAGCTTTTAACCACTTGATTTCTTCCATATTCATATTCATCATTCTTGTGCCACTTCCCTAGCCATTAGAGCTAGTAGTAAGCTTCTTGATCACTATATTAGTTCATGTTTATGTTATGTACAAGTCTCACCATCTAAACAACAAAACCTTTAAAGTTAAAAATGAGAAGATCTAACATATTCATGAAGAAAACAAGTGATTATATTGATTTTTAGTGTATGTAATGAAGTTGTTGATGTTATATCTTGTGTTTATGTTTAGATCAAGTATGTTAAGCTTGTTAGAAGCTTATATCTAACAAGTTTATGCATGGATCTTGAAAGATCCATGGTTAAACTTGAAGATGAACATATGAAGCATTAGGCGACCATGAAAAATGAATTTTTATGCATAAACTTGTAATCTTGAAGTAATAAAGCGTATGTAGAACTAATTTTTGAAACTAAAACCCATGAAAAGTTTGTTAAAAGTTTAATATAAAGCTTGTTTATGAAAGATCTAAAGTTATTAAGCATGGATCTTGAAAGATCCATGGTGAAACATGATGTTAAAAATAATGATCTTTCTAATGGACAAAAAAGTGGTTTTAGAACATGATTTACAAACTTTAAGACAATAAAACTCATGAGTGAGTTGGTTAGTAAAAAAAAGTTTCATAAGAAGTTGGTTAAAAATTTACAAGATCACTTGATTTCAAAGGATCCTTGTATGCAAAGTGTAGATCTAAAAGACTACACATTTTTAACAAGAATCAAGTTCACCATGATGCATCATATGAAGAAATTAGTGTATGTTGTTGATGATTATTGTTAAAAATTGCTTTTGGTATTGAAAAGAAAATAAACACATGTTTTGAAAACATGGGAAACCTCCATTTTTAGGGGAAACTATGTCAAAATTTTTATAAAATTTTGACACTTAGAAAATATAAGTTGTGGTGAAACTTTTTCCCTAAAAATTCATCTAAAAATTTTTACCAAGGTTTCCCTATTTTTGTGTAAAAATTCAAGTTAAGAAATGACGATTTCTTCAAGTTAAAAATTATATTAAGTATATATATTTTTAGGGAAAAATATATATATTTAGTGATCACCAAAAATTTGTGCTAAGTGTATATTATGTGTAATAAATGTATTAGTGTATTAAGGACTTGAAAATACACTAAATACTCCCATGGAGTATAAATACCAAAATACACATACAAACACATGAGAATACATAAGTATACAAATCTCCTCACAAGGAGGTATATGGACAAATACAAGAAAATATATTTACAAAAATATATTCCTTAACATATTACTGAATTTGGACCGTACATGGACACCTATGAACTTAAATATATATTTTTGGACAAATATATAACCTTTACCAAGTAATGGAATTTATACAAAAATCGGGTGGATAACAAGAATGATTATATATATATTTTATGACATGACAAAATATATATATTTCCTACAAGACTTAAAAATACATTATTTTTAAGAAATATAATTTCGGAAAGTAATAAAAATCAAAGTATTGATTTTTGGTGAATAATACAAAATACACAAGTATTTACATAAAATACTAGTATACTTTCCTAAGTATACTTGTACAAAAATAATATTGAGAATATTATTTCACAAAATACTTATATTTTTTTTGATAAATAATATAAGTAACATACATGTAAAGTTAAAAACATAAATTATTTTTAACAACTTCTTACCTTGAAAAAGGCTTCATAAACGAACATATATTTGAGAGGTAAAATATATATATTTACAAGTAAACATACATACTCATAGTGTAAAGACATGATAAACGGGCAAGACCCGACAAACAAGGGCACGACCCTCACAAAGAATGAACGCACAAAGAACATATACATAAACAAACGATGGTGACTTGTACTTGTGTGATACAAGTCTAGTGACTAACATTAATAGAACACGTATAGGTCACGACGCTACAAAACCACTGGTGAAGTTTACGACGCAGGATACGCAAAGTTGTGAGTTCATGTCCCCACTTTTAAACTTTTAAATTGGGGAAGATACATATACTATGGTATGTTGAATACAAAACTAAGGAATGATACTATAGACCATGTCACGAATAGGGTGCCATAAGCACCATTAATCAAACTATATACCTAGATCGCGGAACAAAAGGTTACATCTAATGGGTTTCAGGCAACCACACTCTTGGCCACGCTTTTACAAAGAAGTGCTTTTGTGTCTCTAGTCATGAATCGATAAGTAAAAATGCCTATGGTTTGGATGTTTCCTATGTCGTTACACATGTTAATGGCCTTGCAAACCATTAGCGATCTCGATTTCCTTACATTTACAGAAGTACCTATTTCAGTACAATTACATACCATGTTTTCTACAACGAATGCTTAAATGTTTACACAAAACTGCATGAATTCACACCAACATTATGTTGACGATTTTCCAAAACTTACATGTATTTCAGGTAACTAAAGTGGATGTACGTGCGGTCTTACTCTTGCTCCAGAATGTCGCTTATGTTTTTAGTCATGTTGTGTCAAGACTCCTATGCCTATTTTGTGGGATTTGGTTGTTATATTCCATCCTGTGTGGTGATATAAGGATCAAAACCTTGATGTTTGTCTTTGGAATAAGTTGTAAACTTTTCAAACAATTATTAGTCGTGTGATGTAAACACTAAACTTAACTTATGTTTTGAATATGTAATGTCAATGGCATCTTGGAGTTATTTTATGATCATGTAGTATGTTTACCATTCGTATGCAATGAGAACCTTTCAGGATCATACCTCGTGCTTCCGCCTTAGAAAGGGGTGTGACAGATTGGTATCAGAGCTGCGATTGTAGTGAACCAGGATTCTTTCTCGAGTCTAGACTACAATCTTTAGGATCCTCTCACGAAAACAATTTTCCAAAAGTTTTCATTGCATAAAACTTTCCGCGACATCCACTACCTGAAACTGTTTTCAAAAAGTCAAGTAAGGACACTACGAGACTTAGGGTGCACTGGAGTAGCACTTATCTTTGACTAATTGCAACAATGTGTATAATTATTTGTATATTAATTAAGTAATAATAATTAATATATACATATATCATGTCTTTGTCTGAAAGTAGCGGCCTATCTGAGGAACGTGACCCGATGACGAATGTCTACTACGACGAGATTGCTTCACCTCTGGAGATTTTCACGTCCGACTTCGTGACCGACCTTGAGATGATAGCCGATGATGATGATCTTGACAATGTCTTAGCTTTGCCTTTACCCCTCCATGACCAGCTCACCATCGGGACTGCTGAGCATCTCGTTGAGCCTATTCCCATTCATGCTATTCCTTTTACCGCCATCCCTGCTGAGGACTGGCCATTCATTGATGATCTGGGTAATGATGTGGTGTCTCCTGTTGTGATCATTATCGATATTCCTTCCGATTCTGACCTTGAGTTTGATGCCGATTTCTTCGATTCAGTGATATCTTCGGCCCTTTTTGTTGCTGGCCTGAGAGTTTACCCGACTGGTGATGACGATGACGCTTTGCCTGTTGTGCCATCCACTCCTACCCGTGTCTCTACACCTCCCCACACTCCTACTCAGATCAACTCCCTCATCCGTCGAATTCGTGAGCTCGAGGATGAAGTGATCCATCTTCATAGTTTAATCTTCCCTACACCCCTACCCTCTCCACCAACCCATTAGATTTGCTTTGCAGGTACTTTGATGGAGTAGTATTTTTGGGTATGAAGACTACAACCGAGCTTGGGTACAACTTGAAGACAAGAACCGCCAATGTGAAGAAAGATATTTTGTCTTTTATATGTATTAAACTTGTACTCTGGGGTGATGTAACCCTTATGCATTTTGTTTTCTTCGCAAACAATGATGTAACAAGTTGTCCTAATATGTATAAAGACTCGGTGAATATCTTATGACACATCATTATTTATCTGTTTATGCATGCTTGTTGTGTATGAATTGATTTATATGTTTGGCGGATTGTTTGATGTTACTTATGTGGGTATATGCATGTGTATATATACTACTACTATCTCGTATGATGATATCAAACAAATGTCTAACTCTGTTGTGTTGTGTTTTGGAAGAACATGGCACCCAGGAGAGCTGTGAACGCTCGTGATTCTGATCAACCCCCTCCTCCTCTGATGCTGAGGACTGCTGAGCAACTGAACTCCCTGCTAGAAGAAAGGATCTCCGAAGCTATCGCCCAGTACGAGGCGAACCGTACTGAACACAGTGGAGGATCAGGTGGTACTAGGCGTAATGGACATGGAGATTCATCTGGAGGAAACACAACTCAAGGTAACCATAAGCTGATTTGCTAAAACAAAATGAAATTTATGAACGGTCTTTGTTTCATTGTTTCATTAATTACTCACGTGTGAATTGGTTAGATCAATTCCAGGCTGCACCTTCAAGCAGTTTCTCGACTGCAAGCCACTGATTTACGACGACACTAGAGGTGCAGTGGCTTTTGTGCGCTGGACGGAGAAAACTGACTCCACTATCTGCATGAGCAAGTGTACCGTGGACCAGCAAGTCACTTTTGTTACTGGGTTGTTCGTTGACGTGGCTTTGACTTTGTGGAATTTGCAAGTCCAAACTCTGGGTGATGATGTTGTGTATGGTATGACTTGGGATGAGTTGAAGGAAAGAATGAGGGAGAAGTATTGCTCCCGTGCTGAACTCCAAAGGATGGAGACTGAGTTTTGGAACCAGTCCATGGAGGGTACGGACATTGTTGGTTACTGTGACAACCCGAGTTTTCAAGCTCTCTATTCGACTTAACTTGTTACATATTTGCAAGTGTGCTTTCATACATACTTGATGTGTAATACGTGCTGTCTGTAGGTATATGAGGTGCACTATACGTGTATAATTAATAATATATTTTGTATTAATATTAGGATTATACATTATAACGAAAAGGTGAAACTTTGACCAAACACCTCTAGCCTAAAACACTTCCCCCACGAAAACCACTTGGTGTTTTTTTTGTCTGAGTGTGGGCCGGTGAAAACAGGAACTGGGCTTTGGCCCAGTAGCGAACAACTATAACAATTCTGTTATAATCTATACGATTAGAATTTAATCAAAAAAAAAAAAAAAAACCCTAGAGCCTTACTCACTTGTGCGACGGCAACCACAAGACTTCAACCTTTTCCTCTAATCAATCTTGTGATCTATCATCACGGTTAGTTGCACTATTGTTTGAACTATGCATGATTTCATGTTTGTATGTATACGTTAGACTGAATAGTGGATGTTATGTGATTATGTTATGGATTCTCGATGATTAATCTGGTGATACAAATGCTGATTGTAAAACTGAATGGATGGATGCACATGTATATAGATCGGCTGCAATAAGTAATGTTTTATTGTTGAATTGAATGATGATTTATACGATCAGTTTTGAATGATATGATGACGTTAGGATGAGCTTGATTTGTTTAATGATGGTATGATTATGGATAACAGTTGCTAGATGATGTCATTTGACTTGGATTGAATATGAATCTGGAACCGAAGGGTGGGTTATATACATAGATATTAGTGATGACTGTTTAAGTTATGTATTCATGTAATAGTTTGTTTCGATTGTTATGTGAGTTGATATGCATGTGCTAGGGGAATCTTACATGATGTTGACTTATCAAATTGACAAATGATCCATAATGGCAGCCATGTTTTCTATATTATGTAAAAGTTGCTGTGATTCTTTCATATTGTTTATGTGGAATTGATGTTGACTTGCAACCCACTACAAGAAAGTAGGTCCATTAAGACAATATGTTGAATATAGTGGTCTGCTACAAACTTCTATGTGCATGTGTTGTGAAGTTCAAAGTGGGCAACTCATCATTCATGATTTAGATTTCATGTGAAGATGTCAGACTCTTATTTGAGTACATTGAATATGTCGGCCATCAATAAAGAAGTCATGAATGTTGCTGATTAAATAGGATATGATGTGAAAACCGATGATGACTAGAATTGAGAATATAGGTGATTCCGAATCTGATGATTTCATTGGTTTATGATATTTTATAAATGATAATTGTTCATGCAAATTCGTATGCTGATGTATTGTGGGGGGGGGGGATGCTAGTCCGATTTTGTGAAGGATTTAGGGAGGTTCGAATTTTATATCATGTATGGTCCGAGTTTTAATGGTAAGGCCCTTGGTCCGACTTTTATATGTTGAAGGGGAGGGGTCCGACTTTTGACAAGGGACAATGTTGTCCGAGTTTTGGCAAGAGGCATAGGGGTCCGAGTTTTGATCTCCACTCCCGTATCCGACTTTGTGACACTCCTTATGGTCTGAGTTTTTGGCCCCAAGCCCCTATCCGAACTTAAACCCCCACCCCCATTGTTGTCCGACTTTCATTATAGTGTGGGTGTCCGAGTTTTGCTAGCATTAATCCTCTCGGAGTATTTACAAAAGTTATATGGGGTCCGAAATTGTACAAAGGGAGCCTCTTGGTCTGAGTTTCATGGCTAGGGATACTTTGTTAAATCAATTTGGATTGTTGGTCACTGTTAATACTACAAGGATGCATGGACTCGCATATTCATCAAACACATACGTTAATTAGTTGTTGATGGGCCGCACAACAATGATTAAACATACATCTATGTTTGAATATATATATGAATCTAGTTAGGCATGTTAAAATCAAAGCATGGATTAAGAAATTATGTTTACATGTATTTCATCAACTTGCTATGTGTCGGGGGTAACACGGATTTGTGATGCGAGTGGTTAGTGAACCAACTATGTGTATATAATTGGAAGTTGAGTTGTTAACATGTGACAATGCGGTATATGGCTTGTGATGTGAATATGTGTGTACATGACTCGAATATTCGCTGTAATTCATGTGATAATATATGCCAAGCTTATTCATACCTGCGTGATAAAGATAGGTGATTTATGTGTGTAAGTAACTGACTGGTACTGAAACCATAATAGGATTGGATTGATCAAACTGCGAACACATACTTTAATCTTACCGAGCAAACCAAGGTGAGTTCACACTCTTACTAAGGCATGGGATTCCCAGGGCACGGGAATTGGGATTGAAGGAATGAGATTGAATAGAATCGTACTTACTCTATTACTAGACTACCATACCATCGTCCTCGGTTGTGCAGGACACATACGTAAAACCTACGTATACTTATGCTACTCGCTATCCTCGGATGTGAAGGATACTCACGTAAAACCTACGTGAAATTATACTCACTACTGCCTCGGTTGTGTCAGGCACTTACGTAAAACCTACGTAAACCCCCGCGTACCCCTATCCTCGGTTGTGAAGGATTACTTATGTAAAACCTACGTAAACCCCCGCGTACCCCTATCCTTGGTTGTGAAGGATTACTTACGTAAAACCTACGTAAACTTGTACGTGTTACTGTTCTCGGGATATGTAGAACACTTATGGTTACGAATAGTCTAGTGGTTATACAACATGGGAAACCCCCACCAATAGAACGTACTATCGGCCCAGTAGAGCCACATGTTACAAACGAACTTACTATTACGCATTTACTTTCTGTGAACTCGCTCAACTAGTTGTTGATCCTCTGTTACATGCCTTGCAGGTCGTTAGATACATGGAGCTTGCACAGGGAGGAGCTGGTCGTTGTGGGCTTGGATCGTGATTGTCTTGTTAAACACTTATGACATTTGATGCTTTATTATGATGGGTTTTATTTATACGCTTCCGCTAAACAGTGATAACTTACTTATGTTTTGGAACACCTTTCATATGGATTTGGTATGGTTTAATAGCAATTACTTTTACTACATATATTGTTCTATATGATTGGTGGCTTGATCCTGGTCAGTCACGCTCCCAAGCGGTGATACTCCGTAGGTGGAATTTGGGGGTGTGACAGATTGGTATCAGAGCCATTGGTTATAGAGAACTTGGTTTTAATATGGGGAAAACGTTTTTATTAAAACCAGACTATAACCAGAACAGTGCTCTCAACGATCCACAACGACGCTTCGCTCCACGTGCAAGACTCAACCTACTAGGTAATAAGGTTTATGTTTATTGCCTGCATACTAGAATTGCATAGAACTTTGCTCGTAGTATGCTTAGATTACACTGCTCATTACTTGTTATTGCTTGAGAACACCTGTGTGCTTACACTCTTCTGTCATCGCACTATTCGCGAACCTTTCTCACTTATGTTGCCTTTGATGTGAAGATCAATGGCCGGACGTATAAACATGACTCAAGCCCAGTTGACGGCTCTTATCAATGAACAAGTTGCTGCGGCACTTGCAGCTGCAAACGCAGGAGGTATACCCTGCAGTCGTAACTCATTCTAGGATCTTTAGATCCTACGTTCCTAAACAACTCTTATGTTTAACCTCGTTCTGTTCTTACACATTGGGTCAACACGTTCAGCAACCTGTGTGTACCTTCAAGAACTTCATGGATTGTCGTCCTAACACGTTCAGTGGCACGGAGGGAGCGGTTGGACTCCTCCACTGGTTCGAAAAGATCGAGTCTGTGTTCGAGATGTGTGAATGCTCTGAGGATCGCAGGGTGAAGTACGCCACTGGCACACTTGAAGGGATTGCGCTAACTTGGTGGAACGCACAAGTGCAGATTTTAGGGTTGGCAGCTGCTAACGCCACCCCTTGGAATGATTTCAAGGAACTGATCAAAAGGGAATACTGCACTCGGGAAGACATTCATAAGCTGGAAGATGAGCTTTATCATTTGAAAATGACTGGATCAGAATTTGAAGCTTACACCAAGAGGTCAAATGAGCTGGCCGTACTGTGTCCAACTATGGTGGACCCTCCAATTAAGCGTATCGAGTTGTATCTCAAGGGATTAGCACCGGAGATTCAGAGCCATGTGACATCGACTAATCTTGACAACATCCAGGCTATTCAGTGCCTCGCTCATCGTCTCACAGATCAGGCAGTGGATCAGAACAGACTGCCTAAACGTATCAGCGCTACTGCTACCGCTACCATTGCTGCTACACTTGCTACTCCCAGTGACAACAAGAGAAAATGGGATGGGGATTCTAGCAAGGGATCAGCTTCAGTTCAGTCACAGGTTCAGGCGAAAGACTGTCAGTTATCAGAGTCCCAGTCAGCACTCTTCAGGCGGTCATAGGCAGGGCGGATATCGAGGGAACCTCCCAAAGTGCAACAGCTGTAACAGACACCACAGTGGCCAGTGTTCTGGTCGAGAACCTCTCGAAATTCAAGGCGACAAGAGTGGTGCTGTGGTTGGCATCATCTCTTTCTTGAAGACTCAGAAGTGCTTACGAAAGGGTCATATGGCTATCTTGGCACTAGTTACTGATGCAGCTACGAAAGAGAAAAGAATAGAGGATATTCCAGTTGTACGCGAATTTCCTCAAGTGTTTCCTGAAGATTTACCTGGTCTACCGCCTCATTGCCAGGTCGAGTTTCAAGTCGAGCTAGCTCCAGGAGCAGCACCTATAGCTCGCGCACCGTATCGTTTAGCTCCAACGGAATTGGAAGAACTGTCTAAGCAACTACAAGAGCTCCTGGATAAAGGTTTCATTTGTCCAGGCTCTTCGCCTTGGGGAGCTCCAGTATTATTCGTGAAAAAGAAGGATGGCACTTTCAGGATGTGCATAGACTACCGCGAACTGAACAAGGTCACAGTGAAGAACCGTTATCCTCTTCCTCGTATTGACGACTTATTCGATCAGTTGCAAGGGTCGAGCTACTACTCCAAGATTGATCTAAGGTCTGGTTATCATCAGTTGAGAGTCCGGGATGAGGACGTCTCCAAGACAACATTCAGAACTCGCTACGGCCATTACGAGTTTCTAGTCATGCCATTTGTGCTTAAGAACGCGCCTGCAGTTTTCATGGATCTTATGAACAGGGTGTGCAAACCCTATCTTGACAAGTTCGTCATTGTCTTCATCGACGACATTCTAATCTACTCTAAGAGTCAGGAGGAACGCGAGCGGCATCTGCGTCTTATCTTCGAACTTCTTCGAAAAGAACAACTGTACGCCAAGTTTTCAAAAATGCGACTTCTGGCTTCATGAAGTCCACTTTCTAGGCCATGTGGTAAACAAGGATGGGATTCATGTTGATCCATCCGAGGTAGATTCGATCAGGAACTGGCCTACACCGCGTACACCAACGGAAATACGCCAATTCTTGGGTTTGGCGGGTTACTACAGCCAATTCATTAAAGACTTCTCAAGGATTGCGCAACCGCTTACACTACTGACACAGGAGGGTGTTACTTATCGTTGGGGTAATCCCCAGGAAACCGCTTTTCAGCACTTAAAGGATAGACTTTGCAGTGCACCTATTCTCACATTGCCAGAGGGCACGGACGATTTTGTGGTCTATTGTGACGCATCGATACAGGGGCTTGGTTGTGCATTTATGCAGCGGGATAAAGTTATTGCTTACGCTTCTCGTCAACTCAAAGTTCATGAACGGAACTACACGACGCATGATTTAGAGCTGGGAGCTGTTGTTTTCGCGCTTAAGATATGGCGATACTACTTGTACGGTACCAAGTGCACTATCTACACCGATCACAGGAGTCTCGAGCATATTTTCAAGCAGAAGGAGTCTCAAGCATATTTTTTAAGCAGAAGAAAATGTCAAGGCAGAAGCCTTAAGGGTTTAAGGCAGCGATTAGAACAAAAGGAATACGGTGCCTACTATGTAACGGGGCGTATTTGGGTCCCACTATATGGCGGTTTACGAGAACTTGTGATGGATGAAGCGCACAAGTCTCGCTACTCGGTACATCCAGGTTCGGATAAGATGTACCACGATCTTAAAACTAAGTATTGGTGGCCTAGCATGAAAGCCCTCATTGCAACTTACGTCGGCAAATGATTGACTTGTGCGAGAGTCAAGACAGAGTACCAGAAACCCTCAGGCCTAATGCAACAACCCAGGATACCACAGTGGAAATGGGAAGAAATTTCCATGGATTTTGTTACTGGTCTGCCTAGATCCCAGCGCGGGAATGATACTATTTGGGTGATTGTAGATCGACTCACAAAGTCTGCACATTTCTTGGCTATCAAAGAAACGGATAAGTTTTCTATCCTCGCAGATGTTTATCTTAAAGAAGTTGTTCGAGGCACGGGGTGCCCACCTCCATTATTTCGGATCGGGATGCACGATTCACCTCTGAACTATGGCAAGCAATGCACAAAGCGTTTGGCTCTCGTTTAGACATGAGCACAGCTTATCACCCTCAGACGGATGGGCGGTCTGAGCGCACGATTCAAACTCTAGAAGACATGCTTCGGGCGTGTGTTATCGATTTCGGCAACAGCTGGGAAAAACATCTCCCGTTAGTGGAGTTTTCGTACAATAACAGTTATCACACCAGCATACAAGCCGCTCCATTCGAGGCATTGTACGGACGTAAATGCCGGTCACCTCTTTGTTGGGCAGAGGTGCGGGATAGTCAAATCAGGTCCAGAACTTAGAGTGGACACCATGGAAAAGATTGCACCGATAAGACAACGCATGGCGGCAACACGCGACGAGCGGTTGCAGTTCGTCAAGGAACCTGTTGAAATCACGGATCAGGACGATAAGGTCCTCAAGAAGACAAAAATCCCTCTTGTTCGAGTTCGTGGGAACTCACGTCGCGGCCCAGAGTTCACCTGGGAGCGTGAAGATCAAATGAAACTCAAGTATCCCCAGTTATTCGGAACCAATGCAACCACTACTGAGGCTGAAGCTACTACTGCAGAATTTCGGGACGAAATTCCAAATCAATGGGGGGATGATGTGACACCCCAGGAAATAACACAACACAACTAGCTTCCTCAGTAACCGCGTGCTAAATTTCGGGACGAAATTTCTTTCAAGTTGGGGATAATGTGACAACCCGAGTTTTCAAGCTCTCTATTCGACTTAACTTGTTACATATTTGCAAGTGTGCTTTCATACTTACTTGATGTGTAATACGTGCTGTCTGTAGGTATATGAGGTGCACTATACGTGTATAATTAATAATATATTTTGTATTAATATTAGGATTATACATTATAACGAAAAGGTGAAACTTTGACCAAACACCTCTAGCCTAAAACACTTCCCCCACGAAAACCACTTGGTGTTTTTTTTGTTTGAGTGTGGGCCGGTGAAAACAGGAACTGGGCTTTGGCCCAGTAGCGAACAACTATAACAATTCTGTTATAATCTATACGATTAGAATTTAATCAAAAAAAAAAAAAAAAACCCTAGAGCCTTACTCACTTGTGCGACGGCAACCACAAGACTTCAACCTTTTCCTCTAATCAATCTTGTGATCTATCATCACGGTTAGTTGCAATATTGTTTGAACTATGCATGATTTCATGTTTGTATGTATACGTTAGACTGAATAGTGGACGTTATGTGATTATGTTATGGATTCTCGATGATTAATCTGGTGATACAAATGCTGATTGTAAAACTGAATGGATGGATGCACATGTATATAGATCGGCTGCAATAAGTAATGTTTTATTGTTGAATTGAATGATGATTTATACGATCAGTTTTGAATGATATGATGACGTTAGGATGAGCTTGATTTGTTTAATGATGGTATGATTATGGATAACAGTTGCTAGATGATGTCATTTGACTTGGATTGAATATGAATCTGGAACCGAAGGGTGGGTTATATACGTGTCATGCCATGATAGATATTAGTGATGACTGTTTAAGTTATGTATTCATGCAATAGTTTGTTTCGATTGTTATGTGAGTTGATATGCATGTGCTAGGGGAATCTTACATGATGTTGACTTATCAAATTGACAAATGATCCATAATGGCAGCCATGTTTTCTATATTATGTAAAAGTTGTTGTGATTCTTTCATATTGTTTATGTGGAATTGATGTTGACTTGCAACCCACTACAAGAAAGTAGGTCCAATAAGACAATATGTTGAATATAGTGGTCTGCTACAAACTTCTATGTGCATGTGTTGTGAAGTTCAAAGTGGGCAACTCATCATTCATGATTTAGATTTCATGTGAAGATGTCAGACTCTTATTTGAGTACATTGAATATGTCGGCCATCAATAAAGAAGTCATGAATGTTGCTGATTAAATAGGATATGATGTGAAAACCGATGATGACTAGAATTGAGAATATAGGTGATTCCGAATCTGATGATTTCATTGGTTTATGATATTTTATAAATGATAATTGTTCATGCAAATTCGTATGCTGATGTATTGTGGGGGGGGATGCTAGTCCGATTTTGTGAAGGATTTAGGGAGGTTCGAATTTTATATCATGTATGGTCCGAGTTTTAATGGTAAGGCCCTTGGTCCGACTTTTATATGTTGAAGGGGAGGGGTCCGACTTTTGACAAGGGACAATGTTGTCCGAGTTTTGGCAAGAGGCATAGGGGTCCGAGTTTTGATCTCCACTCCCGTATCCGACTTTGTGACACTCCTTATGGTCCGAGTTTTTGGCCCCAAGCCCCTGTCCGAACTTAAACCCCCACCCCCATTGTTGTCCGACTTTCATTATAGTGTGGGTGTCCGAGTTTTGCTAGCATTAATCCTCTCGGAGTATTTACAAAAGTTATATGGGGCCCGAAATTGTACAAAGGGAGCCTCTTGGTCCGAGTTTCATGGCTAGGGATACTTTGTTAAATCAATTTGGATTGTTGGTCACTGTTAATACTACAAGGATGCATGGACTCGCATATTTATCAAACACATACGTTAATTAGTTGTTGATGGGCCGCACAACAATGATTAAACATACATCTATGTTTTAATATATATATATGAATCTAGCTAGGCATGTTAAAATCAAAGCATGGATTAAGAAATTATGTTTACATGTATTTCATCAACTTGCTATGTGTCGGGGGTAACACGGATTTGTGATGCGAGTGGTTAGTGAACCAACTATGTGTATATAATTGGAAGTTGAGTTGTTAACATGTGACAATGCGGTATATGGCTTGTGATGTGAATATGTGTGTACATGACTCGAATATTCGCTGTAATTCATGTGATAATATATGCCAAGCTTACTCATACCTGCGTTATAAAGATAGGTGATTTATGTGTGTAAGTAACTGACTGGTACTGAAACCATAATAGGATTGGATTGATCAAACTGCGAACACATACTTTAAAGCAAACCAAGGTGAGTTCACACTCTTACTAAGGCATGGGATTCCCAGGGCACGGGAATTGGGATTGAAGGAATGAGATTGAATAGAATCGTACTTACTCTATTACTAGACTACCATACCATCGTCCTCGGTTGTGCAGGACACATACGTAAAACCTACGTATACTTATGCTACTCGCTATCCTCGGATGTGAAGGATACTCACGTAAAACCTACGTGAAATTATACTAACTACTGCCTCGGTTGTGTCAGGCACTTACGTAAAACCTACTTAAACCCCCGCGTACCCCTATCCTCGGTTGTGAAGGATTACTTACGTAAAACCTACGTAAACCCCCGCGTACCCCTATCCTCGGTTGTGAAGGATTACTTACGTAAAACCTACGTAAACTTGTACGTGTTACTGTTCTCGGGATATGTAGAACACTTATGGTTACGAATAGTCTAGTGGTTATACAACATGGGAAACCCCCACCAATAGAACGTACTATCGGCCCAGTAGAGCCACATGTTACAAACGAACTTACTATTACGCATTTACTTTCTGTGAACTCGCTCAACTAGTTGTTGATCCTCTGTTACATGCCTTGCAGGTCGTTAGATACATGGAGCTTGCACAGGGAGGAGCTGGTCGTTGTGGGCTTGGATCGTGATTGTCTTGTTAAACACTTATGACATTTGATGCTTTATTATGATGGGTTTTATTTATACGCTTCCGCTAAACAATGATAACTTACTTATGTTTTGGAACACCTTTCATATGGATTTGGTATGGTTTAATAGCAATTACTTTTACTACATATATTGTTCTATATGATTGGTGGCTTGATCCTGGTCAGTCACGCTCCCAAGCAGTGATACTCCGCAGGTGGATTTTGGGGGTGTGACAGTTACACTCGAAGGTTCCATGGTCTGTCTAGAGTGATCACCTATCTGGTGACTCCCGCATTTAAGCGCATTGAGCGCTACATCTGGGTATTGGCTCCGGAGTTTCGCAGCATGGTGACTGCGGCAAAACCCACAACGATCACTCAGGCTGTAACTCTGGCTGTCAGCCTTACTGAGGATGCTGTCTGTATGAAGAAGTTATCGTTGAAACCTACTGAGAAAACCGAGACGCATGCTGAGTCGTCTGGTGACAAGAAGAGGAAGCATTCGAATCTGAGTCAAGCAACGCGTAACAACAACAAGGGTTCCAGCAATAAGAAACGTGACCCCAACCTGCCTATGGATGCGAAAACACTTGTAGCTGTGAATGACGCTAATACAAGAGGATACTAGGACACTTTGCCCAGATGCAATCAGTGCAAGCGTCACCATGAAGGAGTTTGTCGCATTCCAAAATGTGACAAGTGTGGAAAACTGGGTCACCGTATTGAGAACTGTTGGGGAAAAGGAAATGGAAATGGTAGCAGAAACGGGAATGGAAACCGAAACGGTGCTGGTAATTGGAAGGGTAATGGAAATGAATATGGTAATGGTAACAGAAATGGGAATGGAACTGGGCAAAATCAAGGATGCTTTGGATGTGGTAGTAAAGAGCATTTTAAGAAAGATTGCCCAAGGGAAAATAACGCTCAAGCTCGAGCATTTGTGATTGGAGCAAGGAACGCACGTGAGGACCCTAATGTGGTCACCGGTATGTTTCTCGTTAACAATCACTTTGCATCCATTCTATCTGACACTAGTGCCGATTATAGTTTCATGTCTGTGGAATTTAAACATATGCTTGGAATAGAATCTAGTAGATAAGACATTCCTTATTCCATAGAACTAGCCGATGGTAAACTTGTTGAATCGGGCGAAGTTGTTAGGGGTTGTACATTAGAACTTGGTGAGCAAAGATTTAGTATCGACGTCTTACCTGTTCAATTGGGTAGCTTCGATGTGGTGGTCGGAATGGACTGGCTGTCCAAGAATAAGGCTGAAGTTGTTTGTCATGAGAAAATCATTCGCATCCCTCTTGTGAATGATGAAACACTCATCGTACATGGAGAGAAAAGAGACACGCCCCTACGAATCATCAACTGTATGAAGGCGCAGAAATGCCTACGGAAAGGATGTGTTGCATTCCTGGCGCACGTAGTAGATAAGAAGGCCGAGGAGCCGAAACTCCAAGACATTCCTGTGGTGAAGGAATTTCCTGATGTTTTCCCAAAGATTTGCCAGGACTACCTCTGCAAAGACAAGTTGAATTTCATATTGACTTGGTTCCAGGCACCGCACCTGTAGCCAAGGCACCCTATCGACTTGCACCATCCGAGATGCAAGAATTATCTACACAACTCCAGGAGTTGTTGGATAAAGGATTCATAAGGCCAAGCTTCTCGCCTTGGGGAGCTCCAGTGTTGTTCGTAAAGAAGAAGGATGGAACACTGCGGATGTGTATCGTTTATAGAGAATTGAATAAGCTCACTGTCAAGAATCGGTATCCACTACCGAGGATTGACGACTTCTTCGATCAGTTACAAGGATCGAGTTACTACTCCAAGATCGACCTTCGGTCTGGCTAACATCAGTTAAGGATCCAAGAAGAAAGCATATCGAAGACTGCGTTCAGAACACGTTATGGGCATTACGAGTTCCTTGTGATGCCATTTGGATTGACGAATGCGCCAACAGTGTTTATGGATCTGATGAATCGTGTTTGCAAACCGTATCTCGATAAATTTGCGATTGTATTTATCGATGATATCCTAATTTATACACGATCGAAAGAAGAGCATGAGCAACACCACAGGACCATTCTGGAACTACTAAAGGAAGAGAAGGTTTATGCAAAGTTTTCAAAGTGCAAATTCTGGATTCGCGAAGTACAGTTCCTTGGAAATGTTGTGAACGAGAATGGTATTCATGTAGACCCAGTAAAGATAGAAGCGATAAAGAATTGGGAAGCTCCCAAAACACCAACCGAAGTTCGACAATTTTTGGGATTAGCGGGCTACTACCGCCGGTTCATCGAGAATTTCTCCAAGATAGCTCAACCACTGACTTCCCGTACGCAGAAGGCCAAGAAGTACGACTGGGGTGATAAACAGGAAGAAGCCTTCCAACTTCTCAAAAGCAAGCTATGCGATGCACCAATACTATCTTTACCCAAAGGCACTGAGACTTCGTGGTATACTACGACGCTTCGCGTCAAGGATTGGGTTGTGTGCTCATGCAACGCCAAAAGGTCATCGCTTATGCATCAAGACAGTTGAAAGTACATGAAAGGAATTATACCACCCACGACCTGGAGCTAGGCGCGGGGGTGTTTGCCTTGAAGATCTGGCGACATTATTTATACGGTACACGATGTACTATCTTCACAGATCACAAAAGCCTACAACACATATTTGATCAGAAGGAGTTAAATATGCGTCAGCGACATTGGGTTAAGTTGTTGAACGATTATGACTGTGAGATTAAGTACCATCCTGAAAAGGCGAATGTGGTAGCAGACGCTCTAAGTCGAAAGGAAAGGGTTAAGACCCTAAGGGTTCGAGCATTGGAAATGACTGTTCGAACGAATCTCATTACACGCATTCATGACGCCTAACAAGAAGCCCTTAAGAGGGAGAATCTTAGAGCCGAATATCTCCGAGGTATGGAGAAGAAATTGGTGCCAAACAAAGAGGGAACCTTATACCTTATGGGACGTATTTGGGTTCCGCTCTATGGCGGTATTCGAGAAGTCATCTTTGACGAAGCTCACAAGTCGAGATACTCGATCCACCCAGGATCGGACAAGATGTTTCAAGACTTGAAAGAGTATTATTGGTGGCCAAAGCTCAAAAGCGACGTTGCTGTATATGTTGGAAAATGCCTAACCTGTGCTAAGGTTAAGGCCGAATATCAGAAACCGTCCGGTCTACTGCAACAACCAGAGACACCTATGTGGAAGTGGGAGCAAATATCAATGGATTTTATAACGAAATTACCAGGACCCCTAGAGGGCATGATATGATATGGGTGATAGTTGATCAATTAACGAAATCTGCACATTTCCTACCAAATCGAGAGAAGGATAGCACTGGAAAGCTTGCTGAGCTGTATCTTAAGGAAATTGTGGCATGACATGGAGTGCCTATTTCGATTATTTCAGACAGAGATGGGCATTTCGTATTAAGGATATGGCAATCCTTCCAGGAGGCCTTTGGATCTCAACTAGATCTAAGCACGACCTTCCATCCGCAAACAGATGGCCAGAGCGAACGAACCATACAAACACTAGAAAATATGCTTTGCGCATGTGTTATGGATCTAGGCGGCAATTAGGATACTCATCTACCTTTAGTTGAGTTTTCGTATAATAACAGCTACCATACGAGCATAAAAGCAGCCCCGTTCGAAGCTCTATATGGCCGCAAGTGTCGCTCGCCGTTGTGTTATGCAGACGCTGGAGACAAACAGTTGATTGGTCTCGAACTTGCTCAAGAGACAACAGATAAGATCATGCAAATCCGAGAGCGCATTAAGGCGGCTCATGATCGACAAAAGAGCTACGCTGATCGAAGACGAAAACCTTTAGACTTCGAGGTGGGAGACAAAGTTTTGCTGAAAGTCTCACCTTGGAAAGGTGTAGCAAGATTCGAAAAACGTGGAAAGTTGAATCCACGATACATTGGACCATTCAAGATTTTGGAAAAGATTGGTACTGTGGCGTACAAATTGGAGTTACATGAAGAACTTAATGGAGTACATGATACGTTCCATGTGTCAAACCTTAAAAAGAGTCCAACCCAAGAAACAATTATCATCCCTGCAGATGAGGTTGCATATAGACGACACACTCCGATTTACAGAACAACCCGTTGAGGTAACGGATTAGAAGATCCATAAAACAAGGTGGAGTCGCATTAAGCTTGTCAAAGTACGTTGGAACTCTAAACACGGACCTGAGTACACTTGGGAACGTGAAGACTAGTTCAAAGCCAAGTACCCCCACCTGTTCGAGAAAGCTCCTGCGGGAGATAACTCAGCCTGAATTTCGGGACGAAATTCTTTTAACGGGGGGAGACTGTGACAACTGGCACAAAACCGGTAATTTCCGTACTATTTTAATATTATTTTAATTGCAAATATGTGCTTAAACGTCAACATTATGTGATTACTTGCCATACATGTGAATTCATGCATGTTTTATACTTCAAATATTGCTTTATGCATTACTTTAAGCTTTGCATCAGAAAGACTAGTAAACTCACCGGTAAGACACCCTGTGTCAGCATTTCTACAGAAAGCAGTCAGACAATAAAATTAGGGCCTAGGAATAGGTCCAACATCTAAAATACATTAAAACCCAAGTGTGGATACAAGGGTTAACATATAAACTTTTCGGAAGCTAAACTATGCACTAAAAGACACCCGAAACTCACTTTAAATGTAGAAATCTGCATAAATAAGCTATAAACCGCTTTTTAACACTATAATATTATGCAGAATTTACGTTTTATTGTCCAGAATAATTTACACAGTGTCGGGAGTTGAACCTGCCACAAAAGGTGATTCATACTTAGTGAAACTGCGCAATTTAGCACTTTAACGAACCGTAACAAAACAAACAACCGGAGACTATCCGGAATATCAAAATTTGACTAGAAGTAATGTTTTTAGGATATTAAGCTAGTATTGGTGCTAGAACACCTTAAAAATCATAAAAACACCTAAACACACTTAAACTAACTTAAACCTTCTCGTTTGCACTTTAAAGACTTAACTTCCAAAAATTAACACTTTACCCCCCTTTCACCCTTGGTCGGCCCCTATGGGCCCCACATGACTTTTGAATATTTTATTTCTCCTTGTCCCCTTGGTTAAGTGCAAGATATCCTAAAGGAAGATCATGTGTTGGAAAGTCTTTTATAAAGAACCAAGAGTAGTATACATTGTCCTACATCTCATAAAAATCACCATCTCTTTCATTTTCTTCCTCTAACTCTCGGCTCACTTCTCACACACACACACCACCATTTTCACTTCATTACAAGGCAAGCCAAGGTCACTAGGAGGTGTATGGAGGCTAACTAAGGAGGCTTGAAGTGTTAGAACTTGAAGTACCTCATTTTGGATCTTTTAACCACTTGATTTCTTCCATATTCATATTCATCATTCTTGTGCCACTTCCCTAGCCATTAGAGCTAGTAGTAAGCTTCTTGATCACTATATTAGTTCATGTTTATGTTATGTACAAGTCTCACCATCTAAACAACAAAACCTTTAAAGTTAAAAATGAGAAGATCTAACATATTCATGAAGAAAACAAGTGATTATATTGATTTTTAGTGTATGTAATGAAGTTGTTGATGTTATATCTTGTGTTTATGTTTAGATCAAGTATGTTAAGCTTGTTAGAAGCTTAGATCTAACAAGTTTATGCATGGATCTTGAAAGATCCATGGTTAAACTTGAAGATGAACATATGAAGCATTAGGCGACCATGAAAAATGAATTTTTATGCATAAACTTGTAATCTTGAAGTAATAAAGCGTATGTAGAACTAATTTTTGAAACTAAAACCCATGAAAAGTTTGTTAAAAGTTTAATATAAAGCTTGTTTATGAAAGATCTAAAGTTATTAAGCATGGATCTTGAAAGATCCATGGTGAAACATGATGTTAAAAATAATGATCTTTCTAATGGACAAAAAAGTGGTTTTAGAACATGATTTACAAACTTTAAGACAATAAAACTCATGAGTGAGTTGGTAGTAAAATAAAGTTTCATAAAAAGTTGGTTAAAAATTTACAAGAACACTTGATTTCAAAGGATCCTTGTATGCAAAGTGTAGATCTAAAAGGCTACACATTTTTAACAAGAATCAAGTTCACCATGATGCTTCATATGAAGAAATTAGTGTATGTTGTTGATGATTATTGTTGAAAATTGTTTTTGGTATTAAAAAGAAAATAAACACATGTTTTGAAAACATGGGAAACCTCCATTTTTAGAGGAAACTATGTCAAAATTTTTATAAAATTTTGACACTTAGAAAAGATAAGTTGTGGTGAAACTTATTCCCCAAAAATTCACCTAAAAGTATTTACCAAGGTGAAGGGGTATTGTCCCAGATCTCGCGCCAGCATAGCCGTGAGTGACCATTACCCTTATAAAAAACCCCACCGGCAAGAACTTATCTGTGTCCGTACGGGCACGCGCGAATACAACGATCGAATCCAATCGGTCAAGTGATGAGAAGACTTACCTTGTGTATGAAAATGGGTATACACATAGCGATGCGGCCTAGCACCGCATCCTATGAACATTTTCGTCACGACAAGGGATCTGGGCAATAGCAACAGTCACCACAAGTGGCGATGCGGCCTGGCACCGCATCCCGCAGTCTTCGCCAGAATGAGAACGCGGAAACAACAGCAGTTACCGAAGGCAGCGATGCGGCGCGGCACCGCATCCTGCCCACGAGGCAAGTGGGACTGACACCACAGTGCAAGTGGCACCAATGACAGTCGCCTGTCAGCCCATACGTTAGCAACAGACTGACACCACAGTAGGACGTGGCTTCACCTCCACAACCAACAAGCCTGACACACCTGCATAAGGGCGGCGCGTCGTCAGTCTGACCACTCAACTACCCTCCTTCACTCCTCAGCTATAATACCCATCCCAAACCAGGTTTGAGGTATCGCTTCTCAACTCTCTCACAACTACTACTATCACACACTTTGCTTCTCAAGCAAATTACTGATTCTCACGCCGGAGAGTGGTAACAAGGAGCACCCGCCACCTCTTCCTCCTTGTTACGAGTGACGGTGTGTTTTCCTTGTGCAGGAGACAGCCCAGCTGACGGTCTAGCCACCGATCCTTGGAAAGAAGGGATTAACCCTACCTGACGAGACCAGTGAATTAACCTCCCTTGGTTAACCACAGTTTGGCGCCCAGCGCTACTCTTAGCACTTTTTCCGCATCCTTTTCTTTCTTGAAGATCATGTCTTATCGCAAAACAATCCTACCGGGGATAGCCCCAATCCCACAAACTTGGCACCTACGGGGAACACTACCCCAGCACAACAAATCAGCCATATAGGCACATCCGCACAGGGGGGCTCTCCCTCAGTGTTTATGCCAGATTTTTCACAGTACGGTTCTGTGATACCCCCAGGAATGGATATTCATTCATGGTTTTGCCAACAACAGGTTGCCCTTGCGGCAACCTACAACAGAGCTTGCGCAGAGGCGCAAGTACCCGGAGGACCCACCCCCGCACCACACACACCAGCGCATCGTATCTTGCAATACGATAGTAGGGCACCCGAAAACCCGGCCTCCCGGGATAGGGTGGAGGAACGCGGATCCTCCTACTGCAGCGTCCGTACGCTTGACGAGGACGACTCCACATATGGATCCCGTCGTAGGGGTCCAATACACAGCCGCTTAGGCCCGCATGGAGAACATCGGCGACAATCAACAGCCCACCGCGGCTCCGACATCCACAACCGTCTGGGACCACAACCCACAACGAAGGGCATGATCGCACCGACCCAGACGGCCACACATATTGTGGGGAATCCCACTCGGCCAATAGCCGACCGGGAGGATATAAGTATATTCCTCCCACTCAACCCCGCACTACCTACGTCCGCGCTGAAAAGCGCAGGCCAACCCAACCCTACAGGCCAAAGTCCACATCCGAAAACTCCAAATTCGTTCTGGATATCGCCCACGCCGAAGTCACAACGACTAAACTCCCACTCACGATTGGGAAATACAATGGTTCATCCGACTCGGACGACCACATGAACATTTTTACCGGCGCTGGGTGCAATGGTAAATGGGACGAGGCCACATGGTGCTATTTTTTCCCCAGACCCTCACTGGATTAGCGAGGGTCTGGTTCGATTCTTTGGCAGTTGGAGCGCTGGCTTCATTTGAACAACTGCAAGCAAAATTTCTTGCACACTTCAGCCAACAACGATGTCACAAATGTCATTCAACGGACGCCATGAACATCTGGCGCGGAGACAACGAAAGCCTGGAATCTTTCGTTATCCGCTACAATAAAGAATGCCTTGAGATCAGTGGGATAACAGATCAAATGGCCCGCAACCATTTCATTTTAGCCGTCAAGGACAATGAAATGGTGATGACCATCTCGGGCAAGGAGGGCTTGCCAGAAAAGTGGGACGACATCATGGCCGCGGTCAAGACGTACGCCCAAACTCAGCGGTCTCTCAAACCGCACACTGCCAAGGCACAGCCCCACGCGGAAGGTCAATCCTCCCGCCAAGACGCCAAGCGCAACAAGCGCAACCGGGACACATGGAATCATGGCAACGATTCCAATCCTTACGTCCCGCGCGCCTACCAGCCCGACGCAAGAAAAACGATCAATACCCAACGCGAACAACGGGCATCAAAGAAGGAATCTCGGGACCGCAATTAGACCGAGATCAACAAGTCACCAAGAGAAGTCCTCCAGACGGACGCACAGTTCTTGCGACCGACCAACCGATGAAGTCCAAAAAGAACCAAGATCTCATTCTTTACTGTGAGTATCATAAGGACTCAGGCCACTCAACTAACAATTGCATCAGTCTCCGATTAGAGATTGAACGAGCCCTGAAAGAGGGGAAGCTGCAACATCTGTTGACAGCCGCGCAGAAACAAACCAAGCGCATCACCCCCAGCGACGAGGGCACTTCCACGGGCAAAAAGACCATGTATGTGGCCTCAACCCACGTGATTAATGGAGGCCGTGGAAGGCCGCACAAGGCGGCAAGAAGAGGGGATAATGACTGGAAAGATGAACAAGTTGTTGTCCCCAAAGTCCGAGGCGGACCGAGCGACAGGCGCGCCGTCGTTATCACCGGCTACCTAGCTCATTACTGCACGGAGCGATTGTTCATTGACCCGGGCAGTACTGCTGACATCATCTATGAGCAGTGCTTCAACTAATTCGATCAGGAGGATAATGATCGATTGTAGCCGGTAGATTACCCTTTGGCCGGATTCGCGAGGGAAATGGTGTTCCGCCTGGGCCAAATTACATTCCCCGTGCGCCTTACCAACGGTAAGCACACGCGGACCGAGGAGGTAAACTGCATGGTTTTACCCCACACCTCCTGTTACGAAGTTCTTCTCGGGCGAGAGTCCCAAGGCGACTTCAACATGATTACGTCTGTCCCCCACTCTGCCATCGGTTTTCCAACCGAGACGGGGGTCGCCATAATTTATGCCCGTAGAGAAGTTATGTCTACAAACGAACTACTTCCAACCAAGACAGCAAGGCTTACCCGCAACACCCAACCAGAGAAATGGGTTCTTAACGTAAGACACCCAGAACAGACGGTGACATTGGGTCACGCCTTGTCTAACAACACTAAGGCGCGCCTGAAGCAACTCCTCTTCAGGAATCAAGATATTTTTGCGTGGACACCCGCAGACATGACAGGGGTACCATGCAAAGTCGTGCAACATTTCTTGAATACCCTACCAGGTATCAAGCCGGTGATCCAAGGCCAACGCTACCTTGGATCCGCAAACAACGAGGCGATGAACGAGCAGGTCAAAGAACTGCTCTTCGCAGGCATCCTGCGGGAGGTTAAATACCAGACTTGGTTATCCAACCCAGTCATGGTAGAAAAAGCGACTGGGGGCTGGCGTATGTGCGTTGACTACCAAGACCTCAACAAAGCCTGCCCCAAAGACTGCTACACACTTCCAGAGATCGACAAAAAGGTCGATAACCTCGCCCCATTCCGATGGAAGTGTTTCCTCGATTGTTATAAAGGCTACCACCAAGTACAAATGGCAATCAAGGATGAAGACAAAACAGCATTCCGCACCCATATGGAGAATTACTGTTACACAAAAATGCCATTCGGGTTGCGTAACGCGGGCAGAACCTATCAAAAACTGATGAACGACACTTTTTGTAGGATCGTATTCAGACCCGAATGAGTCGATCAGAAGAGTTTTACTCAATACGAAAGGCGGATACAGACGTATTGAGGTCAATTCAGTAAGAATATAACTTTAAGCTGTCGATTTGATTGATATAATGACGTTTTACAGCGTGACGACACTTCGGCAGCACTTCGTTGCAAAACCGGAAATTTTTTTATGATTTCGCTTGAACTGGCATATATATAGCCATTGAGATTCCGCTTAAACATGACAAGTTCATTTCAAGCGGAATTAACAACATTGATTCAAGCGGAATCAGCAAGAAAAACTCAAGCGGAATTAGAAACTATTTGATTTCGCTTGAACATGACCTGTTGTCATTTCAAGCGGAATCACCACTAATTCTCACTTTCTTGATTTTCGTGCCCTGATCTAACTAGTTCTATACAAGACTCGATACAAGACGAAGTCGACAGACGCATGCACCAACAAACTCCCTCTTGAATGTTGACGAGTCTTCAGTGTCGAGTCTTCGCATCTTCAATCTTTATCAGTCTTCGGGCTTCTCTTCGAAGTATCTGACGCTGAAAAGCATCCTTTAAATCTCTCTCTTTTCTTTTCTCTATTAGCACTATCAGACTTCTCTCGAACAAATACTCTCCTCCTCGAATGTTGAATCTTTAAATTCATCAGCATCAGCAATCTCAGGATCAGAACCTGACTCTTTGACATTCAGACTCCCCCTCTCAGTAAGCTGGGACCGTAGTCTGGCTTTCACAGGTTCAAGATCATTGCCTGGCTTATACTCTGCTCTGAATCGAAATCCTGGATTTTTTCAATCACAAGCTCTTCAGGATCGATTAACCCAGCTTTTACTCACACCTGCACATTCTCTACCACACACATAAGTTTTTTGTATTACAGATTGGACAGTTTTAGACACTACTTGTAGATCTCTGACGAATCCACTTGCAGAATAGATTTTAAAAACCTTTTAAACACAATCTTCCCAAACTTGTTCGTCATGTTTAGCACTTGGAATTTTGAACATCAGCTCTTCAACACCAGTTGTCGAAAATCTTTTTGGACTTTTTCAAAATTTAAGCTAAAACACACATAAAATCTTTTTGGATTTTTGAATTTAAAGAAATGCAGTAAAGAATTATTTACAGACAATCTTTTTGTGAGTTTGTGTAAGAGGATCATATCAGTTTCTGAGACAAATCACCAACACCGTTAAGCTTGATTTCATTTTAAGTTATAAAAAATTCACCTAGATTGTCAGTATACTCGATCCACTTTAAATTTTCACACAAAGTTCAACTGTTTCGAGATACGATATTAATGTTTTAAGCACTTAAACTTATTCACGTATCCCACTACTTGAATATACTCCCGTATCCAGATCCCAATATTCAGTCTTACAGGTGAGTATACCTAGATGATATCTGTAAAGGGGTTAGATGCGAAACTGTGAGAGCTCAGGTCAGAACTTCCGTTCAGCAGAGAGATGACGGCTCGACTTTTCGTGTGTCCCCTTTAGAGGATCTTTTCTTCAACATCAATGATTATCAATTTTATTGTTTCATCATTTTTGCTGAGCGTAGGCTATATTTCAAGCAAGCGTAAAGTATTCTCCGGGGACTAGGCCATTGCTTCCGCAAAATCAGAAGTCCCGGGATAATACCCCAGATATCACTAAGCATAAAGACCTAGTAAACAAGATTTCGGGGGTTACCCATATATCCAAGAAATGTTCCCCACGATATAAGCAAGTTTGAATTTAGGTTTATATCTCGAAAACAATTTACTGAATGTGCAAAAACCTACTGGCACATCCACAGTGAGATTGTTTATCACATTTTTACTTTCGATTTCTTTAGCATGTTGTGATAGTCCACTGATGTACTATCATTTCCTCTTTTTTCAACAAAACTCATTTTTGAATTTTATCATGTTTTTGTATTTTTCAAAATTTTTTTAATGTTTTTGGATTTTCTGAAATTTTTACTCCCTCTAAAATTCAGAAACATTTAAGGAAATTTGAAAACAAACTGTACAAGAAATTGACAACTGTTGTTTCAAGCTTCTATTCGCCACCCACTTGGCATTAACAATTAGAACTCCCCCTTACAACAAACTATTTTCCCATTAAGATTTCAAAACACTTAAGTTTGTTTTAATCAAAATGGTTTTTCTGGAAAATAATTTTAGTTGATTAGATTCGGGGTAAACTCATCACATTGTTCATTTTTAACCACCTGTAGGAAATCAAGTACAAGTTAATGTCCCTGATTTACCACTTGCAAATATGCACAAACAAACCACTGTACCACTTGTAAGACGAAATCACTTTACGTGAATTTCTCAAGAAATGTGCCGATTCCTGCTCCTCGCTTACCAACCTGGGAGCTCCGGTAAGTCAGGTTTTTCTATTCAAAGAATATATCCACCCAAGCCTGACCAGCCTTGGGTGTTACCGAGCTACCAACACTCGATTTCTAACCTCTCATCTTCTTCTCATAGAACTCTTTAACCCCTTTGACTTTTCGGTCAATCATTTTTCCAAAGATGTGTTTCACTTTGGCGTTAAAGGCCTTTTCAACATCAAAAACCTTTTTGTCAGAATAAAATTGATTTGAAATCTCAATTTTACCAATTTTCTTCTTAAAATTTTCTGCCCGAAGTGGTGGAAAATTCTCATCATCCACAGTCGGAACTGATTCTTCACCATTTTCTACAACCTGTGGCTCCTCTGATTTTGTGGAATCAGATTCATCGCCAGGAGATAGCTCCTCTGATTTTGATCTATCAGAATCATCGCTAGAACTATCAACTGATTTCTTAACAACCCATTTCTGGTTGTCAGATTTAGCTCTTTTCTTGTAAAATCTGTTTGAACATTCACCAATTTCAAATTTTGAATTTTTGAATAATTTTGTTCTATCAATTGGTGGTTCAAACTCAACCACTTTCTCTTTCAGTTTAGAAACTCCTTGTTTGGTTTGAATTGCCTGTGAACAATTCATGGCAATGTGACCAATTTTTCCACACTTGAAACAGGTTCGAGTTTTCTTCTTCTGATCATCAGTCTTCATTTCTTCTTGCTTCTTTGCAAGAAACTCTCTGTTTGAATGCTTTCTGAATATCTTTTCTTTCTCTTCTTCAGAAGATGTACTTGAAACAAATGTCATCTTTGATTTAAAATCACGAACATATTTTTCATTTTTCTGTTTTTCTGTTGGAGTAAAACCTAACCCTTTCTTTTTGAAATGACCGTTATGGTTTGGTTTCTTTCGATAACCAGAACCAGAACTGTAACCCTTTTTCTTGTTTTCTTTTTGTTGAACTCTTGAGGTGTATTTTTTAGGTTTATCAGTAAGATTTATATCTTTTATTTCAGAAATATTGATTTCTGTTAGTTTGAAAACCTTTTTTATCATTTCAGTTTTAACACCTCTTATTGGAAATTCCTCATCAGAATATAATTTGTCAGAATCATTCAAAGTATAAGCTACTTTAAATGTTTCATCATTCAAATTAGATTTTGATAACAGGAATTCTTTATCATAAACTCTTTTATCCTGTTTTTTATTTTGACCTGGAGTGCTGGACTCAGACTTTGACTCCGACATAGACTCCGACTTTGACTCCTCAGTTTCATCGTTATCTAACACATGATCCACCAATTTCTTCATCAATTGAGATTGTTGATCAATGTCAGACGATGTAAACGTGACATCAATACTTTCTGGCAAATTGACTAAGGACTCCGACTCCCACTGTAAGTTTGTTGCCTTTTGGACTCTTTCAGAATTTGGATTTCTGGGCAAATATCCATTTTCCAGTGGGGGTGGACACTTGTTGTAACTGACACCTTGTTTCTTACCAGAATTCCTTTTGTCAGTCTTTTTCTTTGTGTCATTCTTCTTTTCGTTCTTCTTCTATGGAGTCTTTTCTTCAGAAACCTTCTGTTCTTTAGTTACCTCATCATCCTCAAATGCCTTCATGCCTTCAACAGTTGGATAAATCCTTTCAATGACATAAGAAGTACATGAGTAACTTTTCAACAAACGATTAACTCTTTCAGTTTCAATTCTTTGAAGTTCTAATTTCTGTTCAAGAACAGCACACTTCTCCATGTAGTTATTCACAACTTTTTTGCTTCGTCATGAATGCTCCTTGAAGAATTTTCATAGCAGTTGCAGGTTCTTCACTGGAATCATTATACATATTCATTGCTTTGTTGAGCACATCATACGATTCCTTCAACCTGTTCATGTTGTTGACTAATTCACTATTTTTCTTCTTCATGATCTCACAGGTTTCACAATTCACAGAAATCTCTTTTGCAATAACATCTTCACTAATTTTGAACTTTCGAACTTCTTTAACTTTTCTTTTCACCACCGGAGCTTCCTCATCATCACTGCTCACTGGTGTCTTGATCTTTTTCTTTTTCTGTTTAGCTTTTTCATCTTCACTGTCGCTTTCAGCCATCATTTTCAAATGATCTCTCATTCTTTTTGCATAATATTCAGTATCATCATCACTGTCTTCTTCAACTCGAGCAACAAAAGCTGTGTGAACTGGATTTTTGTTAGGATCATAATCATCCCAATTGAAATTCTCCCAGCTAAACCCTTCAGGTAATTTTTCATCGTCTTGATCAATCACACATGCTTTAGTATCAGATGGAATATATTTATCCTAGTTGAACCCTGTTGATGACTTCTTCTCATCTTGATTCACCACACAAGCTCTCTTTGAAGAATTTTCAATTACATTTCTTCCATGTGCAGTTTGTGCCTGATGTTGAGTTGGTTGTTGAGCAACTTGATGGTAGATGGCCTTCTGGTAGTAATCATTGTTGTTGAACGGATTTTGAGCTCCACTTGCCTCGCAATTGGTGCACTCCCTCTTGAAGTGTCCTTTTTCCCTGCAACGAATACAAGTGACTTTAGATTTATCAAAACCTAAAGTAGAAACATTAGCCTCACGGAGATCATCTCTTCCTGTGATCTGCTTGAATTTCTCAGCTCTCCTCAACACACTCGCCAAACACCATTTTATATCCATTAGCTCCATCTCTTCAGCATCGATCTGGTCGTAATCCTCCTTAGTCAGCATTGGATTCCCGATCCGACCTGCAACAAAACTACCATAAGATTCTAAAGCAGTTCCCAACAAAGACATATGGCTTTTTGCTAATTCTTCAGAATATTCCTGATCATTTTCAAGATTCAACACAATGTTGCATTGAAGCTTCTTGCCATTTCTTGTTGCTGAAACATTTGGATCAAATGATGGAAATGATGAAAAACTTGTGTTGCTGTTTGATCCTTTGGATGAACTTCCAGATGAGTTCTTTGCATTGGATGTAGTTTCAACTTTTGGTGACATGTTGGTTGTTTTATCATTCAACCATGCTTTGTAGTACAAACTAATGTCTTGTTCACCATTAAACACTTTCATTCTTGAAATCTTTATCTGTTCCATTTCTTGTGCTTCAAGCTTCTCAATGAACTTGCTCAGTGTTAGATTGTTGAAACCTTTTTTGTTTCTTAGCATCATCAAGTATGTACCCCAAGTCTCATGTGGTAATGCATCAGCCAGTTTCTCAATCAACTCTTCATTCTCTTTGATAATGCTAGCCCTCTTCATGTTCACCAATAAATTGCAGTATCTTTCAATTATATGCTTTGTGCTTTCATTTTTCAAACCACGGAATAAATCAAACTCTTTTTTCAGAAGTGATTTCTTGTTTTTGATCATCTCTTGGCTTCCAACAAACTTAGATCGCAATGCTTTCCAAATCGAATATACACTCCCAGTGTGTTGCAGTAAAACCATGATATCCTCTTTGACTGCCTGTTGCAGTAAGCTGATCATCATCTTTTCGTTTTTGTATTTCTTTTTCTCCTCGGGACCAAGATCTTTGATAGCAATCAACTCATCATCATCATTTGTTGGTCTAACGTATTTCGTTTCAATACATTCCCAAGCATCTAGATAGTTTGCTTGCACCCAGTTCTCAAAACGTTCTTCCCAACTCTTATACTCCTCGATGTTCATGAGTTCGGGCGGTTTTTGCATAGTTCCCATTTCGTTTTCCAACATCGTCTGCTGAGCAACTGTGATCGGGGTAGCAAAAGCGTTATAAAATTCCTCTGCCATGTTTTGGTTTTCAAGATATTCTTAAACAGTCCGTTCAAGCGAAATTACAAACTTCAAACGAAATCACAATCTCAAGCGGAATCCCTGTTCAAACGGAATTAGTTCATTCAAGCGAAATCTCCTTTCAAGCGAAATAGCACCTTGAAGCGGAATCACCAGGTATGTTCAAGCGAGATACCATATTCAAGCGAAATCAGGACAAATTCCAAGCGGAATCATGATTTTGAAGCGGAATAGCAAGTTACAAGCGGAATCAACACAATTTCTCAAGCGAAATACCGGTTCAACCGGAATCAACCAGTATTTTCTAGCGAAATCAGACTCAAAATGTGATTTCAAGCGAAATCAACAGAACTTTCAAACGGAATATGATTTTCAAACGGGATCAACAGACTAATTCCGTTTAAAGAGCTGCTGACGTCATCATCTCGCGCTGGTTTTGAAGCGGAATTACCGTTTTTACTTGTTTTAGATCGAATTAAAGTCTAATTTTCACAAGGATTAGTTAAAACACTATTCCGAGTATAATGTGTAAAAATTAGAACATTTTGACCGTGAAAAGTTATAAATTTTGAAAAAAAGGTGTAGAAAACAGAATTCGCAGCTGAATTGGTATGAACTCTTCTTCCTGCGCTCTGATACCACTTGTAGGATCGTATTCAGACCCGAACGAGTCGACCAGAAGAGTTTTACTCAATACGAAAGGCGGAAACAGACGTATTGAGGTCAATTCAGTAAGAATATCACTTTCAACTGTCGATTTGATTGATATAATGACGTTTTACAGCGTGACGACACTTCGGCAGCACTTCGTTGCAAAACCGGAATTTTTTTTTTATGATTTCGCTTGAACTGGCATATATATAGCCATTGAGATTCCGCTTGAACATGACAAGTTCATTTCAGGCGGAATTAACAACATTGATTCAAGCGGAATCAGCAAGAAAAACTCAAGCGGAATTAGAAACTATTTGATTTCGCTTGAACATGACCTGTTGTCATTTCAAGTGGAATCACCACTAATTCTCACTTTCTTGATTTTCGTGCCCTGATCTAACTAGTTCTATACAAGACTCGATACAAGACGAAGTCGACAGACGCATGCACCAACACTTTTGGCAGTCAAATCAGCAAGAGTGTCGAAATCTACAGGAACGACCTAGTCGTCATGAGCATGGAGGAGGATACCATGCTCACAGATATCGAAAGAACATTCCACACTCTGCGAAGCGTCAACATGAAGCTCAATCCAGGGAAATGCTCGTTTGGAATGGAGGAAGGCAAGTTCCTTGGATTCATCGTCACAAAAGATGGATTCAAGGTGAACCCCAAAGTTCAGGCGATCGAGCGCATGCCATCGCCTTCTACGATAAAGGAAATGCAGCGACTAGCCGGCCGGCTAGCCGCATTGAACAGATTCCTAGCTAACCACGCGGCTAAATCTTACCCCTTTATTAGCACTCTGCGGAACTGCTTAAAAAAGGAACAGTTCCAGTGGACCGTAGAGGCAGAAAACGCCTTCCGAGAGATGAAAGAGTGTTTGATACAACTCCTATACCTATCAGCCGCAGATAACGCGGTAGGTGCGGTGCTCATCGTGGAAAGAGAAGGATTCCAGACACCAATCTATTACGTCAGCAAAATGCTGAATGATCCAGAGACAAGATACTCCATCATGGAGAAGTTGGTACTTGCACTGGTGCATGCGTCCAGACGGTTGCGCCGTTACTTTGCAAACCACGTCATCACCGTGCTTACCAACTACAGGATCGGGCAAATCCTCTCCAAGCCCGAAATTTCTGGCAGATTAGCAAAATGGGCCATTGAACTGGGCGCACTCACCTTGGTTTACAAACCACGCACAACAATAAGGCGAGGTCTTAGCTTACTTCGGCGCGGAAGTACCGGCGAATCGCATTCAAGAATGTGAAGATGAATAAACCCCTACACCTCCACCGTCCTTATTAGACATCTGGGCACTATATACTGATGGTGCGTCCAACGAAGACGGTGCGGGTGCAGGTCTGCGACTCATAAGCCCTGATGGTCAAGAGCTCACTTACGCCATCCGCCTCGATTTCAAGAGTACAAATAACGAGGCAGAATATGAGGCATTGCTAGCAGGGCTGTGCTTGGCAGTCAAGCTCGGCGTCCAACACTTGGAAGCACACGTCAACTCATTATTAGTTGTGAGGCAAATCCGCGGCGACTATGCCGCGAAAGGAGATATCATGATTCTCTACCTCGAACAAGCCATTCAACTGAAATCCAAGTTCATGTCCTTCAATATCCGACATATCAACAGGAGGGAAAACAAACCCGCGAATGCACTTTCAAAACTTGCATCCACCAGCTTCCAACACCAGGCAAAGGAAATACGTATTGAGATCCTGCAAAACCCCTCAGTACCCCTGCGCCAAGTTAACGTCATCTAATACGGGACAACGTCTTGGATGACACCAATCATCGCATACTTACAATCAGGTGTTACCCCCGAGAGCAAAGCAGAGCCACGCAAACTGCAATATAAGGCGTGCCACTATCAGATGGGGGACGGTATACTATACCGCAAATCATACCTGGGGCCACTCCTACGATGCGTCGATCCTCAAGATGCCACGTATCTCATCAGAGAAATACACGACGGAATATGCGGCATACATGCAGGGCCACGTATGGTAGTAGCCAGAATCATGAACGATGGGTATTACTGGCCCGGCATGCACCTAGACGCGGTTAAAGTCTTGCGCAAATGTTTTAATTGCCAACGACATGCACCAAAGACATTTCGTCCAAAGAACAACCTCATCCTGGTTACCACCTTATGGCCTTTCCAGAAATGGGCCATCAATGTTGTAGGACCATTTCCAGACGCACCAGGTACGGTAAAGTTTATCATAGTGGCTATCGACTACTTCACCAAATGGGTAGAAGCAAAACTGCTAGCTTCTACCACCGCTATGATTACCAGGAAATTTGTCTGGGAACACATCATCTGTCGTTTCGGTCTACCAATGTGCATCGCAACCGATAACAGCACCAACTTCGCGGCCGAAGATTTCCAAAACTGGCTAAAGGAACTACACATTGAACACGTTTTGTCCCAGTGGCGCATCCGCAAGGGAATGGCCAAGTTGAGAGCATCAATAAAAGTTTAGTTGAAGGAATAAAGGCATGATTGGGAACGGCCAGACACGGTTGGGTCGATGAACTCCCAAGCATCCTATGGGCCCATAGGACTAGCCCAAAGACAAGTCACGGGGAGACACCCTTCAGCCTAGTCTATGGCTCCGAGGCGGTGATCCCCGCCGAAATTAGTCTCCCTTCACCCCGAATGTTAGCTATCAACAAAGTTGACAACAGTGACGAGCGCAGGCTTGACTTGGACCTCTTAGAAGAAAGGCGTGAAAACTCCGCAATCAACGAGGCCAAGTACAAAACCAAGCTAGAAAAGTACTTCAACGCGCGCGTCCGCATTTGCACATTCAACCCGGGAGACTATGTCCTTCGGGACAATGAGGCCTCTAAAGCAGAGCGCCCAGGGAAACTTTCCCCCAAGTGGAAAGGACCCTACCTCATCCAAGTGGTCCTAGGAAAGGGCGCATACAGGTTACAAACGTTAGAAGGTGAACCCATCGCAAGAACATGGAACGCACAGCAACTTCGCCACTGTTACATGTAAGCTACGTTTACTTTTTCCATGTAACCTACTGGCCCGTAGGCCATTTGTCAATAAATAAATGAACGATTCAATGCAATATTGTTTATTCCTTCTATTACAAATGCGTGTTCCACTTCGCGGTATCTGCAGAAACAGATTGGCAAAATCTTCATTCGCGATACCCACACAAAGTGGTGACCACACACAAATATTGTAACGGGTCAGCAAAGGCAAAACATCAGCGTCTATCCGGCTGGATACACACACACAGTTTTTACAAACTTGACAATTCCTAAACCCTAACAGGATAAAAACAGGAATTGACTAATACTCACACGACAAAGGTGTAGAGTATACTCAGCCGCGCTTTACAGCCAATAGAGTTATCCATATACTTGCATGTCACCTAGACGTGCAAATGGCAAACAATGACGTAGTATTATTTACATGTGCCTAAAACATTGGCCTTAAATAAACACTATTTCAACTGCGCTCACACAAAGACAGTAAATATTCTTTACTTATGAGCTTTGAGCCGCACATACTTGCATATCACCTAGATATGCAAATGGCAAATTAAGACTTAATGTTATTTACAAAAACATTAACTCACACATGTTCAAAAATGAAAGTAGTAAAAAGACTTGTACAAACCGAACAAAAGGGTTAAACTTTATATATATTCCAAAATATTTCTACACCGTTGCGGTGCAGAAGAAGTTTACATCAGTTTTCCTATAAACACATTTACATCAAAAAAAAGAAGTCAAAAAGGGCACGCAGGCCAACTTAGTCTTCTTTTGTACCACTGGTACCCGCATCACCCTTTGCGCCACCAGTGGTGTTCTCCTCCTCTTCAGGATCATCATACAACAATCGCAAGCGGTCCACATAATCTTCCGCCTCCAAGCATTTGCCGATATCCTCAATGGTGGAAATGGACAGGCTGTTGTACGCATTAACAGCCGCAACGTACCGCGCCTCAATATCTATACCATGGAACCCAGATCTCTCCTCAGTAAACTTGCTCTGGTAAAAAGGGTTCACATGGTTAAGGCATTCGTTGTAACCAGCCTTGAACCCCGCCTCCCGCGCACGCTCCTTGAGCTCATTAAGAACACTTGTGTTTTCAGGCGCGTCAAGAATGGTTCCAACAATTTGCAAAACATAAGTATAAGGTTAGCAAGAGCAAACCTAAAGATAGCAAAGGCACCTGATACTTACATGCCCGATACCGTGATCACGCATCCAATCGCGATCTGCCTTAAGCTGATCCAAAGAAGAAACCAGGCTATCTCTAGCCTCAGCAGCCTCCCTTGCCCGCGCTTCAGCTTTAGCCGCGCGGGCAGTGACCTCCTCAATAATGGTCACCTGGTTCTGCACTTCAACCTATCAACAACAAAGAAAGCACAAGTATAGAAGGATAATCAATCATACTTGTGAAACAAAAAAAAACAAACTCAAGTGTAAACGCAACTTATACTTTGAGGCCCTCAACAGCTTTGTTTAAATTATTGCGGTCAGCATCCGCCTCTTCAAGAGCCTTGGTACCGCGTGCCTCCGCCTCAATGGCCTCCTTAGCAGCCGCTTCGGCTGCGGCCTTTTCCTTTACCAAAGCAGCATTGGCCGCCTTGAGATTAGTCACCTCCTGACGAACACGGAAAAGTTTTTCATTTTCTCGAGCGCAAGCTTCCCTCCAACCCTTGCGCTCATCAGAAAGAAACTTAGCAAGAGTACGAACCTGTTTAAGGCCAGCTGTTGCGGCCCAGGCTTCAGTCTGCTTTTGCTTCTCAAAAGCAACCTTCTCTCTCTCAAGCTGCTCCGCACCCTCTCGAGCAGCTTTTGCCATCGCCTCAGCCTCAGCCCGCTGGCGAACAATTAATTCCTCCTTACGACACAGAACCTTGTAGTCTTCCATAATAGCATTCGCCATTATGGAGCTCCCAATAAGCATGGAGGAGAGTTGGTTTATCCGGTTCTCACGTGGTAAACCACGGGCCCGAAGAACCTCAAAAGGAGTGCCCAAACCGCTCAAAATGTCCCGGCAAGCGGAGGGATCATTGGAAATATCATCCCCTTACATAACAGTCCAAGGGGGACGATGATAACTCACACTCCGGTTTGCCGCATAGGAACGGTAGTAAAACTCCAATTCAGTCTCACCAGGCTGAATGGACGGTTGATCCTCAAACCCCGTGCCTGCGGCAGTTGAACCAGATGTTTTTTCAGCAACGGGGGACCTTGGCTTTTCAGCATCAGCAAACTTCAGATTATCCCCCCCCCCCAACATCAATATCCCACGGGGGGATCAAATTTTCAGATGAGTCCACCGTATCAAAGATGGTCGTGCCCGCGGCTTTCTTCCCAGTATCCTCCACTTGCGCAGAGGGCGCAGTAACCACTTTGATAGAGGGGTTTCTTCTAAACTCCTTATTGGCTCTCGAATCCGCAGCCGCGTCTCGCGGAGGAGAAGAACGAGCCTCAAAAAAGGAGAAAGTCTCCTCAAGCGATTCTACAACAAATCAAAAATCAGCTATAAGTTACAAGCTAAAAATGACAAACACTTGTAAACATATGGTCCACTTACCGGTCGCAACCGCAGGTTTTGGCTGCGAGATAGCAGCTGTCCGAGTCATTCTCAACTTCGGACGTTTCTTCTCACCAGCACCAGCATAATCTATCTTTCGTTTTTTCTTCTCACCAGCAGGTTTGGAACCTGCAGAGGACCCAACAGCAGCCGCACCACCACCTGGAACACCCAAACCCTCAAGGGTGTCAGACACTACCACGTAATCGGTGTATCTGCGGAAACGAATACGAGAGATACCTGCCACCTGCGGCACCAAAGGAGGAACAACAACCGACTCATGCGTTTTCTTCTTGCGAAACCGCACGCCTTTCTCCACCTGATTTTTGGGAACACCCTTCGCGTCAGGGTCTCCCAAAGCCCCAAGATCACCTGCATTTCAATCATCAACAAGCAAATCAGCAAAGGCCAACTTATTTACAAAACAAGTAAGGAAAGTATATCTACTATACCTTTGCCTTGCGGCAGCTCTGCCTCCATCGCCTCGCGATCGAGAATACGGAATTTGTCACGAATGGTGAAGTTGAAACCTTCTTCACCCTCCGCACACGCAAGTACCTCAACTTTGCCTTTGAAGTCTGGATCGAATATTCTCCAAAGGGCAGCATCCTCTGATAGTACATTTACAATAACTCAGTAACAAAGATAAGTGTTGGTCCCTCGGATAGGATCTTCTTCTTCGGAAACTTAGTTGAATTGGATATGATTAATGAGCGGAATTCATTGAATCACACAACAGATATACGAGAACAAATTCAACTCTGAATTGCTGTCTGATCTTCCATTGATTGAATAAGAAAGTGTACAAGCTCCTTAGAAAGGTCAGACGGACATGAGTTTGCCAGAGAGTGAAAGTATCAAAAGTTACAAATGAGCTGTTCGGACAGCTATTTATAGGCACAGTCAGGATAGAGTGAGTGTTGGCCGATCGGCTGTGTAACACCCCCAAAATACCACCTGCGGGAACTCCGCGAGGCGTGTTACGCATCAGAGTCTGAGCCACCAATCACATTGAACCAACGTTAAATATTTAAATAAAACATGTCGTTAATTACCAATAGAAAATGTCAAACAAAATATTAATTCCCAAGAGTTGTATAGCGGAAGCATGTAGTAAATCGTTTAACAACTGTATCATAATAATACTCAAAACCATTGTATCAAATATAAGTTAATCCAAGAGTCTCGATCCATGACCACTCCAGCACTCTGGATAGCAAGTCCATATCACGAATTCTAACGACCTGCAAGCATGCAGACAAGTGTGTCAGACGACGCTGGTGAGTTCAAAGTGTTGTTTACGTGTGATGTTACCAAATGTCTGTTAAGCCGATTCAACGTTATGATACGATGTTGCTTATAACATGCTAGATACCCTAGGGAGTGTGCCCATATGTATCCGGGGAGTGTGCCCCTTAATAACCTGGAAGTGTCCAGACCCCCAATGCCCCTAACCAAGCATTGGTAATGATGCCCAGATAATTAGTTCACGCCCGTCCTTACAGCCCGGTGTGAGGTGTCAAACCTAATAGCGCTATCAACTAATTACCCCATTGCCCTACAGGCAATCCGATAATGATTGATTCCATGTTCAATAACCAAAACCCAATTTAAATGTTTACCCAAGATTCCCTTCCAAATGTTTACTAGTTGTCCCAAACCACCGGGACGCATGCTTGAGAAATGCAGTGAACTCACCTTGGTTTGCTCGGTAAGATACACAAAAGGTTCTTGAACTAAGGGTGGTCAACCACGTCCTAACAGGGTTACCATACAAGTCAGGTGTTGACTTAGATAATGCACTTATGTTTCACACAAGTTAACACATTACAAACACGTATAGATCATGGCAACACTTAACAGTCAACAATACATACAACTTGTGTGAATAAACTAAGTCCAATAGTAACCAGCCCAATTAGTTAAGCAGTCCAACAGCCTACTCGACCCAAATTAAAAACATGTAAAAATGACTTGTTCGGTCCGGATTGGGTTGTGCGACTGACTTTGGGCTTGATCGTCCCAATCAGCATAACAACAACTCAACTTGTGCGATCCAATACAACTTGTGTGATTGAAGTGGTTGTGCGATTCACCATTTACCCGGCCCAAAGATTAAAAGCCCAACAGATATACATATGGCCCAAAACGATAAACAGATAACAATCTTGTGCGATAGAAGACATCTTGTGCGACTGACCAAGATGTCTTGTGCGATATCTTGTACGTGTGATCTTGTGAGACCAGAACCTCTTGTACGATCAAGAGGCTTGTGCGACTAGTTTAATTATCCGGGATTCATGTTATTCGGTTACAACATTAATCTAGCCAAATCAATTACAAGGTTTCCAAGTTTATCATTTATCAATCAACAACTAATCTATTTCAAATCATGCCCATATTCGATCAAATGAGGGTTTTAACCTTCTAATTCTCATGAACCCTAATCCGTTATAACATATATCAACAACATAAACAACAATCCTAACACTAATGCATATCAACATGATCCGATTTCATGAACATTCAACCGGTTGCACATGATTAATCTTAACATCACATGAAAGCCGAACAACAACATAACCCGATTCACTAGCACATCAACAATCTAACAATCCGAATCATAGGTCATAACAACAAATTAACATCTATATCAAACCGATTCACATACATATAAGAATATCGTTGATCATCCTACATACACCTCAAATCATGCCATCGAAACATGTAACCATACATCGATCATAAATGTCACACCCCCAAAATCCCACCTGCGGAGTACTACCGCTTGGAGGCGTGACTGACCAGGATCCAGCCACCAATCATACTGAACAAGCATATAAGTAGTTATAAAAGTTTAACCATCACAATTGGTGTTTCAAAACAAACAAGTTAAGTTGCAAGCGGAAGCATAAGTTCAAAGTTATAACATAAGTTCCAAAAGTTTTCAAGTTTTAACATAACATGTAACAATCCCTGTCCCACAACGATCCTCCTCCATGCAAGCTCCAGCTCAGTACCTATGGTCCTGCAAAGCATGTAGTAACGAGTCAACAACTAGTTGAGTGAGTTCACGGGTGGGCGTTCGTTTTAGTTGTTTTCGAAAACAGTTTACTTTATCTGGCATCCTGCCGTGGGGGTTACCCCATAGTTTTAAAAAACGTGACCAGTTCATTCCCAGTTACTCCGGCACTCCGGCCGTGGGGGCTACCCCATGTACATCATCTGGCTCTCCAGCCGTGGGGGCTACCCCATGTGTATACTAGACTCGTTACCGTATCGATTGCTGACTGTAGTCATGTTTATGTGCCCTGAAAACATCAATGTCTATCATCATTGACGTGCCCCAGATCCATTAGTTCACGCCCGTCCTCTGCGGCACGGTGTGAGGCTTGTCAGACCTAAATAGCGCTATCTAACTAATGACCCGCTCGCCATTGGCCCGGCGATTAGTCGATACAAAAAGGAGGGACTTCGTGATAGAGTTTTAGTCTAGTACGTTTATCCGTCCATCCGGACGAGGAATCACATTCCTGAACCACTGACGTCCTACCCGAGGTAGACGAGGAACCCACGTTCCTTAACCCCGTTCCCAACCCAGGGAATCCCATGCTTTGTAAAGGGTGTGAACTCACCTTGGTTTGCTCGGCAGTCAAACACAGAAAGTCAATCAAGTCGCAAGTAGTCAATAACGTCCTAACACGGATATCACGTATAATCAGATTCGAACCAAGTAGTGTACAAATGTTCAACACGTTTGGCAAGCACGTTTAGCAGTAACAGTTAACAGTCAATAGAAGCACATACGGTTCACAAGTTCAGCCCAACTACTTAGGCCCAAACACGTAAAAGCAGTTAACACAGAAGCCCATCAGTCTGGCCCATTAACTAAGGCCCAAAAGTGTGGTCTCGAGTCGCAACCGGACTCGCAAGCATGGTCTCGAGTCATGCTGTGTGTTGATCATGGATGGTTGCGAGTCGCAACTGGTGTCGCAACCATGGTTTCGATTCATCATGCTGAGGTCTCGAGTCACAACGGGACTCGTAACCTGTGGTTTCGGCTTGTCCTGTTATGGTTGCGAGTCGCAACCGCGTGGTCTCGAGTCATCACGCTGTGGTTGCGAGTCGTAACCGGGTGATTGCGAGTCGGTAACAGTCGTTTTCAAGTTCACGTGTTGATGCAGATGGTCAGATTAATGGTACAGTATAATCAGGCCCAAATCCGGAAATAACCAATAGAATTCCACTAACATATTTCCTAATCAGGTTATTAGTCAAAGATGGATCAAAATCACAAGGGTTTTCAATCTTCAACTATCATTCAAAGTGTTCTTCATACATTCAAAGCATATATTCAAGTTCTTCATAACATAAACAACACTTATTCACCCAAAATCATGAACAACTATCAAGATACAATTTACTAGCATGCATCCTACTTGACAACCATATTTATTAGCCGATTTTTCTTAGTATAAATACCCAAACTTTTCGGATCAAACCCAAATGCAACCAATATCATCATTCACCTTTTTGTCATACCATGAACCCATTTTCAACATCAAATATGTATAGTTCCACTCATAACAAGAAACATTCATGAACCGATTTCTTTTCAAAACATTATGTATAACTCATCTTAACATATTGTCACATAATCTCATCTTACAAACATAACATAAACACACTAACATTTAACAAAGCATTAAGAACACTAACCGGTTATGGGTTTCGAGGGTGTGTGAAAGGCTTCCAACCGGGTGTGTGTGTGAGCCGATCCAAGTCCAAAGATCCAAGAATGGTGGAGTGTGTTTGTGTTCTAGAGTTTAGGTGAGAGAGAGAAGTAGGAGAGTGTGTGTTGTAATGTTCAACAAAATGGTAACACTAACTAAGGTAGTGTATTTATAGTCAAAGTTCCAAGTGTGTGCACCCTATGGGTTTCGGCTAAGGGTTTACGGCCCAAAGGCCCAACCGGCCAAAGGTTCTCGGCCCAAGGCCCAAAACCGATTACTAGTCACTCGAGACCTCATGGTCTCGAGTCGGGTTCCTTGTTGTTTCGTGTCGGGTTCTCGGTTCACATATAACACACATACATATATACATACAATGCACACAAAACAAAGCACATAAAAGTTCACGTTATCATTTTAACTAGTCACATAACGTACAAGCAAGTTACAACGAAAGGTTCTAGATTTCGGGTTGTCACATCATCCCCAAGTTGAAAGAAATTTCGTCCCGAAATTTGACGGCACTCACTGAGGAAGCTAGTTAGGTTGCAAGGTTTTCCCGGTTATCCTGGGGTGTCACATCCACCCCCCGTTGATCTGGAATTTCGTCCCGAAATTCCGTAGCTTCAGCCTCAGTAGCGTTTGTACTGTTCTCAAACAGTTGGGGATACTTTTGTTTCATCCGATCTTCGCGCTCCCAGGTAAACTCTGGGCCGCGACGTGAGTTCCAACGAACTCGAACAAGAGGTATTCTAGTGTTCTTGAGGACCTTAACATCCCGGTCCGTGATCTCGACAGGTTCTTCGACGAATTTCAACTGTTCGTCGATCGTAAGTTCCTTCAGAGGAACTACGTGCGTCTCATCTGACAGACACTTCTTCAGATTCGACACATGGAAAACGTTGTGAACTGCACCGAGTTCTGTTGGTAATTTCAGTCGGTAGGCCACCTTGCCTATTTTCTCAAGAATCTCAAAAGGTCCAACGTACCGTGGGTTGAGTTTCCCTCGTTTACCAAAACGAACCACACCCTTCCAGGGTGAAACTTTGAGTAATACCCGCTCCCCAACCTGGAGCTCAAGTGGTTTCCTGCCCTTATCGGCGTATGCCTTCTGACGGTCACGAGCGGCCGCCATGCGTTGTCGTATTTGAGCGATCCGCTCAGTAGTGTCTACCACATGTTCTGGACCAGTGATTTGACTATCCCCCACCTCTGCCCAACAGAGGGGTGACCGGCATTTACGTCCGTACAATGCCTCAAACGGAGCAGCTTTAATGCTGGTGTGGTAGCTGTTATTGTACGAGAATTCTACGAGTGGCAGATGCTTTTCCCAGCTGTTGCCAAAGTCGATTACACAAGCGCGAAGCATGTCTTCTAGTGTTTGGATAGTACGCTCGGACTGCCCGTCCGTCTGCGGGTGGTACGCTGTGCTCATATCAAGACGTGAGCCAAAAGACTTGTGCATTGCCTGCCACAGTTCCGAAGTAAAACGTGCATCTCGATCAGAGATAATAGAAGTGGGCACCCCGTGCCTCGAAACAACTTCCTTGAGGTATATTTCCGCCAGAGTGGAGAACTTATCCGTCTCCTTGATTGCCAAGAAATGTGCGGATTTCGTGAGTCGATCCACGATCACCCAAATAGTATCGTTCCCGCGCTGTGATCTAGGTAAGCCAGTAACGAAATCCATGGAAATTTGCTCCCATTTCCATTGTGGTATCTCTGGTTGCTGAAGTAGGCCTGAAGGTTTCTGATATTCTGTCTTGACTCGCGCACAAGTCAAACACTTGCTGACGTAAGTTGCTATGTGGGCCTTCATGCTAGGCCACCAATACGTAGTTTTAATATCGTGGTACATCTTGTCCGAACCAGGGTGTACCGAGTAGCGAGATTTGTGCGCTTCATCCATCACAAGTTCCCGTAAATCGCCATAGTGCGGGACCCAAATGCGTCCTGTTACATAATAAGCACCGTCTTCCTTCTGTTCTAAGCGTTGCCTTGACCCGCGTAGAGCTTCTGCTCTAACGTTTTCTGGTTTCAGTGCTTCTATCTGAGCAGCTCGTATTTGCGAAGGTAGACTAGAATGTATCGTGAGTTGTAAAGCTCTTACACGCTTAGGCGTAGTGTCCTTTCGACTCAGGGCGTCCGCCACTACATTGGCCTTGCCCGGGTGATACCTGATAGAGCACTCGTAATCATTCAGCAGCTCGACCCATCGTCGCTGCCGCATATTCAGTTCCTTCTGTTTGAATATGTGTTCTAAACTTCTGTGGTCGGTGTAGATGGCGCACTTGGTTCCGTAAAGGTAATGCCGCCATAACTTAAGTGCGAAAACAACCGCTCCCAGCTCTAAATCATGTGTCGTGTAGTTCTTCTCGTGAACTTTAAGTTGTCGTGAGGCGTAAGCTATGACTTTATCTCGTTGCATCAATACACAACCAAGACCTTGAATTGATGCATCACAGTAAACCACAAAATCGTCTGTGCCTTCTGGCAGTGAAAGGATAGGTGCACTGCAAAGTCTATCCTTTAGATGCTGAAAAGCTAACTCTTGTGCATTTCCCCAATGATAAACAACGCCTTTCTGCGTTAGTAAGGTGAGAGGCTGCGCGATCTTAGAAAAATCCTTAATGAATCTCCTGTAATATCCTGCCAATCCCAAAAATTGGCGAATTTCCTTTGGTGTGCGAGGCGCAGGCCAGTTCTTAATAGATTCCACTTTGGATGGATCAACGTGAATCCCATCCTTGTTCACCACATGCCCTAGGAAATGGACTTCACGAAGCCAGAAGTCGCATTTCGAGAATTTTGCGTAAAGCTGTTCCTTCCGAAGGAGTTCCAAAATAAGTCGTAGATGCTGTTCGTGCTCTTCTTTACTCTTAGAATAGATCAGGATGTCGTCGATGAAGACTATAACAAACTTGTCCAGGTACGGTTTGCACACTCGATTCATCAAATCCATAAAAACTGCCGGTGCGTTCGTCAGCCCAAACGGCATGACCAGAAACTCATAGTGCCCATATCGAGTCCTAAAAGCCGTCTTAGAGACATCCTCTTCCCGAACTCTCAGCTGGTGATATCCCGATCTCAGATCGATCTTTGAATAGTAGCTCGACCCCTGCAACTGGTCGAACAAGTCGTCAATACGCGGTAGAGGATAACGATTCTTCACAGTCACCTTGTTGAGTTCGCGATAGTCGATACACATTCTGAAGGTACCATCCTTCTTCTTCACAAATAACACTGGAGCTCCCCAAGGCGATGAGCTAGGACGAATGAAACCCTTATCCAAGAGTTCTTGTAGTTGCGTGGAGAGTTCTTCCAACTCTGATGGCGCTAAACGATAAGGTGCACGGGCTACAGGCGCGGCTCCAGGAGCTAGATCAATCTGAAACTCGACTTGGCGATGGGGCGGAAGACCAGGTAATTCCTCAGGGAATACCTCAGGATAATCGCGTACAACCGGAAAATCTTCTAGCTTCTTCTCCTTTTCTGTGGTATCAGTAACTAGAGCCAAAATCGTTGTGTGGCCCTTTCGTAAGCATTTCTGGGCCTTAAGAAGAGAGATGATGTTCTCAACAGCACTTCTCTTGTCGCCACGTATCATGAGAGGTTCACTACCTAAACCAGGAATACGAACGATCTTCTCGTTGCAAAGAATCTCTGCTCGGTGTTGGGATAACCAATCCATCCCAATGACAACGTCGAAACTACCCAAGACAATAGGAATAAGATCGATAGCGAAGGTCTGATTAGCGAGAATAAGCTGGCAACCCTTGACTACGTGCGAGGCTTCCAAACTCTTACCATTAGCTAGCTCTACGGTGTGCTTGTCGCTCAGGGGTGTAGGAATACGCTTAAGCATCTTACTAACTTCTAGTGACACATAGCTAGTATCGGCACCCGAATCAAATAAGACTGTAACATAAAAGTCGTCGAGAAGGAACTTACCCGTCACCACGTTGGGATCATTCCTTGCTTCACCTTGACCAATCACGAACACACGTCCCCTAGCACCATTGTTGTTGTTGTTCCCATTGTTACCATTCCCCTGATTGTTGTTGTTCTGGTTCAGTTGGGGACAATCCTTCTTGAAGTGGCCTTCAGCTCCACACTGAAAGCACCCTTTGTTGTTACCCTGCTGCTGTCGCTGGTTCTGCTGAGGTTGCTGACGATTCTGGTTGACGGGGTATGCGCTTCTGCAATCCTTTGCAACATGACCAGGCTTGTTGCATCGATGACAGTTGCCCCTGGTGCATGGCCCACTGTGGTGTAGGCTGCAGCGATTGCACTTGGGGTGATTCCCCTTGTATCCACCATGACTTTGACCACCAGACGACTGCTGACTGGGGCTCTTGTGATCGTCCGTCTTTCTCTGCTGAGACTGAGTTTGCACTGAAGTTGAACCCCTGCTTGAAGTTCCATCCCATTTCCGTTTATCCCCACTAGAAGTACCAGTAGTAGTTGCAGCACCTATACGCTTCGGTAACTTGTTCTGCTCCACCGCTTGGTCAGTGAGACGGTGAGCCAACTGTACAACCTGCTGGATAGTAGTCAACCTCGCTGAAGTCACATGACTTTGGATCTCTGGCACCAAGCCCTTGAGATAGAGTTCAATTCGCTTGTAGGGAGGATCCACCATAGTAGGACACAACAAAGCAAGCTCATGCGATCTCTTAGTGTATGCCTCAATTTCTGACCCCGACATCTTAAGATTGTAGAACTCATCTTCCAGTTTGTGAATGTCGTCACGACTGCAGTATTCCTCCCTGATCATTTCCTTGAAAGTTTCCCATGGGGTGGCGTTGGCAGCAACCAACCCTAACATCTGCACTTGAGCATTCCACCACGTGAGAGCCAAACCCTCGAGAGTACCAGTAGCATACTTCACCCTGCGCGCTTCAGGGCATTCGCACATTTCGAACACAGACTCCAGTTTCTCAAACCAGTGTAGGAGACCTACTGCTCCTTCAGTGCCGCTAAAAGTTGTGGGTCGACAGTCCATAAAGGTCTTAAAAGTGCACACCGGTGCCTGAGCATACTGACCTAAGGTATGTGAAAGAAAGACAGAGTTTAACACAAAGGTTGGTTCACGAGAGTAGGATCCAAATGATCCTAGAACATTTCGGACTGCAGGATATACCTCCTGCGTGTGCGGCTGCGAGCGCTGCGGCAACTCGCTCGTTGATCAAAGCCGTCAACTGGGCTTGTGTCATGTTAACGCGTCCAGACATGGTTCTTCATAATAAGAGTAATACGTGTGAGAGAGGTTCGCGAAAGCACGATAGTAGGACAGAGTAAGCACGCACGTGTTCAAACAACAGTAGCTATACTAATCAAGCATACCATGAGCAGTGTACTACGCAACTAACAAGTAGGCAATATACATACATCATATTACCTAGAACGTCGAGCCTTGCATGAGGAGCGAAGTGTCGTTGTGGACCGTCGAGCGCTATACCGGTTATAGTCTGGTTTTAACAAAAACGTTTCTCCTTTATTAAAACCAAGTTCACTATAACCAATGGCTCTGATACCAATCTGTCACACCCCCAAAATCCCACCTGCGGAGTACTACCGCTTGGAGGCGTGACTGACCAGGATCCAGCCACCAATCATACTGAACAAGCATATAAGTAGTTATAAAAGTTTAACCATCACAATTGGTGTTTCAAAACAAACAAGTTAAGTTGCAAGCGGAAGCATAAGTTCAAAGTTATAACATAAGTTCCAAAAGTTTTCAAGTTTTAACATAACATGTAACAATCCCTGTCCCACAACGATCCTCCTCCATGCAAGCTCCAGCTCAGTACCTATGGTCCTGCAAAGCATGTAGTAACGAGTCAACAACTAGTTGAGTGAGTTCACGGGTGGGCGTTCGTTTTAGTTGTTTTCGAAAACAGTTTACTTTATCTGGCATCCTGCCGTGGGGGTTACCCCATAGTTTTAAAAAACGTGACCAGTTCATTCCCAGTTACTCCGGCACTCCGGCCGTGGGGGCTACCCCATGTACATCATCTGGCTCTCCAGCCGTGGGGGCTACCCCATGTGTATACTAGACTCGTTACCGTATCGATTGCTGACTGTAGTCATGTTTATGTGCCCTGAAAACATCAATGTCTATCATCATTGACGTGCCCCAGATCCATTAGTTCACGCCCGTCCTCTGCGGCACGGTGTGAGGCTTGTCAGACCTAAATAGCGCTATCTAACTAATGACCCGCTCGCCATTGGCCCGGCGATTAGTCGATACAAAAAGGAGGGACTTCGTGATAGAGTTTTAGTCTAGTACGTTTATCCGTCCATCCGGACGAGGAATCACATTCCTGAACCACTGACGTCCTACCCGAGGTAGACGAGGAACCCACGTTCCTTAACCCCGTTCCCAACCCAGGGAATCCCATGCTTTGTAAAGGGTGTGAACTCACCTTGGTTTGCTCGGCAGTCAAACACAGAAAGTCAATCAAGTCGCAAGTAGTCAATAACGTCCTAACACGGATATCACGTATAATCAGATTCGAACCAAGTAGTGTACAAATGTTCAACACGTTTGGCAAGCACGTTTAGCAGTAACAGTTAACAGTCAATAGAAGCACATACGGTTCACAAGTTCAGCCCAACTACTTAGGCCCAAACACGTAAAAGCAGTTAACACAGAAGCCCATCAGTCTGGCCCATTAACTAAGGCCCAAAAGTGTGGTCTCGAGTCGCAACCGGACTCGCAAGCATGGTCTCGAGTCATGCTGTGTGTTGATCATGGATGGTTGCGAGTCGCAACTGGTGTCGCAACCATGGTTTCGATTCATCATGCTGAGGTCTCGAGTCACAACGGGACTCGTAACCTGTGGTTTCGGCTTGTCCTGTTATGGTTGCGAGTCGCAACCGCGTGGTCTCGAGTCATCACGCTGTGGTTGCGAGTCGTAACCGGGTGATTGCGAGTCGGTAACAGTCGTTTTCAAGTTCACGTGTTGATGCAGATGGTCAGATTAATGGTACAGTATAATCAGGCCCAAATCCGGAAATAACCAATAGAATTCCACTAACATATTTCCTAATCAGGTTATTAGTCAAAGATGGATCAAAATCACAAGGGTTTTCAATCTTCAACTATCATTCAAAGTGTTCTTCATACATTCAAAGCATATATTCAAGTTCTTCATAACATAAACAACACTTATTCACCCAAAATCATGAACAACTATCAAGATACAATTTACTAGCATGCATCCTACTTGACAACCATATTTATTAGCCGATTTTTCTTAGTATAAATACCCAAACTTTTCGGATCAAACCCAAATGCAACCAATATCATCATTCACCTTTTTGTCATACCATGAACCCATTTTCAACATCAAATATGTATAGTTCCACTCATAACAAGAAACATTCATGAACCGATTTCTTTTCAAAACATTATGTATAACTCATCTTAACATATTGTCACATAATCTCATCTTACAAACATAACATAAACACACTAACATTTAACAAAGCATTAAGAACACTAACCGGTTATGGGTTTCGAGGGTGTGTGAAAGGCTTCCAACCGGGTGTGTGTGTGAGCCGATCCAAGTCCAAAGATCCAAGAATGGTGGAGTGTGTTTGTGTTCTAGAGTTTAGGTGAGAGAGAGAAGTAGGAGAGTGTGTGTTGTAATGTTCAACAAAATGGTAACACTAACTAAGGTAGTGTATTTATAGTCAAAGTTCCAAGTGTGTGCACCCTATGGGTTTCGGCTAAGGGTTTACGGCCCAAAGGCCCAACCGGCCAAAGGTTCTCGGCCCAAGGCCCAAAACCGATTACTAGTCACTCGAGACCTCATGGTCTCGAGTCGGGTTCCTTGTTGTTTCGTGTCGGGTTCTCGGTTCACATATAACACACATACATATATACATACAATGCACACAAAACAAAGCACATAAAAGTTCACGTTATCATTTTAACTAGTCACATAACGTACAAGCAAGTTACAACGAAAGGTTCTAGATTTCGGGTTGTCACAATAAACACATATCATAAAGCACTAACCGGTTACGAATTTGTGATGAGAATGATCCGAACAACAAGGATCTTCGGTTGATAGGAACAAGTGTTGCCGTCGGTTTGAGAAGAGAGAAAGAGCTAGGGTTTTGTGAGTGTAAAGTGTTTTTGTAACCAAATGAGAAACAACTCCCTCATGTGTGTGTGTACGTATAAGAGAGGTGGGCCGGACCCCTCAATGAGCCGCCCTTAAGATCCGATTACAAGGATGTGGCCCAAATGGCCTTGTGCGTTCAAGTAAGTGTTGTGCGTTCGTGAGTCTTGTGCGGTCGGATCACTTGTATATATACACACATTCACATATAATAAAACATAACATTCATACATTTATTCAATTTACATAGTTCACGTAAGCACGTAACGTTACACAAAGTAGATTCGAATTACGTGTTGTCACAGTATCCCCAACTAAAAGAAATTTCGTCCCGAAATTTGGTACGCACTCACTGAGGAAGCTAGGTAAGTTATATCGTTCACTGGTTTTCCTGGGGTGTCACATCATCCCCAACTTGAATGGGAATTTCATCCCGAAATTCACTAGTTGCATCAACATTAGGTTTGCCAGGTTTTGTCTTGTCTTTGGGGAACAAATGTGGATACTTAAGTTCCCTCTGATCCTCGCGTTCCCACGTGAACTCTGGACCACGTCTTGAGTTCCAACGAACTCTCACAATCGGTATACGGCTGTGTTTACGAACTTTAACTTCCCGATCCATAATCTCAATTGGTTCTTCGACAAACTGCAATTTGTCGTCTATCTTCAGCTCTTGAAATGGTACAACTAGTGTTTCATCAGCCAAACACTTCTTTAACTGCGATACGTGAAACACATCATGGACATTACCCAACTCAGCAGGTAATTCCAACCTGTAGGCCACCTTTCCAATTCGTTCCAGAATTTTGAATGGCCCCACATAACGAGGGTTTAGTTTGCCGCGTTTCCCAAAACGCACCACAACCTTCCAGGGTGAGACCTTTAACATGACTCGATCATTAACTTCGAATTCCAACGGTTTACTACGCTTGTCAGCGTAGCTTTTCTGGCGGTCGCGAGCTGCGGCCATACGGTTTCGGATCTGCACAATGTTTTCTGATGTCTCAAGCACAAGCTCAGGGCCTGTGATCTGACTATCACCCACGTCAAGCCAACAGAGGGGTGAACGGCATTTCCGTCCGTACAGTGCTTCGAACGGAGCTGCCCGTATACTAGTGTGGTAGCTGTTGTTGTAGGAGAATTCTATCAACGGCAAGTGTTTCTCCCACCCTTTCCCAAAATCAAGTACGCATGCCCGAAGCATATCTTCAAGTGTCTGGATGGTGCGCTCGCTTTGACCATCCGTCTGCGGGTGATAAGCGGTACTCATGTCGAGTCGTGAACCGAACGACTTATGCATTGATTGCCAAAGATCAGAAGTGAAACGCGGATCTCGATCCGAAATGATAGAAGTTGGCACCCCGTGCCTAGAAACTACTTCCTTAAGGTAGATTGCTGCCAGTTGCGAAAACTTGTCTGTTTCTTTGATTGCCAGAAAATGCGTTGATTTTGTGAGACGGTCGACAATCACCCAAATGGTATCGTTCCCAGCCTGAGTTCGAGGTAACCCTGTCACGAAATCCATGGCGATCTGTTCCGACTTCCATGTGGGTATCTCTGGTTGCTGCAGTAGACCCGAGGGCTTTTGATGTTCCGCTTTGACTTTAGCACAAGTCAAACATTTGTTGACGTAGGTTGCTATGTGAGCTTTCATGCTAGGCCACCAGTATGTAGTTTTCAAGACGTGGTACATCTTATCTGATCCAGGATGTACGGAGTAACGTGACTTATGTGCCTCTTCCATTACAAGTTCTCGTAAGTTGCCATAGAGTGGGACCCAGATGCGTCCGGTTACGTAGTAAGCACCGTCTCCCTTCCGTTCTAGTCGTTGCCTTGAGCCGTGTAAAGCTTCAGCTCGAACATTCTCTGGTTTCAACGCTTCTAACTGAGCGTCTCGTATCTGGGAAGGAAGATTGGACTGGATCGTGAGTTGCAATGCTCGTACACGCCTAGGTGCATTATCCTTTCTGCTGAGGGCGTCAGCTACAACGTTCGCCTTGCCCGGATGATACTTGATGGCACATTCATAATCGTTCAATAATTCAACCCATCGCCGTTGCCGCATATTCAATTCTTTCTGGTCGAAGATATGCTGAAGACTCCTATGGTCGGTGTAGATGGTGCATTTGGTACGATACAGATAATGCCTCCAGATCTTCAACGCAAATACCACCGCTCCTAACTCCAAGTCGTGTGTTGTGTAGTTTTTCTCATGAATCTTCAACTGTCGCGAGGCATAGGCTATCACCTTCTCGCGTTGCATTAACACACATCCGAGACCCTGAATCGATGCATCACAATAGACCACAAAATCTTCGGTACCCTCTGGTAAAGACAAGATTGGTGCACTGCAAAGTTTCTGTTTTAGAACTTGGAAAGCCTCTTCCTGCTTCGTTCCCCAAGAGTACGCCGTGTTCTTCTGTGTCAGCGAGGTGAGGGGTTGCGCGATTTTCGAGAAATCTTTAATAAACCTCCGATAATATCCTGCGAGACCAAGAAATTGTCGCACCTCAGAGGGAGTCCTTGGTGCCGCCCAATTCTTAACCGCATCTACTTATGCAGGATCCACATGTATCCTTTTTTCATTAACAACGTGGCCAAGGAAATGTACTTCTCGAATCCAAAAGTCGCACTTAGAAAATTTCGCATACAGCTGTTCCCTTCTCAAAAGTTCCAAGATGAGACGTAGGTGACGCTCGTGATCCTCCTTGTTCTTTGAATAAACCAAGATGTCGTCAATAAACACTATAACAAACTCGTCGAGATATGGCTTACATACGCGGTTCATGAGATCCATGAAGACCGCTGGTGCATTTGTCAACCCAAACGGAATAACCAAAAACTCGTAGTGTCCGTAGCGCGTTCGAAAAGCAGTCTTGGGAACATCTTCCTCCCTAACCCGCACCTGATGATAACCCGATCTTAAGTCGATCTTTGAATAGAAACTTGACCCTTGCAGCTGGTCAAACAAGTCGTCGATGCGTGGTAATGGATAGCGGTTCTTAATGGTTACCTTGTTGAGCTCTCGATAATCGATACACATACGGAATGACCCGTCTTTATTCTTTACAAACAGAACTGGGGCTCCCCAAGGCGAAGAATTGGGTCGAATGAAACCTCTATCCAATAATTCCTGTAGCTGATTAGACAATTCCTGTAACTCCCCAGGGGCCAACCGGTATGGAGCTCGAGCAATTGGGGCCGCTCCCGGCGCCAGATCAACTTGAAATTCTACTTGACGATGAGAACCCTGGTAGCTCCTCTGGGAACACATCAGCGAATTCCCGCACCACTGGTAGATCCTCGATCTTTCTCTCTTCAGACTGAGCGTTGGTAACTAACGCTAACATTGCAGGATACCCCTTTTGTAGATACTTCTGCGCATGCATGGCCGAGATAATACCAACCATCGTCCCACTACGATGCCCTTGAACTAATAATGACTCCCCATCGGGGAGAGGATACGCACAACCTTCTCCTTACACAAAATTTCCGCTTGGTGCTTAGACAGCCAATCCATGCCTACCACTATATCGAAACTACCGAGCGTAACGGGAAGGAGATCAATATCAAACACTTGACCCACGAGGTCTAGTTTGCACCCGAAAAGGACATTCGAGGCTTCTATCGTTTTACCGTCTGCTAGTTCTACTACTTGCTTAACTTCTAAAGGCGTTGGGGTTATCCCCAATCGTTGACTAAACTCTAGGGACACGTAACTCCAATCGGCACCAGAATCAAATAACACAGAAGCAATATGATTGTTTACAAGAAACGTACCGGTGACAACATTGCCGTCATTCCTAGCATCCCCTGCCCCAAGCTGAAACACCCTGCCCCGAGCACCATTACCCCCATTGTTGCCATTGTTGTTGTTGTTCCCAGCATTGTTATTAGTCGGGCGGTTGTTGTCGTTAGCGTTCTGGTTTAGTTGAGGACAATCCCGCTTAAAGTGACCCTCGTCACCACACTGATAGCACCCCTTCCTGAAGCCCTGATTCTGCTGGGGTGGTTGTCCCTGCTGTCTCTGGTTCTGTTGTTGCTGCTGGTGTTTGGGCTGTGGAGCCCTACAATCCCTGGCCTCATGGCCCGCCTTACCACACCTGTTACATATCCGACCACATGGCCCGAAATGATGATAGCCACACTTGTTACACCGTGGCTTCCTCCCCACATACTGACCCTGACTTTGGCTACCCCCTTGGCCTTGATTGACAGAAGACGACTGGCTGATGCTGCGGTTGTTGTTATTATCTGGTCTTTTCTGTGTCTGACTCGCGCTAGAGGCTTTATCATAGTCACTCTACTTCCTTTTGTTATCATTAGCGGACGCAGTGGCAGTGGGTGCAGCAGCAGTAGTGGTTGAAACACGCGGTGGTAACGAGTTACTCTCTACCTCTTGATCCACAATCTTGTGGGTCAAACGAACAATCTGTGTCAAATCATTGAGATGGGCTGCAGTGACCAAACTCTTCACACGCGGAGGCAGCCCCTTGATGAATAACTCAATCCTCCGAGACATAGGCCGGGACAAGTTCGGGCACATGTCGGCCAATTCATACGATCGCTTCACATACGCTTCGACTTCAGATCCAACCATCTTCAAGTCATAATACTCGTTTTCCAACTTCTGGACCTCATCCCGAGGACAATACTCCTCCCTGATCAGTTCTTTAAAGTCATCCCAAGTTGTGGCATTCGCTGCCTCGATGCCCAACAACTGCACCTGGGCATTCCACCACGTTAGGGCACCATCCGCCAAGGTACCCGCAGCATATTTCACCCTGTCCCCAGCGGGACAGTTACATATAGCAAACACTGATTCTGCTTTCTCGAACCACCTCAGGAGTCCCACAGCCCCTTTAGTCCCGGTGAAGGTCTATGGCTTACAGTCCATGAACATTTTAAACGTACAAGCAGGCTGATTGTTCTGGGGATGCACTTGCTGACCTAAAGGATGAAAGGAAACACATTATAGGAGTGAAAAGACGTGTACGCGGTATAAGAGTAGGGAGTATTTGGTACATTCCGTACCAGCTTGATAGGCTGCTAAAGCCTCAGCCACACGGGTGTTGATTAGGTCAGTCAACTCAGCCTGAGTCATGTTGATGTTGCCACGTCCGTGTCCTCGTCCACTCATGATTCTATATATGGAGATAAACCGATTTAGGAATCAAAACGAGATGGAAGTCAAGTATCATACTGATATCTACGTACTACCAAGTTCACACATAGTAAGGCAGAACCCTTCTCACGCTCGATAAGCCTCACTGGGACTTGCATGCACCCCACGTTATTATTAAGTGTGCACCCATAATAATAAGGTGGTTTGCACGTTTATCTCAGTGCCTCTTAGCTTGTGCTCGAAGTTTCCCCCGTTTAAACAACACAACGGATGGTATCATAGGTTTATGATTCACATAAGTCGAAGAGTAGTGTCTCACTATCAAGTCACTATAGTGTTTAATGTATCGTTTCATATATGTTGCGAGTGTGTGACTGCTAAGCAAGTAATGTATAAAGTGAGAAAGATGAACCTTGCAATCTGGAGCTGAGTGTCATGATCGATTTTCGAAGGTGTTCGGTTATAGTCTGGTTTTACAAAAACGTTTTAAAACCTAGTTCACTATAACCAGTGGCTCTGATACCAAACTGTAACACCCCCAAAATACCACCTACGGGAACTCCGCGAGGCGTGTTACGCATCAGAGTCTGAGCCACCAATCACATTGAACCAACGTTAAATATTTAAATAAAACATGTCGTTAATTACCAATAGAAAATGTCAAACATAATATTAATTCCCAAGAGTTGTATAGCGGAAGCATGTAGTAAATCGTTTAACAACTGTATCACAATAATACTCAAAACCATTGTATCAAATATAAGTTAATCCAAGAGTCTCGATCCATGACCACTCCAGCACTCCGGATAGCAAGTCCATATCACGAATTCTAACGACCTGCAAGCATGCAGACAAGTGTGTCAGACGACGCTGGTGAGTTCAAAGTGTTGTTTACGTGTGATGTTACCGAATGTCTGTTAAGCCGATTCAACGTTATGATACGATGTTGCTTATAACATGCTAGATACCCTAGGGAGTGTGCCCATATGTATCCGGGGAGTGTGCCCCTTAATGACCTGGAAGTGTCCAGACCACCAATGCCCCTAACCAAGCATTGGTAATGATGCCCAGATAATTAGTTCACGCCCGTCCTTACAGCCCGGTGTGAGGTGTCAAACCTAATAGCGCTATCAACTAATTACCCCATTGCCCTATAGGCAATCCGATAATGATTGATTCCATGTTCAATAACCAAAACCCAATTTAAATGTTTACCCAAGATTCCCTTCCAAATGTTTACTAGTTGTCCCAAACCACCGGGACGCATGCTTGAGAAATGCAGTGAACTCACCTTGGTTTGCTCGGTAAGATACACAAAAAGTTCTTGAACTAAGGGTGGTCAACCACGTCCTAACAGGGTTACCATACAAGTCAGGTGTTGACTTAGATAATGCACTTATGTTTCACACAAGTTAACACATTACAAACACGTATAGATCATGGCAACACTTAACAGTCAACAATACATACAACTTGTGTGAATAAACTAAGTCCAATAGTAACCGGCCCAATTAGTTAAGCAGTCCAACAGCCTACTCGTCCCAAATTAAAAACATGTAAAAATGACTTGTTCGGTCCGGATTGGGTTGTGCGACTGACTTTGGGCTTGATCGTCCCAATCAGCATAACAACAACTCAACTTGTGCGATCCAATACAACTTGTGTGATTGAAGTGGTTGTGCGATTCACCATTTACCCGGCCCAAAGATTAAAAGCCCAACAGATATACATATGGCCCAAAACGATAAACAGATAACAATCTTGTGCGATAGAAGACATCTTGTGCGACTGACCAAGATGTCTTGTGCGATCTCTTGTACGTGTGATCTTGTGCGACCAGAACCTCTTGTACGATCAAGAGGCTTGTGCGACTAGTTTAATTATCCGGGATTCATGTTATTCGGTTACAACATTAATCTAGCCAAATCAATTACAAGGTTTCCAAGTTTATCATTTATCAATCAACAACTAATCTATTTCAAATCATGCCCATATTCGATCAAATGAGGGTTTTAACCTTCTAATTCTCATGAACCCTAATCCGTTATAACATATATCAACAACATAAACAACAATCCTAACACTAATGCATATCAACATGATCCGATTTCATGAACATTCAACCGGTTGCACATGATTAATCTTAACATCACATGAAAGCCGAACAACAACATAACCCGATTCACTAGCACATCAACAATCTAACAATCCGAATCATAGGTCATAACAACAAATTAACATCTATATCAAACCGATTCACATACATATAAGAATATCGTTGATCATCCTACATACACCTCAAATCATGCCATCGAAACATGTAACCATACATCGATCATAAACACATATCATAAAGCACTAACCGGTTACGAATTTGTGATGAAAATGATCCGAACAACAAGGATCTTCGGTTGATAGGAACAAGTGTTGCCGTCGGTTTGAGAAGAGAGAAAGAGCTAGGGTTTTGTGAGTGTAAAGTGTTTTTGTAACCAAATGAGAAACAACTCCCTCATGTGTGTGTGTACGTATAAGAGAGGTGGGCCGGACCCCTCAATGAGCCGCCCTTAAGATCCGATTACAAGGATGTGGCCCAAATGGCCTTGTGCGTTCAAGTAAGTGTTGTGCGTTCGTGAGTCTTGTTCGGTCGGATCACTTGTATATATACACACATTCACATATAATAAAACATAACATTCATACATTTATTCAATTTACATAGTTCACGTAAGCACGTAACGTTACACAAAGTAGATTCGAATTACGTGTTGTCACAGTATCCCCAACTAAAAGAAATTTCGTCCCGAAATTTGGTACGCACTCACTGAGGAAGCTAGGTAAGTTATATCGTTCACTGGTTTTCCTGGGGTGTCACAGGCTGGGCTAGCCGATCAGCTGACATTGCTGACTGATCGAACAACCTGTCCGATCGGTTGGGCTGTCCGATCGGCTGGCATAATCAACACAAGTCAGCACTTAACAAAAACGCGCAATATCCTGACTTGCTTTACAAACATACATACAAACTATATACAAACATACAAAACATGACTACATGCTGACGGAAGCTACAGACGTTATTGTACTAACAATAAGGTACTTACCACCACTTTTCTCCCGCACAACGGGCCTTGCTTTCCTACTCATCCTTGTCAGCATCATCCGCAGCACCCACAACTACGAGTTGTTCAGTTTCTTAAACCCAATGATCTGCAGCCTTGGGAACCAGTCCACCGTATCAGCCTTGGGTACAGCAATGGTCTCCGATATGATCGTATCGGTCACATTCCGAAAGGTTAACTTAGCAGTGACTGCAACAACCTTAATATAGAAGAATTTTTGTCTTCTACTTCGTAATTCCCTTGGGAGGGACCATCAGCTTAGGCTGTCGTGTCGTTGATAGAAAGAGAAGAAACCCGTGTACACTGTCATCTGATAAAACCGCCTGAAATCTCTGACTGTGGGTTCCATACCAAGAGCACGAAAAGTGTACTCAAAGTTTCGAACCCGAATCATCCCAAACGGGCTCAGTTGAGAAATATGGATTTTGTACCACTCCAAAATCTCAGCAACAAACACAGTCGGAGATTACAATCGCCGAAAAAATCTGCCCACATGGTGACATACCCCGCCGGAGCATCGGCGCCGGTGTCACCCTCTTGTGGGTAAACAAACCCATATTCTTGAGGCATCTGAACATTAGTCTTCAGATTATCGAACGCAGCTTTCGTCCATTTCAGCACCGGCAAGCCTCCACCGGGGGCACCACCCTCCTCCTCCTTCGCCGCCACCGGCGACGAAGGATCAGGATTCTCATCAGGAACAGAATTGGGTTTGATGGTTCAGCCATCACGAAGAAGAAAAGCAAGTGTGGAACGAGTTCAGAAACTCAGAAACCTCGTCGGAAAATCAAATATTTGATCGGAGAAGACGTAGGATTCTTACTCTCTCTCACCGGCAAAATTTTGAAATTTCGAAGAAGTGAGGGGAAACCCCACAACGGTTTCCCCTTTTATACTCATCGCAATTAATGCGAAACAGTAACCGAAATGTCGTGCATGGAAAGAGCGAATTAGGCGACACCACGTGTACAGCGACGGTTCCGCTGACGGTTACCACGCGCGAGTAGCCGTCCACGCACCTGAAAAAAGAGACTTTTACACTCCTGCTACAGTGCAGTGATTACCTCGGGCAGTGCAAACGTCCTTTCGTTTCAGCACATGTCAGGCAAATCCCACCACCTTCCACCAACTCACACGTGCGGTCTACAACGTTTCAAAAGCTACAAATGAAGATAACTCTCATGTACGCGGCATGCGGTTTTTTATGGTTTCTCAAACCATAACCTAGACCGCATGTCGTTTTTTACGTCCCCTCAAAAAATAGGAAAAATATATTTACACTATGTAAAGGGGAATAACCTATATCCTCATATACCCACGAGCACACATGGAATATGCGGAGATGACACACATGAGCCTGCACAGGTGTGTCAGATACTCAGAACCAGCATTGTTCTTTGGACTGCGAAAACTGCTTCTCAGGAACAGCAAAGCTGCATTACCTTGAAGTTATTCAAGCTTCAAATCCCTCGTGTCCGGTTCACAACCACAGAGGCGAGGCAAACAACTTCTCCATAGGAAAAAGGATAAGTTTGATGAGCGACCGCACATCAGCAACCCTGACTCCTGATCCTTCAATAGCCACATCAAAGAGAATCCCTCTTTTAAAGCGAGTCTTTTGCCGCAAACCGCAGACACTCATGAGTAGCTGCGTCGAAACGTAACTACACAAACGGTAGCTACGGAAGAGCCACGACTAAGTCATCACACAGATGAGCAAAGCTACTTCCAGGAAAGCTGCTTTCCAACTAAGCGTAAAGGAAAGTTGCTACAGAAGGAATGCGGACGAGTTTCACCCAGATTCCCAAGTATCTAAGGTGATCTCCTTGAGCAACAAGCCAAGTAACAATGGTAACAAGTCTGCTTATGACTTTGTTTGCCCACCTATGGACCGCATAGAATAAACAATGGTGGGAACTACCATGCCTATGACCATGTTTGTTTGCCCATAGTTCAAGTTGTTAGTGCAGTAATGTCTATCGCCTCCGTCAATCCAGTTCGTAGCAGATTGAGAAGAAAACAAAGCTTTATGTTGTAATTTGTAAGAAAAAGGCAAGGTGGCAATCTTGTAAATAAGATGGAATCTCTTATAAGCCTTGGCCTATATATAGGAGCTTTAGGGTTTTCTTTAGAGACTTTTGCCACATTAGAGACTTGGAGAGCTTTGGGGCTAGAGAGAGAGTCTAGAGAGAGAAAGTGGCAAATCGTGATTCCTGGAGCTTGTAATTGTTAGATTGGTCAATAAGAATCACGTTAAATTGTACGATCTTGTGTTCGGTCACGCACGTTCACGGATACATGTCGAACGTGTCATTACGCAATCGTTTCGGAGTGAAAACCGGGACCTAACAAGTGGTATCAGAGCAGGTGCTAGGTTGCGAAGATCAAACGCACAGATTCGTACAAGAATTGATCAGATTCAGAGCCAAAAACATCCAGATTTGTCAAATTTCTCTTATTTTTTTTGTTCTTCACGTTTTTAACTGAATTTTGGCACATTGAACAGGTTTTTACGGTCGAAAATTGCTGATTTTCTGATATGTTGTGCGAAACTATCAGATCTACAAGCCTACAAATTTTCAGATCTAAATTACAAGCCGTTTGAGAGAAATCTGAAATTTTGTGTTCGAAAAAGTTGTTCAACATGTTCACAGTTGATGTTGAAAATGGATGCCAACCGATCGGCTAGCCTAACCGATCGGCTAGCTCAACCGATCGGCCAACATCTCTAACCGTTCCATAGCACATCTTTGCAATTCAATAAAACAGTTTGACTTGTTGACCTGACTGATCGGACAACCTGTCCGATCCATTGCACCTCACTGCATTTCATTAAAACCCCTTTGACTTTGTTGACTTGCCAGCCGATCCGCTAGCATCCCAACCGATCGGTCAAGCAAGCCGAATCATTACATCATCACTGCATTAAAAGTCTTACTTTGTTTCATAACACATCCTTTGTTCAGGCCACTTAAGTCAACAAGGTTATCAATTCAGTAGTAAAGATGTGTCAGTCAGATCACGTGATAAAGGTAGGCATGACATTATAAATTTACATGTGATGATTATCGATATTAACTGTTCTGAATGCATGAGATGTTGACAGTATACATTGGAGGTCCAATGAGAGGATGAGTTGAGTGTCAGCCAATATGTTGATGAAGTGTGAAGGTCCAATAGTATAAAATGGTTGGATGCATTTGAGATTGCATGTGAACTTTTAATAGCTGTCGGCCATATCATAAATTCATGTGATAGTGTTTGGCACGTGATTGTTATGTGACCGTTGAACCCAAGGCTAAATCAAAGGAAGAACCCGTTCAACATGCAGTTCATGCATGAGTTGTCAATCATGTCTATTTTTTAGAATGGATACACTTTTTTATTATTTTTATAAAGGTGCAAGAATAAAGGAATGATTAGGATTGTTACCTGTCATCTCCACGTAATTGTAGGATCTAATTGATGTTTTCCTTTTTCTTGTATCTCCATATATGGAGGATTATGGTGTTCGAAGTTTTTATGCAAGAATTATTTATCTATCCTCCTCTCTATTTTTCTTTCTGTTCATCTCCCTATTTTCTATTATTTTCATTAACCGATCGATCCACATCAGTGGTATCAGAGCGGTCTTGATCCTATGGACACCCGGAAGAAAACTCTCGAACAATTTCAGCAAGAAACCCAAGATAACTTCGAAAAATTCACGTCTATGATCGAGAAGTTGGTAACGGAAGTTCAATCTCTCAAAGAGACGGGGCCGCCAAACTTCTCGGGAACGGGTGACGGGAAGATGGTTGTCAACGGAGGTGGCGGTAGACCTTACTTAAAACTCCATTTCCCCAGGTTTAGCGGAGAGGATCCCACGGGATGGATCTATCAAGCCGAACAATTTTTCGATTTTCAGAAAGTGGCTTCAGAAGAGCATGTACAGTTGGCGTCTTTTCATCTAGATGGCATTGCGCTTCAGTGGCATCGATGGTTTGCAAAAACTAAAGGTCCGATGACGTGGTCGGAATTTACTACCGCACTGTTGAGTCGGTTTGGACCGACCGACTATGAGGAACCCTCCGAGTCTTTTCATAGGCTTAAACAACTCACCACGGTCGCTGCATATATCGAATCTTTCGAACGGTTGTCTCACCGTGTTGACGGGTTATCCGAGCCTTTTCTCGTAGGCTGTTTTATTGGCGGGCTGAAAGAAGAGATTCGTTTGGAAGTTAAGCTAAAAAAACCTCGTTTTTTGGTTGATGCCATGGGTTCGGCTAGACTGGTAGAGGAGAAGTTGACTCTACAACGAAGGTTTTCTTCTCCCCAAAGACCCCACACGATTAATACCCCTTTCAAGAACACATCAGGCCCGGGTCTATTGGGACCAGGACCCACCCATCGTTTAGCCCTCCCCGCCCCCAACTCGATCCGTCGTTTATCGAATACAGAGGCCCGTGAACGGCGTGAAAAGGGACTCTGTTATTATTGTGATGAACGATATGTACCAGGCCATAAGTGCACCAAGCCACAATTGTTTATGATTAGTGATACTACGGAAGATGAGGAGGAGCAACTTGTAGAAGCGTCAGGGGAACAAACCGAAGAAACACAGGCCGAGATCTCGTTCCATGCGATATCGGGTACCATCCTTCCACAGACCCTACGCTTGTCGGGTCGCATCAAGAATAAAGACGTTGTTGTTTTGGTGGATGGTGGGAGTACTCACAATTTTATCGATAAAGCCTTAGTCGATCGGTTGGGGCTTATTGTTAACCACGATGTTAAATTTGAGGTGGTTGTGGCTAATTGTGAGAAGTTGGTATGTACAGGAAGGGTGAAAAATCTCTCAATTCTCATTCAAGGATATACTATAGCAACTGATTTTTTTGTTCTACCCGTGGCGGCTTGTCCGATTGTGTTAGGGGTTCAATGGCTAAAAACTTTGGGACCGGTCGAAATTGACTTCCAAAATCTTACCATTGGATTTCAATTAGCGGGATCATCTCATAAATTACAAGGGTTGAAAGGGTCAGAGTTGGGTGCTTTAAAATCAAAGGAATGCATGGGGCTAGATGGAGTAGCAATGCTCTTTCAGATTAGTCCTGTCTTCGATGAACCATTACACACTCATACACCTTGTCCAGATATTCAGTCGGTTCTAACCGAATTTGATGGGGTTTTTCACCAACCCTCGGGACTTCCTCCTAAGCGTTCTCAAGACCACAGCATACCACTGCTACCTGGATCCGGGCCGGTTAGCTCTCGGCCATATCGCCAACCGTATTATCAGAAAAATGAGATTGAAAGACAGGTGAGGGAGTTGCTCCAACAGGGGTTAATACGGCCTAGTCATAGTCCGTTTTCCTCCCCGGTGTTACTTGTTAAAAAATCGGATGGTACTTGGAGGTTTTGTGTTGACTATCGGGCGATCAACGATATTACAGTTAAGGACAAATATCCTATTCCTATGATCGATGAACTTCTCGATGAACTCTTTGGTGCGACGATTTTCTCTAAACTTGATCTTCGGTCGGGGTACCATCAGATACGAGTAAGAGATGGCGACATCCATAAGACGGCATTTCGGACACATGAGGGGCACTATGAGTTCGTCGTCATGCCGTTTGGACTTACCAATGCTCCGGCTACTTTCCAATGTCTCATGAATGACCTTTTCCGTCAACATCTTCGTAAGTTCGTATTGGTGTTTTTTGATGATATATTAGTTTATTCCAAGTCCATTGATGACCATGTCAGACACTTACAAGTGGTCCTGGGCATTCTTAAAGCTAATCGACTTTTTGCTAACTCCTCTAAATGTTGTTTTGGGGTGAAAGAAGTGAATTATTTGGGCCATGTAATCAACTCTAATGGTGTCTCAGTCGAAAGGGCAAAGATCGACGCGGTACTATCCTGGCCGGTTCCTACTACCGCCAAAGGGGTACGGGGATTTTTGGGTCTCGCAGGGTATTATCGGAAGTTCATTAAGGGGTTTGGTAGTATTGCCGCTCCGCTACATAAATTGGTCGGAAAAGGACCCTTTATATGGAATGAGGCGGCTCACAAGGCCTTTGAATCGCTCAAAACTGCTCTCACTTCGGCACCAACGTTGGGCTTGCCGGATTGGTCTAAACCTTTTACCATTGAATGTGACGCGAGTGGCGTAGGTATAGGCGCCGTTCTAACTCAGAATGGGAAGCCGCTTGCCTATTTTAGCGCACCTTTAAAGGGGGTTGTGTTATCATGGTCCACTTATGAGAAAGAGATGCTCGCTGTTGTCAAAGCAGTACGTAAGTGGCGACCTTATCTGCTCGGCCGCCCGTTTGTCGTCCAGACCGATCATCTCAGCCTAAAGTACCTATTGGAGCAACGCATTACTACCCCGGCACAAGCGAGGTGGCTACCAAAGCTTTTGGGATACGATTACAAAATTGAGTATAAACCAGGGGCTACAAACCGTGGGGCAGACGCCTTATCTCGCTGTTACGAACTTCAACTTATGTCCCTATCATACCCCTCTACCACCTTATGGTCTGACATAAAAAAAGAGGTTAGTCTCGACCCTTATTACAGTAAATTACCCACTTCATTGCATGCAAGCTCAAGTGGACGGGTTTATAATAGAGATGGGGTGTGGTTTCGTGACAGTGCAATCTTATTAAGCCCGTCTTCTCCATTGTTAGTTACTGTTTTGAATCTCGGACACTCGTCACCTGAAGGTGGCCACTTCGGTCTTCATAAGACACTAGCCAAGATACGAAGTAATTTTTGGTGGGAAGGGTTGAAAACGTCAGTGAAGAAACACATACGTGAGTGTCAAACGTGCCAAAGGTTCAAGTCGGATAACATGAAACCAGCAGGGTTACTACAACCGTTACCAATTCCCGAACGAGTGTGGGAAGATATAAGCATGGATTTCATAGAGGGTCTGCCGATTTCTAATGGATTTTCAGTGATTATGGTGGTGGTTGATCGGTTGTCTAAGTATGCGCATTTTATACCCCTCCGTCATCCGTTTACGGCGGCAACCGTTGCTCGGGAATTTGTGAATTCAGTTGTACGATTGCATGGGATTCCATCGACTATCATTAGCGACCGTGACAAGGTATTTATCAGCTCTTTTTGGCAAGCCCTTTTCAAATTACAAGGAACGGTTTTGTGTATGAGTTCGAGTTATCACCCACAAACGGACGGCCAAACGGAAGTAGTTAACCGGACCCTCGAACAATATTTAAGATGCTTCACAGGTGACAACCCAAAAAAATGGCACGAATGGCTTCCTTGGGCGGAGTATAGTTACAACACTTCGACCCATGCTTCTACAAAGATGATGCCGTTTCAGGTTGTGTATGGCCGGGTACCGCCTAAATTAATCCCATACATTCGGGGTACAGCCCAAGTTCAGGAAGTGGAGACATACCTAAATGACCGGGATGAAGTTTTAAGGCAGCTTCGATCCAACCTTCTCACAGCTCAGAACCGTATGAAAGTCGCTTCCGATCGCCATCGCCGAGAAGTGGAATTCAGTGAAGGTGATTTGGTTTACATTAAACTACAACCCTACCGTCAGGCTAGTGTGGTCAATCGTTCCTCGGCAAAACTTAGTCCACGTTTTTTCGGGCCATACAAAATCTTGAATCGGGTGGGATCGGTTGCATACCGGGTAGAGTTACCTCCAGGCTCTCTCATTCACGACGTGTTTCATGTAAGTTTACTTAGGCGTTTTGTCGGAACGACCCCAGATATGGCTCCCGTCACAAGCAGCGAGGCGGTGGTCTCACCTACTATTATGCAACCGGAAGAAATTCTTGAGGAACGGGTTGTACAAAAGGGAAAATACCGTCCTAAAACGGAGCTACTAGTTAAATGGCGAGGTCGACCACGGGAGGAGGCAACATGGGAAACTAAGTGGCGTTTCGTTCGAGCCTACCCAGATTTTCACCTTGAGGACAAGGTGATTCCAAGCGGGGTGGATTGTTATGTGACCGTTGAACCCAAGGCTAAATCAAAGGAAGAACCCGTTCAACATGCAGTTCATGCATGAGTTGTCAATCATGTCTATTTTTTAGAATGGATACACTTTTTTATTATTTTTATAAAGGTGCAAGAATAAAGGAATGATTAGGATTGTTACCTGTCATCTCCACGTAATTGTAGGATCTAATTGATGTTTTCCTTTTTCTTGTATCTCCATATATGGAGGATTATGGTGTTCGAAGTTTTTATGCAAGAATTATTTATCTATCCTCCTCTCTATTTTTCTTTCTGTTCATCTCCCTATTTTCTATTATTTTCATTAACCGATCGATCCACATCAGTGATCTGATTGTGTGATATGATTTATTCGGCCAAATGAGATCATGATATGTATTAATTCTGTCGGCCATTAATTCTGCAATTGCATGTGAAAATGTTGAACATCACAATTTGATGTCAAATAATAAACGTGTCAGCCGATCGATAAAGAATTTTGTCGTTTTGTGACTTAAAACGAAGAGCATTCTTGATCGAACAGCATCAGTGATTACTTGATCGAACAAGCTGTTCGATCGAACAGCCTGTCCATTCCAATACATCAGGTTATATTCTTTAAGTTGTTGACTTGTTGACTGCTGACCAATCGGACAACATAACCGATCGAACAGCCTGTCCGTTCCACTGCAACACTGCCATACATTTAATACTTTGACTTCGTTGACCTGACCGATCGGACAAGCCAGCCGATCCGCTAGCATTCCTGTCCGATCGACCGACATATTCAACCAATCGGTTAGCAATACTTGTCATTTAAGTCAACATATTCTGCAATTGTTCTGATCAACTGATATAGTTCTCATTAATAATCAAGGACAACGTGCAAATTATTCAATTTTGTCAGCACAATACAAGTCGTCGGTCCAATAGACATTAGTTTTGTGGATTTGATCTAGGAATCTTACAAACAGTCTAAACAAGAGTTTCAGTTCATTTGATATTGAAAATCTGACATTATCGAGATCGCGAGAGTTAAGGACCTAAAGCAAAAGGCGCGGCTTAAATGGGTTAAACTTGGGGACGAAAACACAGCTTTCTTTCACAAAATTATCAATTTCAACAAGGCTCGAAATAGAGTCAATGGCTTACTTATTGGAGGCGTATGGGTTTCGGAGCCAACTGCGATTAAAGAGGAGTTCAGAAAATGGTTCAAGAAACAATTTTCTGAACCTATCAGAAGACGCCCGTCTTTCGCCGACTCCGGGCTACCCAAAATTTCTAATGAACAAGCTACTGCCTTGGTTTCTTGCTTCTCCTATGACGAGATATGGTCCGCGCTAAAGGATTGTGATGGCGGGAAGGCTCCTGGGCCAGATGGCTTCACAATAAAATTTTATAAACGGTTCTGGGAGCATATCAAACCGGCTATTCTGGCTATGCTTACTGACTTCCATGCGACGGGTGAGATTAGTTTCGGCTGCAACCCGTCTTTTGTCGCCCTGATCCCTAAAGTTTCTGACCCACAGAACTTTGGCGACTATCGTCCTATATCCTTGATCAGTTCTATGTATAAGATTCTATCTAAAATCCTTTCAAACCGCCTCAAGAGAGTTATGGATGGTGTTATCTCTCAAACTCAATCGGCGTTTGTGGGAGGTCGAAACATCCTAGATAGCCCTCTTATTGTGAGCGAGACTATTTCATGGGCAAAGAAAAATAAAAAGAAGATAATGATTTATAAAGTTGATTTTCAACGGGCTTACGACTCCTTGAATTGGAAATTCCTGTTCAAAATGATGAAGTTTATGGGGTTTCCTGAGCAATGGATCGGCTGGATAAATGGATGCCTAAAGTCGGGTAGGGGTTCAGTTCTGATTAACGGGTCACCAACGGGGGAATTTTCTTTCAAAAGAGGTTTGAGGCAAGGCGACCCGATGTCACCACTTTTGTTTATATTAGCAATGGAAGTCGTTAATATGTTTATGAAGAAAGCTTTGTTACTTGGGCTATTTCATGGGGTCAAACTTCCAAATGACGGGCCCGTTCTCTCTCACCTTTGCTACGCGGATGACGTTCTCTTCATCGGGGAATGGTCGGAGCACAACGCGGTAAGTATTAATCGCTTTCTTAGATGCCTTTATCTCGTTTCGGGGTTAAAAGTTAATCACAAGAAGTGCCAATTATACGGGGTGGGTGTGGATGAGGTGGAGGTTTCTCGGTTGGCCCGGGTGGTAAATTGTGAAGCAGGGAAATTTCCTTTTATGTACCTTGGGGTCCCAATTGGGGCGAACATGAAGTGCGCGAGGCATTGGCAACCGGTAGTGGAGAAAATTAACAAGAAACTTTCAACTTGGAAGGCGAGAAATTTATCGTTTGCAGGTCGGGTAACCCTCGCGAAAGCCGTCCTTGGTACTATTCCCTCTTATTATCTATCTTTATTTCATGCTCCTAAGTCGGTGATAAAGAAAATGGAAGGGCTAAGAAGAGATTTTGTTTGGGGTAAAACGGGAAACGGTCAAAAATTGAGATGGGTTAAGTGGGAGAAGATGATAAAACCGAAAGCATATGGTGGAACTGGTTTGGGAGGAATAGGGGATTTTAATCTCACTATGTTGGCGAAATGGTGGTGGAGGTACAAAAACGAGCCCAATCAACTTTGGAACTCGGTTGTGAACTCTATTCACAAATCAGTTCTAGATAAATACATGATCCCTTGCAAGAAGTCGGTTCCGGGTATATGGAAAGACATAGGGGTGGTGGGCGATGAGCTTAAAAAGTATGATATTAACATCCAAGACAAGATGAAGGTCTCTATCGGAGATGGAGTAACTATTCGGTTTTGGGGTGATGTTTGGCTGACTCCGAATCCGCTAAAAGTGTCCTACCCAGATTTATATCGGCTTGCGAAAAATAAAAATGGGAAGGTTAAAGATTATTGGTCGGGTACAGGTACGAACATACAATGGAGTTGGGAGTGGACAAAAAACCCAACTACAAGTAATGAATGGGCCCAACTAAGTGCCTTGATGAACCAATTACAGCAAGTGATCATTAAAGGTAACAAAGATATGTGGGTGTGGGAAAACAAAGACATGGTGGACTTCTCAGCTAGGTGCTTACGGTCCGATTTAATGACCGTAAACTTAATAACAGATGATAATGCAGCCTTAGTGTGGAACTCGTGGGCGCCGTTAAAAAGTAAATATCTGCTATGGAGGGCGTTATTGGGGAAAGTTGCAGCAAAAAAGGAGCTCGGCGACCGTGGAGTGGAAATTCCGAACATCCTTTGCGACAGATGTGGGTATAGTATTGAAGATACAAACCATGTGTTTGCAAACTGTCTTTGGTCTAGAAGCATCTGGTGGCAGATATGCGTTTGGATGAGGATTCCGGTTCCTTCAGATTTGAGCTCGCTGAAAGGCATAGTGGAGAACATAGCTACGAATCCGGGATCGGGAACGTGGAAAAGAGTGGTGCAAACAGTTACTCTAGCAACAACATGGAGGATATGGCACGCCAGGAACCAAATGGTTTTTGAAGGGAACTTCATTGCGACTCGGAAGTTAGTGGACCTTATAAAAGAAGACGCCTTCCTTTGGGTTAGCATTAGATCGAATCGGCCATCTCTGAAGTGGGATAAATGGGTCGTCTTTGATATTGTAGACTTGTTGTAGTTTCCCGTTGTAGGGTGGGTCGTGTCGCTTTTTTGTGTTGGGGTTTTTTTTTGTTTGTCCTCCAGTTTCTAGCTGGCTCTTTATATTTATATATAAAGCGTTTTTGCCGTTCAAAAAAAAAACAGTGAAATCATTGAGGTCCAATTAGATTTGTTTTAAGTGGATTGTGAGGCTCAATAGGATTCTAGATCATTTGTTTGAAAAAGTGGATCGTGAAAGTTGACAGAAATCACATGAATATTTTGGTGACTCAATAAAGGCAAAAGGTTTGCATGTGAAGAATTAATTGTCGGACATTGTTTAGTGTGCAAGTGAAAGTGTTGAAGTCAAAGTAGTCAAAGTGTCAGCCGATTGAGTTATTAGTTTGTCGTGTAGTGCCATTGAATCGGACAACTCACTCTATTCAAAGCATCACCAACCGATCGGTCAAGCTTTGACTTTTAGTGCCATTGGTTGAAGTGCAAGCCGATCGAACAACATAATTTTTGTCGCGAAGCGCCAGCCGATCGGACAGCAGCTCCAACCGATCGGACAGCGTCACCACCCGATTCAAAAATCCCGACCGATCGGACAACACTTTTGTCGTGTTGTGTAGTGTCTTCTATCGGACAGCCTAACCGTTCGGCCAGTCCAACCGGTCAGCTAGCAAGTTACCAACCGATCAGCTAGCAAGTTCCCAACCGATCGGCTAGCAGCTTTGTCCAACCAATCGAACAGCTTTCCCGTCCGATCGAACAGCAACCTATCCGATCGACCAGCATTCTGTTTGACCGATCAACCTCCCGTCAAATTTAGTTGATTGATATTGTTTAAACTGATCGTTTGTTTGTTTGCAGGTGATCTGAGGTAATTCAAGGATATAAAATCATGGAAAAAATTGTTCCTTTCAAAGACACCAGAACAGAAGAAGAAAAATTCATCAACAGAAAAATGAAAGCTCAAACCAGGTTGCTCAGAATCTCTCGTACATTCAAAGAAGCTAAGGAAGCGATGCGATGTGATGCTGATAAAAAATGTTACCTTGATCCCAATGGAAACATTGCAGTTGATCCAAATTCCATTATTATTGATGCTTTTATCCAGCAATTTGCTGATGAAGAAGAAGCCAGACAGAAAGAATGGTGGGTAGGTGGTGAAGAGAAATAAAAGAGAAAGATGAAAGTTCAAAATGTGAAGTTGTGTGCTCCAAGTGTGAAAAATCTGAAGCAGGCAATGTTAAACTCTTGAAGGATGTGGAGAGTTTGACATTGGAAAACAAAAACTTAAAAGAAAAAGAAAAAGAATTTCAAAATAAGATAACATTTTTAGAAAATGAAAAATTGAAAAGTGAAAAAGATTTTGAAAAGATTAAAATTGAAAATAAAGATGTTTCTTGGATAAAACTAGAAAATAAATTGTTAAAAGAAAAAGAAACAGATTTTCAAAATCAAATAAAAATTTTAGAAAATGAAAAATCTATTTTTGAAGAGAAGAAAATTGAAAATGAAAAGGCAATAAATTCTCATCTTGAGAAAATCACTCAACTTGAGAAAGAAGTTGAGATTGGTAGAAATAAAATTGATGAGCTAGAAAAGAAATTGAAAGGTTTTGTGACCTCATCAGCAATATTTGAACAATTATGTCCAAAACCGATCAATTATGTTCCAATAAGTGACAATGTCACAAATTTTGACAAAATCAAAATTGAAGATTGTGATGATAAAACGGATGATGAAAATAAGAAAAATGAGAAAAGAAAAATATTTTTGAATTAAAAGTAAAATTTAAAGATACTGTTTTACATTCTACTGAAATAGGTGAATGCTCAAAGCAAAAACCTGTTAAGAAGAATGTAGAACAAAAACAAAAAGTTAAAAATTCAAAAAAATTTCAAAATAAAAATAAAAGCTCATCAGTTCAGTCATCCAATCATTATGAAAAATTACAAAAATCTGAAAATAAAAACTCACAAAAAGTTGGTAATAAGTGGTGCAGGTTTGACCACAGTGCTCAAATGCCAAATCAAGGATACAAGAGGAGAAATGATTACCACAAGGCAACTCAATGCTATGATCTAAGTGTGTGGTATGAAAATGGTGTGAGGTATGAAAGTGAGGAAAGGTATGATAACAGAGTGTGTTACACTTATGGCTATCAAGGACACATTGCTGTTAACTGCCAAAGTCAAAGATTTGAAACGAGAAGGTGCTATGAATGCCACATCAGAGGTCATATTGCAAGAGATTGCCCAATGAAATCAAAGGAAAGATCGAGGGCAGAATCTCAGAAAATGATGAAGAAATCAGTCGAAATTGAAGAAAAGCCCAAAAGACAGAAAAAGAAAAAGGAGAAAGTGAAATTATCACAAGGGCAGAAAGATCGACTGAGGAAGAAGAGAAAGAAAGCTAGAGAATATTTGGAAAAGATTTTGTCCTCGAATACAACGGGTAAAACAGATAAAAGTTCTGATAAACCGTTTTGCTCTCAAAAGAATGACAAGTCTAGCAAAACAGATTCATTAGATACAAATCTGAGGACAAAAGGGAAAGAAAAAGAGAAGATAAACAATCAAAGAAAGTTAATTTTTCAGACAAAATCTTTATCAAGGTTTTCGAGTATAAAAGAGACTATGAAAGATTATTCATTTCACAGGCTAATAAGTTTGGAAAACCTAGATCAAGTAAGAATTGTGTACCAATGAAGGTTGACGATGAATCTGTTTCTTCGGAAACAAAAGAGCTACAATCAGGCGATGAATTTGACTTGTCAAAGTCAAAAGAGCCACGTTCTGGCAATGATTCTGATTCGTCCAAACCAGAAGAGCCATCTGTTGAGGTAAAAACTGTCAAACCCAAGGCTAGTCAGGCTTGGGTGAATCTGTTCAAGTGAAATCCTGACTTGCCGGAACTCCCAGGTTGGTAAGTGGGGAGTAGGAATTGGCATCTTTCTTGAGAAATTCACGTTTGTGATATTTCGACCTACAAGTGGTTAATCAAGGACATTAAGTTGTACTTGAGTTAACTTTCTTACAAGTGATATTGTTGATTGAACCTATAAGTGTTAAATTTTTCAGGAAGTGATTAAAGAACAATGTGATGAAACCCCAAGTTTGTGAAAAGACAAATAAAACAAATTTTCCGGAAAAACCATTTTGATTAAAACAAACTTAAGTGTTTTGAGATCATAATGGTAAAATAGTTTGTTGTTAGGGGGAGTTCTGATTGTTTATGCCAAGTGGATGGCGAATTGAGGCAATTCTCATCAGTTTTTCATGTTATTTGTACAGTATATTGTTTTCAAGTTTTCCCAGAAAATCAAAATTGAAATATATTTTGATTTAGGGGGAGTAAGAAAATTTTTAGAAATTTTGAAAATTTGAAAAATACAAAAACATGATAAAACCAGAAAATGCCAAAAACATTGAAAAATAAAAAGTGAGTTTTGTTGAGAAAAGAGGAAATGATTGTACATCAGTGGACTATCACAGCATGCTAAAGAAATGAAATGTCAAATGTGATAAACGGTCTCACTAAGGATGTGACGATAGGCTCAGCTAGACTAGTAGATTTGCGATAACGATACAAACTAAATGAAAAAGCATAGTTCTAGTGGGAAACATGGTTGAAAGCATAGTACTTAGTTTTGTCCTTCATGATTGTGTACCTACTCAGTAATCGCTGAATGCTAAAAGAGCATAAAAACCGGTCAGTTTGTGAACTTTCACAACTTGCTGAAAAGTCACTGTGATTGTGCACTTTATTTTGCAAAGATTTAAACTTGTTTTATTTCTTTATTTTGTTTAAGCATTGGACATCCTCTGCGTATACGTGAGTATCGAACTGGATGTTATTGCCTAAACGTTCTGCTTTATTTTCTTTGGTGTTTCGTTTAAGCTTTGGATCACCTCTGCGTATACGGAAGTATCGACCTGGTGGTTAAAGCCTAAACAATTTCAACTTGTTTTTATTTTCTTATTTTGTTTAAACATTGGACTTTCTCTGCGTATACGGAAGTATCGACCTGATTGTTAATGTTTAAACATTCTGCTTTGTTTTCGCACATATCACAGTTGATGAAAGTTTAAAGGCATTACTTGAGTCAGTGTATTGCATGCTGAGGGGATATGCTGAGATCGTGGGGTCTATAAGAATTTAGTGAAAAATTAACACACCTTAACGTATCGGTAAGCATTTCGAAAGTTTTTAGATTGAGTTTAAGAGGACAACTATATCGTCAATCTATGTGAATAGTTTAGAACTTAAAATGATTAAAGCTTAACGGTGCTAGTGTTTGTATCAAGAACCGATATGATCCTCTTACACAAACTCACAAAAATATTGTCTGTATATATTTCTTTACTGCATTTCTCTAAAAACAAAAATCCAAAAAGATTTTCGGAGTGTTTTAGCATAAAATTTTGAAAATTCAAAAAGATTTTCGACAACTGATGCTGAAGAACTGATATTCAAATTCCTGAGTGTTAAACATGATGAACTACATTGGATTGGGAGAATATGTTGAAAACTTTGAATGTTATATACAAATGTTTTGAAAGATTGTGTGGTTAGTTAATCAAGGTCATTCATTTGAACTTGATGTAACTTTACAGATTAATGAATGAATGATTTCTACCAGTAAGTTTCTTAAATCTAAGTGTTATAAATTTGTAAAACTTATGTTGAGGTAGAGGATGTGCAGGTTAACCAGGTTTCAAATCCTGAGCAGATGCAGAATAGAGCCAGGAATTAATCCTGAACTTGTGAACCTGTAAAGGCCAGACTACGATCCCCGACAGCTGAGTCTAAGGGGGAGTCTGAAGACGTGCTCAACGCAAGAGGAAGCGTGGATTCAAAGAGCCAGATAACTATCTTGGAGGAGCTTGTATCCGGAAAGCCAGGTGTCGATCCCAAAAGCACAGAAGGTTGACGAAAGGGGGAGCCTGAAGAAAAAGAGTCTAAGCGAGAGGGGGAGCAACTGAAGTCAAAAACAGATCCACGGGGATTCTGTTCGAGAAAGAGGGAGTCTATGGTTGCTGATACCGTCAAACCTTCAAGAAGACTCAAAGAGAGAGAGAGAAAAGACAAGATGCTACAAGATTGACTGCGGCAATATCCAAGGGGGAGTCTGTTAGTGTAGTAATGTCTATCGCCTCCGTCAATCCAGTTCGTAGCAGATTGAGAAGAAAACAAAGCTTTATGTTGTAATTTGTAAGAAAAAGGCAAAGTGGCAATCTTGTAAATAAGATGGAATCTCTTATAAGCCTTGGCCTATATAAAGGAGCTTTAGGGTTTTCTTTAGAGACTTTTGCCACATTAGATACTTGGAGAGCTTTGGGGCTAGAGAGAGAGTCTAGAGAGAGAAAGTGGCAAATCGTGATTCCTGGAGCTTGTAATTGTTAGATTGATCAATAAGAATCACGTTAAATTGTACGATCTTGTGTTCGGTCATGCACGTTCACGGATTCCGCACGTTGAACGTGTCGTTACGCAATCGTTTCGGAGTGAAAACCGGGACCTAACATAAGTGAACGATTCACATTGTTCGACCAAACATGGCCAACAATGACGCAAGTTCCCCACATTGTTCGACCAAACATGGCCAACAATGTAACGGAACGAGGTAACCGCAAAGGACGTGCGGTTACTTGAGAGCTAAACTGGAAGAACACGAACACCCCACAAAATAGGGATCATTGTTACATGTCCAGTTGATAAACATAAAGCAAGAGCAAGGCACTTACAGCATTGCATCCGCTTCCGCAGAGGTTACAACTAGAGTTGCGGCCACTGACATCTTCAGTCACGATCTCAAAGGTTGGTTCGACACACCAACAGGTGGCAACCAACCTTGATGACATCAGAAAAGGGTACACCATACTACCGGATCAAAATCCTCGGCTGAGAATTCCGCATCAGACGGAACTTGCTCATCGGTACGGAAGAGACGTCACACGACTCTACCGGATCCCCAGCTTGATTTTCTTGAAGCAGGAGCCATCAGCATGGCCTAGAATCTTCTCCAAACTCCAAAGTACCCAATCGACCTCATAGTCCAGTATTCCTCCAACATGCAACTTGCATGAGGAGACAACACTAGACTGGGGGGGACTTGAAGGGGTATGGTCCCGAATCTCGCGCCAGCATAGCCGCGAGTGACCATTACCCTTATCAAAAACCCCCACCGGCAAGAACTTATCTGTGTCCGTACGGGCACGCGCGGACAAAGCGGTCAAATCCAATCGGTCAAGTGATGAGAAGACTTACCTTGTGTATGAAAATGGGTGTACACATAGCGATGCGGCTAGCACCGCATCCTATGAACATTTTCGTCATGACAAGGGATTTGGGCAACAGCAACAGTCACCACAAATGGCGATGCGGCCTGGCACCACATCCCGTAGTCTTCGCCAGAATGAGAACGTGGAAACAACAACAGTTACCGAAGGTAGTGATGCGGCGCGGTAGCGCATCCTGCCCACGAGGCAAGTGGGACTGACACCACAGTGCAAGTGGCACCAATGACAGTCGCCTGTCAGCCCATACGTAAGCAACAGACTTACACCACAGTAGGACGTGGTTTCACCTCCACAGCCGACAAGCCTGACACACCTGCATAAGGCCGGTGCGTCGTCAGTCTGACCACTCAGCTACCCTCCTTTACTCCTCGGCTATTAATACCCATCCCAAACCAGGTTTAAGGTATCGCTTCTCAACTCTCTCACAACTACTATTATCACACACTTTGCTTCTCAAGCAAATTACTGATTCTCACGCCGGAGAGTGGTAACAAGGAGCACCCCCACCTTTTCCTCCTTGTTACGAGTCACGGTGTGTTTTCCTTCTGCAGGAGACAGCCCAGCTGACGGTCTTGCCACCGATCCTCGGAAAGAAGGGATTAAACCTACTTGACGAGACAAGTGAATTAACCTCCCTTGGTTAACCACTGTTTCATCACAAGGTTTCCCTAATTTTTGTGTAAAAATTCAAGTTAAGAAATGATGATTTCTTCAAGTTAAAAATTATATTAAGTATGTATATTTTTAGGGAAAAATATATATATTTAGTTATCACCAAAAATTTGTGCTAAGTGTATATTACGTGTAATATATGTAGTAGTGTATTAAGGACTTGAAAATACACTAAATACTCTCATGGAGTATAAATACCAAAATACACATACAAACACATGAGAATACATAAGTATACAAGTATACAAATCTCTCACAAGGAGGTATATGGACAAATACAAGAAAATATATTTACAGAAATACATTCCATAGCATATTACTGAATTTGGACCACACATGGACACCTATGGACTTAAATATATATTTTTGGACAAATATATAACCTTTACCAAGTAATGGAATTTATACAAAAATTGGGTGGATAACAAGAATCATTATATATATCTTTTATGACATGACAAAATATATATATTTCCTACAAGACTTAAAAATACATTATTTTTAAGAAATATAATTCAGGAAAGTAATAAAAATCAAAGTATTGATTTTTGGCGAATAATACAAAATACACAAGTATTTACATAAAATACAAGTATACTTTCCTAAGTATACTTGTACAAAAATAATATTGAGAATATTATTTCACAAAATACTTATATTTATTTTTTTTGAAAAAATAATATAAGTAACATACATGTAAAGTTAAAAATACAAATTATTTTTAACAACTTCTTACCTTGAAAGGTAAAATAATATAAGTAACAATCATGTAAACTTCTTACCTTGAGAGGTAAAATATATATTTACAAGTAAACATACATACTCAAAGTGTAAAGACATGACAAACGGGCAAAACCCGACAAACAAGGGCACGACCCTCACAAAGAATGAACGCACAAAGAACATATACATAAACAAAAGATGGTGACTTGTACTTTTGTGATACAAGTCTAGTGACTAACATTAATAGAACACGTATGGGTCACCATGCTACAAAACCAACTGGTGAAGTTTACGATGCAGGATACGCAAAGTTGTGAGTTCATGTCCCCACTTTTAAACTTTTACTTGTTTTCTAAACTTGGGGAAGATACAGGTACTATGGTATGTTGAATACAAAACTAAGGAATGATACTATGGATCATGTCACGAATAGGGTGCCATAAGCACCATTAATCAAACTATATACCTAGACCGTGGAACAAAAGGTTAGATCTAATGGGTTTCAGGCAACCACACTCTTGGCCACACTTTTACCAAGAAGTGCTTTTGTGTCTCTAGTCGTGAATCGACAAGTAAAATGCCTATGGTTTTGATGCTTCCTATGTCATTACAGATGTTAATGGCCTTGCAAACCATTAGCGATATCGATTTCCTTACATTTACAGAAGTACTTATTTCAGTACAATTACATAGCATGTTTTCTACAACGAATGCTTAAATGTTTACACAAAACTGCATGAATTCACACCAAAATTATGTTGACGATTTTCCAAAACTAACGTGTATTTCAGGCAACTAAAGTGGATGTACGTGCTGTCTTACTCTTGCTCCAGAATGTCTCTTATGTTTTTAGTCATGTTGTGTCAAGACTCCTATGCCTATTTTGTGGGATTTGGTTGTTATATTCCATCCTGTGTGGTGATATAAGGATCAAAACCTTGATGTTTGTATGTGTAATAAGTTGTAAACTTTTCAAACAATTATTAGTCGTGTGATGTAAACACTAAACTTAACTTATGTTTTGAATATGTAATGTCAATGGCATCTTGGAGTTATTTTATGATCATGTGTATGTTTACCATTCGTATGCAATGAGAACCTTTCAGGATCACACCTCGTGCTTCTGCCTTAGAAAGGGGTGTGACAGACAAGAGCTTCGAGTAATGATATCTCGTGATGTGTCTGAAAGACAACATATTATTATAGCGTAAAAACCTACATTTTGATAGTTATTTGTTGTAAATTCTATTTGGAATGGTTTAAATGTTTGTTTATGAGTATTTTACAAATTTCTAAGTAAATTGGAGGATTTCCGGGCCAGAATTGAAGTTTATTGAAGATGTGCTGAATGCAGGCCCAAGTCTATGTTTATGGGCCGTGTGCATGGAAGAGAGTTAAGAATCGTGGGCCCCAATTTAAGACACCAACATACTATTGGAAACCATAGGGTAACAAGGAACAACTTTCCCTTGTTTGTGGGCCATGACCTGGGTTCGGGTATACGGGTAGTAAAGAACCCAAAAGCAGATGGACCATATATAAAGAAAGAGATTCACAGAAACCATAACAGAGGTTAGACGAAACAAGAGAAGAAACGCGGAAAAGGGGCTGTTGAAGTTCAAGGATTTAAGATTAGAGATTGGGGAGAAGATTCAAGGAAGAAGAATAGACATGAGGGCAAGAGATTGTCCCTTATTGAGTTAGCACCCTTCGTATTATTGATTCTTGTTAATTTTTGTCATGTATTCATTGAATTTAGTTGCTTTATTTGTTACTATGAGTAGTTAACCACATAATAGCTGGTTATGGTAGGATGATTCTTACTACTATGCAAAGATTTGGTTGATTTTGTTATGAAAGTGTGTTTTTAGTAAGGTTTGCTTATGAACTTGTGATAGTGTAATCTGTATGTGGAGTATTGATGTCCGAATGAGTGTGTGTAAGTGATTTAGGTCTTTCTGTGAGGTTATGCATGTTAGATATGTTTCACTGATCTTTAGGCTATCTATCAATCGTTAGTCTAGGGCTAGATGCTTAGTAGGCAAACGATAAACTTAGTTGGATATTGGTAATTCATATAGGTCACCCATGGGAAGAATCCAATTATAAGGGTTTGGAAATTAGATAAGGGTTTGGTCGAAATTGTGTAATCTAGACAGTAATTTTCTTGGTTCGTTAATTTGAGTAACTTAGCAATATAAGAGACTGTTAGATCACAACGGATAGGTAAATGTCTCAGTTACCTGGAACCATTATATATATATATGGTTCCCATTAAGTCTAACCACTTTTTGAATCAATCTCGACCATCGGATCATGCTGAGATTAAATCTCAGCCCTTTAAACTCCCAAAAATAACCGCTCTAATGGCAGTTCAGGGCGGTTCCTTGCGGTTTCTTTAGCATGTGGTTACCTCCACCTTAATGCCCATGATCTCCATGACTAAAACTAAATCCTCCTACAAACATGGGTACTGGTCTCAATTCAGTTGAGGAGTATTGTTATATAATATACAGGCTGCAAACAAAAAATCGTATTTTCAACTGAAGCATTCTTGAAAAATCAAAAGAAATCCCCTGGCGCTTTCTTGGTCACCGGACATTCGTTCAAAGGAGAGGAATAAAGGTCATATTCCCTGTTTTCTTTCTAAAACTATACATTCTTATGGGTCCTGTCGAACAAGGAAAACTATACATTCTTATGGGTCCTGTCGAACAAGGAGATCACTAAGCATTCGTGCTTTCTTTCCAACTGAATTTGTGACGTTTTGTCAACTGATCATCAGGTGACCTTCTTCATCTTCTATTCTTTGTTGAAGGTAATCATCAATTTACCGGTTCTTTGATTTTGTTAGTGTTCATCGTTCTCAATTATAGCATTATAGATTTAAGTTTGAATTGAATCTTATTTAGCAAATTTATTTGCAGGTTTGAGTATCCTGGTGGCGCCTTATACTTCCAAGACCACCTTTCTTACCCCATGATTTGGAGACTCGATTCATATCCATGATATCCAAATCCTCGCATCATGATTTGGAGACTACATTAATTTCCTTTTTTTACTTCTAATTAATTAGCCTGTTGATATTTTCTAGTGAAATAAATGCCGAGTTTTTCTACTCAAATGCCGAACAGAGAGAAGCAATCTGTAGAGAGGCGTTCTGTTGATACGAGAGTCAAAGCAATCTGTGAATTTGCGCAAAAGGTTTGGGTCATCATTTTCCGATGGCTGAAGGTTCCTTTGCCTCGGTACCTCCTAAGCGTAGTCGAAATGCTAGAATATGTCAACAATTTCAACGCGTCAAAAGAAATTAGAAGGGCAGTTCATGTGGTACTGGCGACAACATGCTGGATGATTTGGAGATCAAGGAATGATTTGATTTAAAAAAAAACCAACATCAATTCAAAAGCTTATTGGAGATATTAAAGCTGGGTCATTGATATGGGTTAAAAATAGGGCTGGATTTCTGGATTTGAGATGGGAGGCATGGAGTTATTTCAAGTTTTCTAATTTTCCTGTATGATGTCTTCCCATTATTTCTGTGTGTGTATCAAACTTGAGCTTCTTGCTTAAGTTTATTTTTAATGAAATCGCCCTTTTTCAAAAAAAAAAAAGAAAAAAGATATTTAATTCTTGACAAAAGTGGTTTACATTTAAAGTTTTGGTTTCAACTTCTAAGTAGATCTCATGGTCTCTGCATGTGTGTAATGGTACTGAAGATAACTTTGTTGATATTAAACCAAGTAAAATTCTATTTCTTGTGTAGCATATTTAATAAGTTTGTCAGGGTGCGGGTGCTTTTAAAATCGGTACTGTTCTATTTCTTGTATCATATTTAATATGTTTGTTAGGGTGCGGGTGTTTTTAAAATCGGAAAATTCTATTTCTTGTAGTTGTATTTTCCTCCCAAGTTTTTCTTTCATAAGTACTCATTAGAAAGTATTGTCGTTCAGGTCCGCCTCTTGCCGAAGAAATATCTTTGGAAGCAAAACTGTAAATAGGTGAACTTCTCTTCTACCAAAATGCTTATTATATATCAAGAGTTTGTTCTAATTTCTTTCACTATTACCTTTTTCAAGATATCTTTCATGGAATAATTTTTGGATTTCTAAATTCCAGTGTGTTTCAAGAAGGAAGCTGCATTGTGCCAAAGAGAGGTTAAGTTATTTAATGACTTATTTTTGTACTTTGTTTCCTCATTTCATGTTCTGGAATAGTTGATCTCCATGCATTTTCACTTAAAAGTCATAACTGATGTGGACATTGGCGAAGCCACGCCCCCCCGAATTTTCGCGAAACCGGGGGGGCGGCAACGTATATACCTATACGAAAGTACTATTCATAACACTACGCATCGAAAAGTTCGGGGGGTCGGGCGCCCCCCGGAGATACCTTATCCTTCGCCCATGGATGTGGATGCCCTAAAAAGGGATATATGTGGGGTATTGTTACGCCCGTCCACCGGACGGGTATTAAACTAGTTTAGTTTGGTGTGTTTATAGCCTGGTTATTTGGGGTTATGGGGTTAACCTGGGAAGGCTCTAGCTTTTTAACACTACACCCTCGTCTACTAGTGACAACTTTGACGAGTTTTTCATAAGAACCATAATCAACTATTTTGAAAAAGTAATAAGATGATTTTGAACCTAACTGGTTATATTTCTATCATTGTTTTGTATAGATTCTTCAGTAACAATAACCTTATTCTTCTTCTGAACTTCCAGGTGAATCTCTAGTGGTGTAAGTTGACATTCCATTTTAGCATTATCCCAAAATTCCTTGAGGATCGTCTAATATGGTACACAATCCTCTGTGATCGCCTTATAAATTCTTGACCTCTCTAGAAACGAAAACATAATCTTGAACGGTTTCGCTTTCTTATCTTTATCATCCAGTAAAGCAATAATGTTGTGCTTCATGTCCTTATCTTTCTAGATCTTTGGTTTTACCATCTATAATCCAAACAAACACACAAACATATAAACATCTAATGTGTTAATCATAATTCACAGATGAGACCCATAGAATGCATGACTATAAAATGTATGACTCTAAAAATGTATGTCTCTTGGAGCGCATGTCACGATATCCACGAATGACACATTAGAAAGCATAACACATTCAGAGCATATGACCTTCTGGAACGTAGCACTCAAACATCGTATGAACCCTTAAAAAATGGATGACACAAACAACGTAGGAACACTTGGCACGTATGACTTTTTCAACCTATGAGGCATATGACACGGATAAACAAAGGAACGAATGAGACTTATACTATGTATGACTTAATCAACGGTTGACACATGAAGCGTAGGACTACTGTTCAGTTGACTTTGGTTAATGTTTGTGTCCTTCGCACGTAGGACTCCTGCATGTGAAGGAAGTCACAGTTTTGGTTCAATTTCGAATTCGTTCATATCTCTTACCAAATCTCATCAAGTTTCCTTCAGATACACTCGTTTAACCTATGTCTACCATTAATTTTATTTGCACGGTGTTTTATATGTCCAATTTTGAACTAGGGTTCTAAAAGTTGCGGCTTTAATCGATCCAATGAATTTGTTAGAGTTAAGCATTAAATATGGTATCAATAGAATCAGAAACACATCATGAAAATCATTTCCATCCTTGATTGCACATGCAACATCTCTAAGATCTCGAATCTGTAAAACAGTAAGAAAATCATCAAGAACGATCTGATTTTATGAAAATTGTACATTGATGCTTGTATGTGATGTGCAAGTCAACACTACAAACAATGTTTTAAAAATTTTTGGCAGTAATTCGTTTAGAATTCAAAGTTTTGAAAAAGCTCAAAAATAAGGCGTATGATGGCAGATGCAGCGTATGTGCCATGAAGCAGCTTTTATACTCAATGAATGAGTCATGTGTACGTAGGAATAATCTGTTTGACTCCTGGATTGGATGTGTTCCTGCGTTGGATCACCACCAATGTTAGTTTCAATCACAAATTCACACTAGCTCGTTTAATCAACTTCAATTTAATAACCCTGATTTTACGTGTCCAACAACAACATCTGTCTTTTCCAAATTTTGGTTTTCTCAATTCCAAATTAATGACCTTGATGAAACAATTTCTTGTTAAAAATCCTTGTTTTCATTCAAATCCAATTTGTTATACGGTTTGATCTTTTTCAAATTGACTCCCAGCCTATTTTGTTCAGGTTTACGAGCAGTTTGTAAAAGATTTGTTTTCCATCATCGATAGTCGAAACTAAATTGAAATGTAAAATCTTTTTTGATTTTTTTTAAAAATATACTAAAACACACTTAAAATCTTTTTGTTTTGAAATAGAAATGCAATAAACTGAAATATAAACTATTTACATACATATTTTTCTGAGTTTATGCTAGAGATTCATATCCGTTTTTTAGACACATCAGCTACACTGTTAAGCTTTAATACATCCTTAGTATCAAACAATTCACGTCAATTATCAGTATTGTGTAGCCACTTAAGCTCAACATATTTATATCTCAGGCATTGCTTAATATGACACGACTTAGGTAATTTTATAACAAATTAATCAGTGGTTCCCTTCACACGACATACTCTCGTATCCGGATATGCACAAGAATCTCATCTTACAGGTGAATATATTAGGTTTACATCTGTAGGGGAATGCGAAATCTTCAGTGTCTCAGCCCCACACTGGAAACATCCCCGGTTTCCACGCTGTGGCTGCTGCTGCTGGTTCTGTGGAGCTGGCGGTGGGAGTTGCTGGTTCTGATTTGCTGGCCGTGAGCTTCTACAATCCTTTGCCTCATGACCCGGTTTGAGGCATCTTTGACAACGTTCCCTGCGACACCTTCCACTGTGGTGTTTGTTGCACCTATTACACCACGGGTGAATTCCCCGATATCCACTCTGCCCCTGACTGCCCGATGATTGCTGGGGACTCTGGTAGTCGTTGGTGCGAAGCTGCTGTGCTTGAGACTGAACAGAAACTGATCCCTTGCTGGAATCCCCATCCCACTTTCTTTTGTTCTCGCTGGGTGTGGCAGAAGTAGTAGCTGGAGTAGTAGTAGCAGTAGTGGTAGCACTGATGCGTTTTGGCAGCTTGTTCTGATCCACTGCCTGATCGGTGAGTCGGTGAGCAAGACGCTGAATGTCTTGGATATTGTTGAGATTAGCCGACGTCACGTGGCTCCGAATCTCTGGCGCAAGCCCCTTGAGATACAACTCAATGCGTTTAACTGGAGGGTCCACCATCGTTGGACATAAGATGGCCAGTTCATTTGACCGTTTCGTGTAAGCCTCAATCTCTGACCCCGTCATCTTCAAGTGGTATAGCTCATTCTCCAGCTTGTGAATGTCGTCTCGTGTGCAGTACTCACGCTTAATCAATTCCTTGAAATCCTCCCAAGGTGTGGCGTTAGCAGCTGCCAACCCTAGGATCTGTACTTGTGCGTTCCACCAGGTGAGCGCAATCCCTTCCAACGTGCCAGTGGCATACTTGACTCTGCGAGCCTCAGGGCATTCGCACATTTCAAACACTGACTCTAGCTTCTCAAACCAATGGAGGAGTCCCACTGCCCCCTCGGTGCCACTGAAAGTACTTGGACGACAGTCCATGAAGTTCTTGAAAGTGCAGACAGGTTGCTGCGCGTGTTGACCTATTGTGTACGAATAGGACGAAGTTAAATACGAGAGTTAATGTAGGATCTAAAGATCCTAGTGTGAGTCTATACTGCAGGGTATACTACCTGCTTGAGCAGCTGCAAGTGCCGCAACAATTTGTTCATTAACGAAAGCCGTCAACTGGGCTTGAGTCATGTTCACACGTCCAGACATGATCTTCATAGCGAATGCAACATGAGTTAGAGAGGTTCGCGAATAGGGCGATGACAGAAGAGTGTAAGCACATAGGGGTTCTCATGTAACGACGTATAGTAAGCAATGTAACCTAGCATGCTACGAGCAAAGTTCTATGTAGTTCTAGCAAGCAGGTAATAAACATAAACCTTATTACCTAGTATGTCGAGTCTTGCACGTGGAGCGAAGCGTCGTTGTGGATCGTTGAGAGCACTGTTTTGGTTATAGTCTGGTTTTAATAAAAACGTTTTCCCATATTAAAACCAAGTTCTCTATAACCAATGGCTCTGATACCAATCTGTCACACCCCCAAAATCCACCCGCGGTGTACTACCGCTTGGAGGCGTGACGTGACCAGGATCAAGCCACCAATCATATCGAACATAGCATTTAATAATAAAAATAATTAATGTAATTCATCACGACATGATTGATGTTCAAAACCAAACTTTGTTTAAGTAGCGGAAGCATGTAAATAAACCCAACATAGTTAATAGTTTGAAATGTCATAAATGTTTAGCAATCATTCACTAATCCTTGTCCACAACGACCTGCTCCCCCCCTGTGCAAGCTCCATAAGTACCTAAGGTCCTGCAAGGCATGCAGCAGAGAGTCAACAACTAGTTGAGCGAGTTCACAGTTAATAGTTCAGTAATGGTATAGCGTGAGTAGTAGTATGCTCGTTCATTATATCATATATCATATTTCCATCGCGGCCTCCCAGGCAGGTATGCGAAGATGTTAGGGGACGTTCCTCCCAAGTATTCTAGACTAGGTTTATTAGTATCGCGGCCTACCAGGCAGGTGTGCGAAGATTAGTAAGTTCAGTTCGCGGCCTTCCTAAGGCAGGTGTGCGAAGTCAGTCATAATATCGCGGCCAACCCTTGGCAGGTGTGCGAAGATCAGTTCAGTAAGTGTTACTAGTCTAGTCGTATCTTATCGTTAGGTTCTATCAGCTGCGTATGTACAATAATCCAACAAATCCCATTCCCACCCGGGAACCCCATGCCTTGGCTGTGTGAACTCACCTTGGTTTGCTCGGCAGATACACAAAGAGTTCCTTGAACTAAAGTGGTCAACCACGTCCTAACAGGGTTATCATACAAGTCAGGTTTTGACTCAAGTATTGCACGTATGCATCACATAAGTTTAACACGTTACGAACATGTATAAATCATGGCAACAGTTTACAGTCAAAGCAAATCCATTTAACTTGTGCAATTTAAATTCAGCCCAATAGTATTTAGCCCAACATGTTGTGCGATCCACAACATGTTGTGCGATCCACATAAATCCCGGCCCAAATAGTATAAGTGATCCAGTAACATATGCGGCACAAATATAAAACACATAAATGAACTTGTGCGGTCCGGTCAGTTTTGGTGCGATTGATAGGCCTTGTGCCAGTGGGCCTTGGGCCTGTTCGGTCTAGTAACAAATCGATAATTATCTAACAAAACTACGGCCCAAATAAATATCAATTACGGAACTTGTGCGATCAGTGTGGGCTTGTACGACCCAGTCGCCTTGTGTGATCCGTACCAGCCCAGTCCAGCATGCATGTCCGGCCCAACATGTGGCTGCTTGTGCGATCCAAGGAAATCTTGTGCGATTCGCTGGTTCTTGTGCGAGTGACTTGTACGTTTGGATCAGATCTTGAATGATCTGATCTTGTGCAATCGGTTTCATTATTCCGGAAATCAGGTTCATTCGGTTACACATTTAACAAATTCCAAAATTACCATATCCACTAACAGTTTCTTGTTTTATAAATTTTCGATCAAACAAGACAATCTATTACTAATTCACATGAACCCTAGTAGCATCATAGCATGAACATTAATCATATTCTAGCATTAACCTTGATCATGATCATCACACGGCTCATGAGTCTGAGTTCTAGCATGCACCTTACCAACCCAACAATCATTCAAACAAGAACACATTACTGCCGATAGCTTATCTATTCGGTAATATAACAAGGTCATCAATTAATGTAATCACATTTGACATACATGAGGGCCGATCAGCAAAGCACAATCAATTATCATCATAATCAACATGCTATCAAGAACCCTAGTTTATCATACAAGATCATAATAGCACACATATCATAATATCATCAATCATATAAACACTAACCGATTGAAAAGAGGATGGGATTGATCCGAGCACAATGATCTTCGGTGAAGGAGGAATTCTTGGCTGCCTTCGGTTTGCGAAAGAGAGAGAGAGGAGAGCTAGGGTTTCTTTGTGTGTGTGTGTGAGGTAATTGTAACAAAATGAAAGAACAAACCCCAATGATGGGTGTTTACACGTTCAAGAGGAGTGGGCCGGCCCATCACGGGCTGCCCTTTTGGTCCGTGTGCAAACAATACGGCCCAATGGCCTTGTGTGATTGATCCATGTTGTGCGTTCGGGTCATTAAATACATACACACATTTCATAACACAAAGCATACAATCATACATTCAATTAATCATTCAAGTTCATAAAGTCACATATCGTGCACATACATCACAACAATATGAATCCCTGGTAACACTCTTGATGTTCACAGGTCCGAATATATCCATATATAGTCTATCCAATGGTAATTTGATCGAGTTAAATATTTTCCGTGGATATGACTTCTTATGTTGTTTTCCCTTCTTGCAACTTACACAATCATCACTTAAATTAAAATTCTTGACGTTCACTCCTTCCACAAGATTATTATGAAACAAATAATTCATTTTTCTCAAATGAATATGACCCATCTTCCGATGCCATAGGATTGACTCTTTCTCAGTTGCTTTTGTGACAAAAACATTGGGTAACTTTTGAAGCAGCGGTAGCAATACTCTTGTCTAGAACATATAAATCATTCTCTCTCAGAGCCCGCATCAGAATCCACTCTTCTTTTATGATAAATCCTGGCTTCAAAATAATACACTCTTTGTCAGTGAAATAAACAGTGTACTTCTTATCTCATATTTGCGAGGCGCTCAGTAAGTTGTTCTCTAGCTCAACAATGTAGTTAATTTTGTCAAATGACATAGTTTCGTTTCCTAAAACTCCTTCTCTGATAATTCGCCCTCCTTGATTACCAGCAAATTCGACATACCCGCCTTTAATTGGTCTGACATCATATAATAAAGCAACATCCCTATCATGTGCTGAGAGGCTCCACTATCAATTATCCAATTTGAGAATCCTGGGAACCCCTACATAGAAAGAAATGGGTTATTTGAAAAGGAAAACCCAAGCCTTTTTGGTCGTGGGTTCAGTATTCTTTATAACATCGATAACTACATTTTCACTCTCATTGTTTGTTTCTAATGTGACATTTTTAGATAATTCACTATCAACATTGTTAATTTTTAAATCTTCAATCTTTTCAACTGTCTCAGAAATAACAGTTTCCTTTGCAACCCAACTTTGATTGTTTGTTTTTAAACTTCTGCCATAAAAATTTGATTTTTCCTTTTCAACTTTAACAGCAGAACTCTCACCTATTTCCAAAACCTTTGATTCTTTCAGTTTTAAATCATTGTTAACATATTCATTTTCGCTTTTGAGAATTTGTTTTGGAACAAACTTCATCATAGTTGGTTTGACTACATTTGATTTGTTCTCGTGAACATGCTTAGGACCTTTGTTTGGGAAAAAAATAAGAAATATCTCTAAATTCCTGACATTTAAAGCATTGCTTCTCAACATGATTTCTCATAGGAGAAGTTGGTCCTTTAGCTTGTTCACGCTTAGCTTTCTACTCAAGAAACTCTTTGTTTGATTGATATACAAATTGAGTTTCTTTTTCACTTTCAGAACTTGTTTCAGAAACGAATTTCACATTTTTCTAAAACTTTGATTTTCCTTGAAAGCTTTTGTTTATGAAATTCTTACTTTATACCCAATCCTTGACCAAACCTTTCATTGTCACCTAATTTGTTTTTCACATTTTGATAAAATTTGTTTCTATTATTGTATGAAGTCTAAGATTGGTAAAAGCTTGTTTCAGCAAATCTTTTCTGATTATTTCCACTTGAAAACCCTTTGCTTTGAAAGACATCATTTTTATTATCTTCAACAAGTTTAAATCTTTTAGCAATCAGCGCAACATTCACATTTTTAAATGGAAAGTCAAGATCAGAATACATTTTGTCTGACCCAATCAATTGTGTTAGTGCATATTATGTGTGTCCACTACTGCGTAAATAGGCTAGATAGAGTGTGTGCTGAATATTATATAGGTTGAGTGTTAAAATGGTGAAGATGTGCTCATACACACGCATGAGCACATACGTGTGTATGAGGGTGTACATCCGTGAGCATGAGCCTCACACTCATGAGTTTCCTATAAATACTAGGCTTGCGCTCAAGGAATCATTAAGTGTTGGTGTATGTTATATGACAACAACTTTGTGTTGGTCTTTTGACATCTTAATTAAGACTTGGGTTATGAGGAACTGGAGATGCAAGATAGATTCCGAGGTTACTAAACAAGGAATTCCGAGTTTGGCATATAATATGAATTCCGAGTTTAGCAAGGAAGGTCCGGGTTTATGATTGAAGTACTTGAAGAGTCTGAATTTGTGAAGATACTCCAAGTACTTGAAGTTATCCAAGTTTGTTGCTAGATAATTCCGAGTTTAGTTGTCTGTCCGAGTTTGTGTCTTTGTTATAGTTAATTCCGATTTGTGTGATTATTTTGTATATGGGCCTAGCCAAGTATGCATGGTTGTCTTATATAAACAGTTCATGTATAAGGGTTTATGTTAGACATTCTAGACAGTTTTGTGAGAGCAGTTGCAGAGAATTTTATGAGAGAAAACATAGAGAAAGGATGTGGGTTCTTGTGATCTTGAGTGATTGTAAACCTTGTGTTCGTTAATCACAGAAGATTGGTTTAAAGTATTATGTGTGTTCTTCGTCTTATTACTTGTTTCTGTTCGTTGATCTTTCAAGGGGATTCAACACTCTTGATTGATTGTCAATCTCGTATCAATCCACGTGTGATAGAGACCTACAATCGGTATCAGAGTTTTTGCTCTTATTGTATGCTTCGAGATTGATTCTATAGGTGACAAGTTTTTGTTTGAAGAAGATTTCCGCCATCATCCTTCTTGATCATTTGGGTTTTCTAAGTTTGTGGGGAAATCTGCATTACCGTGAAGTCACAGTTTTACGATTTACTAAAAACACACAAATTTTAGGAAGCGGGGAAGACAGTTCTGAATTTGTTACAAGATTCTGGATTTGAAACTCCAAACTTTAACATCCCAGACTTAAACAATCAGTCCCAATTTAATACAAGTTTTGAATTTAAACTATCCGCACTTAACTTTTTTGGATTTGATTACAAGTCCGAATTTGTTAAACATGTCCGAATTTGAAAAGTTCGTACAAGTGTTTTGAATTTGCAAACTCTTGTCCGAATTTACTAATCTTCCGAATTTAACCAGTTGTCTAAATTTAAGGGTTGTTCTGAATTTAAGGTGTGAGTATTGTTAGGTTCCAGAATTAAACTGCATAGTAGGTTCCGAATTTGAGTTATTCCGAATTTAGTGTTCCAAATTTACTCATTTCAGACTTGTTTCACAAAGGTGAAAGTTTAACCAGCTGATGTATTAGGTAATAAACGCTTTTAGGTGCAGAATTTGTTTTGTGAACAATCTTTGAAAACCGACTACATGGTTAGATTCCAACTATTTTTAGGACAAAAAAGGCACACAAATTCTGAACTAGGTTTTGGACATTATATTTCATTGGATTCGTAATCTCGAGACGATCCTAACGAACGGTACATTTTAGTAAAAACAAGTTTCGGACATTATTTAACCGTTATTAACAAGCGGATTGCATTAAAAATGTCGAGTATGTCAAACTTGAATGAGTTGTTGAGGATGGAGCATGAGGTTGGCACTACTAATAAACCACCGAAGATGATGAAGGTAGAACAATACCTTATGTGGAAAGACAGGTTTCAGTCTTTGTTGAATATCCGGACACTCGGATGTGGATCTGTATTCAGGATGGGTATGTGAACCCGACTCATGAGTTTGAAGACAGACAACGGGTCACTACGTATGTTAATATGGAAGAAGCACAAAAGAAGATGTACAAAGGTGAGAAGAGGGCCCTAACTGCTATAAAAATGTCTTTACATGATGGCATTAAACACACCTTTAAGAGATACACTACCTCGAAAGAGATGTGGGATGCGTTACAAAAACGGTATGAGGGCAATGCTGATGTGAAGAAGAATAAGATTGACCTACTGAAGAAACAATTTGCTTTCTTTAAATCCATGAGAAATGAGTCCCTAGAAGATATCATCATAAGGTTCATCATCTATGACGGAGATAGACAACTAAGACATGGAGGGATACACTGACACTGAGATAAATGACAAGCTGCTAGATGTTCTACCTGCTAAGTTAGATATTTATGCTCTCATGATAAAGGGTGAAGCTAATTATGAGACTAAATACTTAGAAGAGGTTGTTGGGAAACTGAGAGCTTACGAGCACAACATGAAGAAGAAGGAAACAAGTTATGATCAGGTTCAAGATCTGGGAATCTACAAAGGCTTTTCATCTTCATCTTCTCACAACGCTTCTAGTGATTCAGCATCTGCATTTCTCTCAAGTGAAAATGAAAAGTTAATGACTGATGCTGACGATGAAGTTTGCTTTTTTTTTTTTTTTTTTTTTTTTGCTTCAAGAGGATCAACAGGGGGAAGAGATAACAACCTAGTAATCATAATAGCAGTACTAGGTCTATGCCTCTGAGTGTGAAGGCTGCTGAAGAACATCTTGCCTTGCTTCCTTCTTTTTTTTTTTTTGCTTCGTATGAGAATTGCATTCAGGGAAGAATATATGATCTAGCTACTTTTGGTGAAGATTATGATTAGATTGACCCTGATGACCTAGAGGAGATGGATCTACAGTGGCAGATGGCCATGATCTCTAGAAGATTTAAGTGATTCATGAACAGGACAGGAAGGAAGTCCGTTGGAAAGAATGTGGGTTTTGACAAGTCCTAAGTAAGGTGTTATAATTGTCAGAATTTTGGACACTTTTCTAGGGAATGTCAAAGACCAAAACCAGAGTCTTGTCTTAACTCATCATTTCAAGATTCTTTGGTCAAGGTTCAAGTAACAGGAATGCATCTAATAACACTGGCTCAAGAGCTTTGATCTCTAGTACACGAGATGGATCATATGACTGTAGCGTTCATCTGAAAGGTGATGGAAATATACACAGGCTTTCATGGCAGATATTGCCACAGTTGATGATGCAGAAGAAAAGGTAGATGCTGAGATAGAGAAGGAAATTGGAGATGATAAGGTTGTTGTTGAGCACACACACGTTCCAGAAGAGGAACTAGAAAATGAGTTACATTCTGATGAAGAGAAGGATGCTGAAGAAAAGAGGAAGGCCACTGAATTTGCTGCTTTCATGGCTGACTTGAGAAAAGCAATAGGAGAGGTAAATTCTAATCCTGTTAGTTTAGTTTGCTTAAAATGTGGTGAATTACAAGGTGAGGTTGAGAGATTTTCAAAGCATAATCTAAGTCCGATAAATGATCTTTCAAGCTTAAAAGAATCAAATTTCTTTGTAGAAAGAAACGAGTCTTTATTTTTGAAGAAAATGAAAGTTATGAAACTGAAATAAATATTTTAACATGCAATTTAAATGAAAAACTTCAAATAATAGACTTAGCTCATGATACAATGAGTGAGAAAACAAAAGAGATTTCTGAAAAATGCAAAGAGTTTTCAGAAGCACAACTGAAAATTGTTGAACCTCAAAAGAAAATAAATCAATTCAGAGATTCCTCTTTGTAATGAAACATATAATGGATGGCTTGAAGAAAAGTATTGACTAGAACAGTGTGGGCTTCTAGGATTTCAATGAAGTTCCACCACCTCTTAGTCATGACTATTCGTTCTTGCCAGACGAAGATGATTTAACAGACTTTGTATCAACAACACCTGATGTGGTAGATCCAATCACTGTCAACGCACTTAGTAATTCAACATCAGAACATTGTGATGAGTCTAAAAATGATGATGTTGATGTCAAGAAGGTTAATAATAGGGAACAAGTTTTGATAACAAAAAATGCACCTCCTAGAAATAAAAAAACAAACTTTTGTCAAAAAGGTTAATTTTGTTCAAGGAAGTGACATGGAAAATGAAACAACTTTATTGGAAATGAATCAAATGTCTAGTTTGCTAAAAATAAAAACTTAGAAAAATTTGAATTTGAGCAAACTAAACAAGGTTCTTCTAAGGCATCATAATCATCTAAAGGATCTAGTCCAAAGGCTTTTCAGCAAAAATATCATGCTTCAAATGTCACACAAAGGGACATGTAGCAAGCTGTTGTCCTAACAAAAAGAGTGAAGCACAAGTGAGTAAGAAAAAGAGAGAAAAAACACCCGAAAAGAATGGTGATGGTGAGCAAAGAGTGTCTAACTCACCAAAGACATCTGCTCCTAAGAAACAAGAGGTTGTTGTTGGTGGTGTAGATAAGGCTAAAACAGGAACTCAACAAGTTCCTCGTTTTCAAAGAAATCAACAAAGGTTTCAACCTAAATCTACATTAGGCAGATACGAGAGACATAGAAGTAGTTTACCAAGAATGAATAATTTTAGTGGTCAATCAAGTAATTTCAGAAGTCAAGGTCAATTTCAAAATCGATACCAGAATAATGGTGGTCAAAATTTTCATAACAATGGCTTTAGAAATTATAACAATCAAAACGATTGGATTCAATCGAGAGTTCAATCGAACTCGGGGTATGGGAATCAAAACGGAAGGTCTCAAAATCAAAATTTCCAAAGGTCACATAGTCCAAACATGTATAGGAAACCTTAGGACTAGAGACTTGTAGAAATCAAACATCATCTCCATCAACACGTCCTAGATCCAAGACTCTAGTAAGGAGTGATGAAATTTAGGCCTGTCAATGGATGGATATGGATTGGATCATGATCCGATCCATTAATGATCCAACTCGAATGGATCATGATCCGATCTATGATCCAACATAATGGATCGTGATCCGATCCATATCCAAGTAATTTTAAATGGATGGATCACTATCCGAATCGATCCATATAAGAAATATAATAAAAAAACCTCAAAAAATAAAATAAAAACTCACAAACAATAAAAAAAATTGTAAAAATTCAAAAAAAAATCGACAAAAATTTAAAAAATCTAAAAAATTTAAAAAAATCTAAAAAATTCAAAAAAAACTCAAAAAAATCTAAAAAATTAAAAAAAAAATCAAAATTTTAAATGGTGAAAATTTTCTTAAGAGCTGGATGGGGCCCAAGGCCAGATAACTTGCTGAAACAAAAACAGAAAGAAGTTAAAGAAGATGTGCTGCAACATAATGCAAGGAAGGAAGGCATACATTTCTGTGACCCTTGAACCTGAACACTTAACTCCTTTCCAGTTGTCTCCACACGGATCCCCACCATTTGATGTCCATTTGTGCAGCACATAACATATTATTATAATAACTTTGATGGAAGATGATGATGAGCTATTGGTTAATTGTACAAACAAACAAACAATCTAAGACCAGTCAACTACAATTTTCAAACCTTACAACAAATTACCACAAAACCGAAAGCTGCAGGTCCAAAAATCATAAACTGAATGCACCAACTATTGTAACTAGAAAGAAGAAATTTCACAAGGGTTTATAGTTGCATAATGTAATGAGATACATATCATAATTCCCACCAAACAAAAACAAGGTGGATTTTCAGCCAAACCAACATACATATCTCAAATCTCCAAAACAAATAAAACAAAAAAATTAAAAATAAAAACAGCAATCCTTATTAAGAAGTCTAAAAACCCTTTACAAACTGTTGATTTACCACAAAATTGAGCTTTTTTTCATTCAGGTTGCGGCAGAAGGGAGCATAGGCCAGCCCAGTATCTGAGGTGAACCGACCGGAGTCGAAAGCTGACTAGGCGAAAATAAACTCAGTTCCACAAACCCTCCCTCCTGCTGAAACTGGTTAAAACCAGCCAGTTTGGGTAAAAGCCGGTTTGGGCCAATAACCAATTTTGTGCATCTCTTCTATTAAGTGTAAACCAATCGCTTACACTAAATGCTACTACTTGTTACTTCAAAACGAGCACTGTATGTGTTAAAAGCAATTAATTTCTTCAAACAAAACATTAAAAGCAACGTCATTTCTTCAAACAATTACACAACTAAATCAAGAATCAAGAAACAGAGGTAATATATTCAGCAAAACCTAAACACAATTTACATAAAATAAAACATCGAATCAACAATTTTAAACCTAACAAAGCATGAAAAAACGAAGGAAATCACGAATTGTAATCGATTACACAACTGAATCTAGAATCAACGAAACATAAGTGAGAAATTTGTTGAATCAGTGTGAGAAGTTGAGAGGACTTACGGTGGTGGTTGTTACGAGCGGTCGTGGTAGTTGCGAGCGGTCGTAGTGTCTGCGAACGGTGGTGGTGGCTGCAGTATCAAACTTTTGCTGCATAGGTCGACGGAGGTGGGACGGAGACGGTGGAGATCGACGATTGCATATTGATGAGGTATGAGATCGACGATTGCAGGCTGAGTGAGACGATTGTAAAATGTAAACGATGAAACCCTAAATGCTATTTTGAGAGAGTGACGTTTGTTTCTCTTTTTTTTTAATTAGTAATGGATCGATCCGGATGGATCATGGATCGATCCATATAATTAATTGGATAAATGGATTGATCCATTGGATTAATTAATGGACCGGTGGATATTTTTTATGATCCGATAAGTGATTTAAATGGATCAGATTGGATTGGATATGGATCAATATCCAATCCATTGACAGGCCTATGATGAATATTGGATGGATGTTCATGTAGTTGATGAATCTGGAAGACTCAAGACCATTAAGGCTTGGGTCCCCCAATCTAACTAAATTTTTGTTCGTTTGTGCAGGAGTTGCTAAGGAGGATTATCAACTTGTGGTATGTTGATAGTGGCTGCTCTAGGCACATGACGGGGGACGCGAGATTGTTGACTGAATTTGAATCTATAGATGGAGGTTATGTGAACTTTACAGGTACTAAAGAAGGTCATATTTCAGGTCGAGGAAAAGTGACCAACAGTAAGATCACATTGGACAAAGTGAATTATGTTAAGCAGCTTAAGCACAATTTGATGAGTGTGTCACAAGTCTATGACCCTAGGTCCATTTTACTAAGTTTGAGGATTTGGTGTTGAAACCGGTTTGGTGATACCGGACGATTGGCTAGTGATGAGAGCACCGAGGAGGAATGACACTTATGTCATGAACATGGGTGCAAAGGATTCTTCTACAGTGGTGGCGTGTTTATTGTCAAAAGCATCTAAGGCTGAGTCAATGTTGTGGCACAGTCGCATGGCCCACATCCACTACTGAAAAATGAATTATATTATTAAAAATGGTTTAGTGGAAGGGGTTCCAGTGTAGTTGTTTCATGTGGAAGATATATGCCTTCCTTATCAAAAGGGAAAACAACATAAGAAACTTCACAAATCTAAAACAATAAATTCCATATATATCCCATATGAATTACTTCACATAGATTTATTCAGTCCTGTGAACGTAAGGAGCATAAATGGAAAGTACTATTGTTTAGTTGTCATAGATGACTAATCACGTTATTCATGGGTTTTCTTCATTGGTACAAAAGATGAGACAGTGGAGAGGCTGATAGATCTTTATACAAAATTAGAAAATGTCTATGATACACGCATCAAGAGGATAAGGAGTGATAATGGCACAGAGTTCAAGAATCAGATTCTGGATCTTGATAGAATATTCTGATCCTTATACACCTCAATAGAATGGAGTCGTTGAGAGGAAAAATAGGACGTTGATTGAAGCTGTTAGGAGTATGCTTTCTGATTTAAAGCTTCTAGTTCTTTTCTGGGGAGAAGCCTGAATACAACTAGTTATGTTGTAAATAAAATTTTAACTCTTAAACGTTTAAAAAAACATGTCATGAACTTATGTTTAACAATAAACCAAACATGAAAGGCTTTGAACCATTTGGATTACCCTGCACAATTGTGAAAAATAAAGATAAACAAAAATTCGGCGAGGTAGCTGACGAAGGATACTTCCTAGGTTATGTACCTGGAAAACCGAACAAAAGGGTTTTTAATCTAAAAATGCTCAAATTGAGGTCGTGTTTAATGTTGAAATTACTACTTATAGACCTCAACAATCAACGATTGGTCCAGTTATATTATATGATTATGATAGTGTTTGTAAATCATTCAATATTCCTGAGTTTTCCAATGTAGATGAGTCAAATTAGATTTAAACCGTGATTAGTGAGGATGAAGATGGCGATCTGATGCGGAGATCGAGTATATCATTACAGATGCTCCGAGAACTTCCTCCAATGCAGCTGAATAGGATTCAAGCGATAGTGAGTCTAAACCTATTAAAGGGGTGGACTTTACTAATTCATTTGTAAATCGGAATATTCAAAGGGAGGTTGGATCCAACCTAGGTAACAATTTAGTGGTTGACACGATTCCAACAACATGAGCAAACAAAGATCATCCAGTTGACAAGATTAATGGAGATCCTGTTGCAGGTGTTCAAACAAGAAGAGGTGTGATCGAAGGTTCTTGTTTGTTTGCTTCGATACAGAAAACTGGAATCATAAATGAGTGTTTGTATAGTTGCTTCATTTCTCAAGAGGAGCCAAAGAATTTGCACATGGCTCTGAAAGACAATTCATGGGTTGAAACTATGCAAGAGGAGTTAGCTTAGTTCAAGAAGTTGAAAGTTTGGGAGCTAGTTGACTTGCTAGAAGGAGAGAAGAAAATTGGCACCAAGTGGGTGTTCAAGTGCAAAAGAGATGACCTAGGGATTGTGACGAGAAACAAGGCTCGGTTAGTGGCTAAAGGGTTCAATCAGCAGGAACAGATTGACTATAATGAAGTGTTTGCACTAGTGGCAAGGTTTAAAGCACTTCGTTTGTTGCTAGCCTTCGCATTATTCAAGGGCTTCAAAGTTTACCAACTTGACGTGAAGAGTTCGTTTCTTTATGGGAAAGTCCAAGAATTCGTGTATGTCTCACAACCAGATAGGTTTACTAATCTAGACTATCCAGATCGAGTGTATAAACTAGATAAGATATTGTATGGACTACATCAGGCCCCTAGGGCGTGGTATGAAACACTGTCGACTCATTTATTAAAGAATTATTCTACAGGAGTGCACATCCACGTGCATGAGGCCAAGTGCATGTGCATATCCGCGTGCATAAGTGCATATTCGCGCCCACGCGCATGAGAGCTCACACTCACGCATGAGCTCATACCCACGAATGACTCATACTCCCGAATGACTCATACTCACGGATGAGCTCATACTCACGCATGAGCTTATACTCACGAATGATTCATACTCACGCATGAGCTTATACTCACGCATGAGCTCAAGCATATATGTGCTACGGATAAGCTCATCCACACGTACGTGTCACACATGCGCATGAGCCAAATGCGATAAAATGGAATTTTTTTCTTCGTGGTGATGAGATGAGTGTCAAACATTTGGTGATAGAAATATTTTCGAGATTTTAACTTCAAAAACGAGATGTTCTGGGACATAGTCGGAGGATTCAGAGAATGGTTAAGATGATGAAATAACAAAGTGTTGAAGTTAATGGGGGTAGTCATGGACCTATGCAGAAGGTTTATCATTTGCTGAAGTGACTATTAATGGGCCAAAAAGTGAAACCTCAATTGAGGAAAAAAAGACTTATGTGGATCAAAATGGCATATATTCCACATAGTTGAGTTTTTCAGAAAAAAAGAGTTACTAGAATTTGCCAAGTTGAGGGGGAAATACTTGGAAATTCAGAGATGAAGTTAAAGAGGTCAGAATTTGCAAAAATGAGGGGGGTTAACTTTTCAGAATTGCTATATATTGAAATTCTGACCTTTTTGAAAATTCAGACGACATGCAATAGTATTCGGGAAGATCCGATCAAATTGACTGGGGATGTATAGGATCTTGGATTATTTAGTCCGTGATCATAAGAAATTCGGATGCTTTAGTTAGTGATCAAATTGAGGTCTTTGTCTTCGTACAAGCTGGTTAGCAGGATTAGCATCAAAGGAGTGATGCATTAGTATTGTTAATACTTAAAAGATATCAAAGGGCTTTCAAGATACATGACAGCTCTGTGATAGTCTAAAGTGTCAGAGTGGTTAACTTTCGAGCAAGTGAGTTGTTTACTGGACTAACCGCCAGGGAATGATGATGTTTGTTGATTATGTTACTGCCGGGACTAACGGAGAAGGCTATATATTTGCTATCATGACTAAAGAGGAAGAATACGAATTTGATCATTGGAAGAACGTTTTTTGAAGGTCACAATTGAAGGTCACAATGTGTTACCAGATGATTTGTGATCCGATGAAGATTAGCTGATTGTGGAAATTACCGTTTACACTGATCAGTCATTCAGGTTGGGCATAAAGTTGATTATGAAAGACGAGATTTCAGGTTTTCATGGGTTTTTACTAATTTGAAGTTTACAAGTGTGGTGATCGAAGTTTCTATCAATTGCAGGTTGGGTTTTTGAAAATGAAGGGATTGAGCTAGAAAGGGGAAATCAAAACCGAACACAGATGTGGTTCACATTGAAATGGAGAAGCTGCATTGATTAGTTTCGAGTTGGTGATTATTCGTGAAGATTGCGGATTAGCAAATCAGAGGATTGGGTCAGGAACGTTGCAAATAGAGAACTGAAGTGTGGAATCATTTCAGAGGGAATACATTGGATCAAATGCAAGCCCAAATCATCAATCAAGGGGGAATTAATTGAAGATACTCACAACACTTGATTGATGCTGTAGAATATTCAAACACGGCTCTCATATTTGAAGATCAGGATTCAACAGTGATGTACAAGGGGGAATTTTTTAGTGCATATTATGTGTGTCGGCCACTGTGCGAATAGGCTAGATAGAGCATGTGTTGAATATTGTATAGGTTTGAGTGTTAAAATGGTGAGGATGTGCTCATACGCATGCATGAGCACATACGTGTGTATGAGGGTATACATCCGTGAGCATGAGCACATCTGTGACCATGAGCCTCATGCTCATGAGTTGCCTATAAATACTAGGCTCATGCTCATGGAATCATTAAGTTTTGGGATTCAAGCTTGAGAGATGTGTTGATGCTCTCTCCAGCTTGTCAATGATATATACTCTTTCAGTATGGAATGGAAGCTTCTACTTATGTTTATTCTAAACGAAATTTATACCAAAATAGTTTTATCTTATCCAAACTTCTGTCTAAATGCATAGGACGCAACGATCCATTTCTAACAATTTGGTACATAACCACCATATCATCAGAGTCATAGAATACATTTTCTCCCTTTGGAATGTGCGGTTCTCCTCAAATTTACTCTCATTTTGTGAACTCGTGTATGATTCACTCTTGACCAATGCCCTCAGCCGAAAGGAAACCAAACCTAAGTGTGTCCGCGCACTTCAGCTAACGCTTTATTCGAACCTCCCTAACCAAATCCGAAATGCTCAAGTCGAAGCAATAAAGGAGGAAAACCTTTTACCTGAGTCCATGCGGGGCATGGAAAAGAAACTCGAACTCAAAGATGACAGCATCCACTACTTTATGGAACGATTATGGGTTCCATCCTATGGAAACCTTCGAGAGCTTGTGATGGACGAAGCACACAAGTCTCGCTACTCGATACGCCCCGCTTATGACAAGATGTATAACGACCTCAAGGTCTTGTACTGGTGGCCTAACATGAAAGCTATCATAGCAAAGTACGTTAGCAAATTCTTGACCTGTTCTAGGGTCAACATCGAATACCAAAAGCCGTCAGGGCTTCTGCAACAACCAGAAATACCCACATGGAAATGGGAGCAGATTTCCATGGATTTTGTCGCTGGCTTACCCAGATCTCAAAGCTGGAACCATACCATTTAGTTGATCCTAGATCGTTTAACCAAATCCGCACACTTCCTTGTGATAAAAGAAACTGACATGTTTTCGAAATTGGCAAGCATCTACTTGAAGGAAGTATTTGTTAGGCACGGGGTGCCAACCTCCATTATCTTTGATCGTGATCCACGTTTCGCATCCGATTTGTGGTAGGCTATGCACAAATCTTTCGGCTCATGTTTAGACATGAGTACTGCTTATCATCCACAGATGGATGGTCGAACTGAACGTACCATCCAAACTCTTGAAGACATGCTGCGAGCATGTGTCATCGAATTTGGAAACGACTGGGAACGACACTTACCTTTGGTAGAGATTTCCTATAATAACAATTACCACACAATCATTCAGGCAGCACCGTTTGAGGCATTGTATGGATGAAAATGTTGATCACCTCTTTGTTGGGTCGAAGTTGGCGATAGCCAAGGCACTGGCCCTGAACTTGTACTTGACACCACGGAAAAGATTGCCATATTAGACAACGAATGGTGGCAGCTGACGACAGACAGAAAAGCTACGCGGATAAGCGTTGAAAACCTTTGGAATTCCAAGTTGGAGACCGAGTTTTGCTGAATGTCTCATTTTGGAAAGGTGTGGTTCGTTTTAGAAAAAGGGGCAAGCTTAACCCACGTTATGTCGGACTGTTTGAAATCACCGAGAAAATCGGTGCAGTAGCATACATACTAAACTTGCCTGAGGAGCTCAGTGTGGTACACAATTTTTTTCACGTGTCGAATCTAACGAAGTGTCTGTCAGAGGAGACTCTTATCATTCCTTTCAAGGAACTCACGATTGATGATTAACTACGCTTCGTTGAGGAACCGGTTGGGATCATGGATCGAGAGATCAAAACTGTAACACCTCGAATTTTTGTGTCCAACAATGTGTTAACACGTGTCATTTGATTACACGTGGCATTAATATTAAATAAAGGACTAATTTTGACAAACCTTGAAAGTATGTAAATTCGAGGGTTATAAATGTCAACCAAGGGTAAATATACTGTATAGTAACCCTAAATGATGCTCGTACCTTCAAACGAATAAATCATGGATCGTACGGAAGCGAAACGCGGAAGAAAGTGAGAGATTACAAGCTACAGGGGTTAACTGTGTCAACATGTTTAGTTATACCTCTGAGTGACCCTTTAACGTTCCCGAGGCTTTGTAACAGTATAATACACTCACTAGAATGCCATATATAAATTTCGCGAAGTTCAGTTTTAAAACGAGAAAGTTATGATCAAATTCGTAGGAAAAGGGTTAAAAGCGTCAATAATATAATTTAAGGTTTTCCGGATAATAAATAAATTAACCGGGGGCTTAACAATGCGGGTAAATAACGCGAGGTCCTTAACTGTAATTAATCAAGGGCCATATCGCAAAGTTACCCCTTCAAACCCGAAAGGTCAGGTTATTAATTACCAAAGATTCGATATTAATTACTAAGATTTAGTAATCATTTCAAAAAGATACAATTTTAACCCCTTACGGACCGTAAAGGGTATGCCTTACGGACCGTAAGGAGGGGAATGATTGCTGGTGATCCGCCTATGGCTTACGGACCGCAAGGCCGAAGCCATATGGTCCGTAAGCGATGCCCAGCGACAGAAAGTTGGCTGTTGGCTGTCCAAAGCGGTAAAACACGAAGTAATGGGTTTCTCAGGGTCATGGGTGCCCCATACTCGACCCATAACTCTCTAGGACACCTGCCATTCATCCATGGTCACTTGTAGACCAATGTGTGATGATCTTGGACCTTGCCTTTGACTATAAATAGACTTGCATTGTTCAAAACAATCACACAACTCAAAAACACTTCTCTGGTCATTCCAAAAGCTTCCAAGTGTTCTTCTTTGTTCTCTAAGCAAGCCTAAGCTTCTGTAAGTCGTTTAGATCCTTTGTGGTTCAATTTTACTTAGTAATGTAGCTAAAAACCAAACCGTCGTAACTACGGTTTGACTTCAAAATAAATCCGTAATGGCTCAGTCTTATGACGGATCAAAAGTAGTTATGAGTTGGTATTTATGTGGGTAATAAACCTCTAAAAGGGTTCCCTCTGATCACCACTCTAACTAGCTCAAATGTCGAGTCAAACGAATGCTTAAAAAGTCAACAGAAAGCTATTTTTGCGATTCTTGCATAACCTGTGATATAAATGATATGCAACCTGTTTAGACACTCATAAAACATGATATTAAGTATATAAACTTGTATACGCTCGTTTGAATCGACCATTTGCTATATTGACCCGGTTCGGAGCCGAATGTCGCAAAAGTTTGACTTTTGCTTTGACTTCAGTTCTGACCCGTTTTAGTGAGGTATAGATATGCCTTAGGACTCTCTTAGGACCAGGTTACATGATGGTATAACCCTCTGTGACCGGTTCATTGGTTGTCCGAGTCTTTTACGCATTTCCGTTAATCGCCTAAAAGTTGACCGTAACGGCCTTTTTAAAATAAAACGAGTATTTCGGATACATGAACGGACCATAACCTTGCTTACTAAATTATAAGCATGTCCTTAAAGTTTCACGTCAATCCGAGGTCTAGAATGAGAGTTATGCTAAATAGCGCAATTAAAGTAAACTTTTGTAATAAACGGCGCAATTAGCATAACACCTATCTAAACCAAGATTTCGTCACTAAAACTTTTACCCACTGTTATGAAATAATATTTTTGGAATTTTAAAGATTTTTAACAATTTTTACCTTGCTCATAACCTGCGGTTATGGCTACGGTTCGGTAAATACCGAATATGCCCTTTTTGGCCGAAACTTGAGTTCTACAAGGTCTTTTGACCCGATTCCAGTTGCTACTGATTTCAAATAATAAATAAAGTATTTTAAACTTTATAAACTGTTCGGGAAACTCAGATTTCCTGTAGAACTCGAAAAGCTCTTTAAAAGTCTTTAAAATGACCGAAAAACCCCTACGGTGCGATATATTAACTAAAACTCGTTACGGGCGTCACGGAAGGTATCCTACTGATACCACAACCTCTTTAAGGCATATTGATTTAGGAAACAAGCGTAGGACTCTCATGGTTAACCGTTTCGCCTCTTGCGCGCACGGTTCGGCTTATGGAACTAGTTTTCATAAATTAGCCGATATGGGTCAAACCATATTATTTTGACCCTAAAATCCAGAGTGTGAACTTTAAACCCATATAAAACAAGTCTCTGAACTTGTTGGGTCAGAATCACACTCCATTCTCGGTTTTCGCCTCTTCGCGCGATTAAACCATATCTATCTTTTGAAACCGACCGGTCTAGGCTACGGCTAATATAAAGACCCGTTAGGATTCTAATAGGTTAATTAAAACCTTCGTTCCAGAATAGGAGCCCCAGTAAAAGCTATCTGTGACGTAATCCATTAAGGAATATACTTGCAAAAGTAAATACTTTAACTTATTTTCCCTTATACGGGCTTGGGATACGGTATACTAATACCGCTTGATTGAGCATCATATCTTCCATCGCTTAGGTGGTTAATTGAATAATGTGATCGGCTCATTTAAACAGTCTTGTTACTTAAAAGCCTTTGGGGGGTTAATGACCGTTGTCCCGGATATCCTTGGCATCATTTTACGAAATGGCCACGACCTCGACATCCCGGTGTAGGCGTACACCCGGTATATTATGTCGACATTATTATTATTAAAAGACGTAGCCGTTGGTTTTTACACTACGGTTTTACGCAAATGTGGTGTGTCTATTAATCTTTAACCCGAACAGGATCCGGGCTACTGAACGCATAAAAGGACATGTAATTCGTTCACAAGATTTTAATAATTTTCCCAAGTTATAAAAGAGTTTGTGCCTCGTGCATTCAAATCAATTTTAATAAACATTTTCAAATGTGTCAGTTGAACGTATTTACCAGTGTAAACTGACGTATTTTCCCCAAAAGATTAAGTGCAGGTACTACACGAAACTTGGCTGGTAATAGCTTCCTAGCATCACGAATAGTCTCGCAAACTTGATGCTGTATCTGATTGAACAATACTTTATTCTATTTATGATCCCCTGTGGATACAATTCGACTTCTGTAATACACTTGATATTACATTCAAAAGGTTGAATTATATTTATCTTTATGCTTCCGCTGTGCATTCATATAATTGTGTGGTTTGACTATATTGTTGCCAACTACGTCACGGTAATCCCCCACCGGGCCCACCGGTGATACACGTGGAAATCGGGGTGTGACAGGTTGGTATCAGAGCCAACATTGAGTGAATTAAACACTATCCTAACGTGTTTAATCTCAGTGACACAATTGCACATACTTGAGTCTAGACAAGAACATAGGACAAATTCGAATTGTTATTCCAATTTTGTCTTTTCTTTTATTATTGGTATTTAAAGTTTTATAAAGCAGGAAATATGCCGCCAGTGATTTTCCGAGGACGAGGAAGGGGAAGAAGAGGCAGAGGAGAGATCGTTACTCATCACGATCACGAAGTCGGGCCTTCAGGTACGCGAGCTCCTTCGACTACAAGGAGTGAAGAACCGCAGAGGCGAAGAGACCTTTACGAACCTGCGAGGCATTCCACCTCGCACAGCTCAACGCCATCATACCGGCACTCATACGGGCCAAATTCCGAGAATGACCCCAACAACCCGCAACCCTCCTTCATACCTCTACAACGTTCGGTATCACACCGAAATGTTGACGACCCTACTCCATACTTCATAGGTCAGTTTAATCCAGCTGACTACATCCAGGAACCTTCAGGCTTTGTTCCGTTAGGGCCACAAGATCATTTCTCCGAAGATCATATGGACGAGGATACTGATCCGACAGAACCTGCTCGTGGTACGCCCACGCATCCAATAGAAGTCTCTGATGGGTCATCCTTCCATGGCACACCCTATCAGGGACCTGATAGCTTTCAAGCGTTGTTCGACCGACATGAGTGGTACTACACGCCACCTCAGCAGACATCACAACAACCGCGACATCCGCGAGATCCCTCCGAGGATCCACATTTCGTGGCAGTTACACCACCACCTCCGCCACTGGCGCAACCAGTAATGCCTGATCCGCCAAGGCGTAGGAGGACAAATGCTCGTATGTCCACACGAGGAGGAGGGGATTTCCACTTCAGCACCCCTCGACACTCTAGTAGTAGCCACTATCCGCCACTACGAGAAGAAGGACCTTCAAGTCCTGTACAGGAGGCGAACTCCGCACCAGCTGCACCAAATTCGCCACCATTTGGGTATGACCAACCCATACCTGCTTACACGGGTCCAACGGCTTACAACCCGTTCGAACCGTCATCACAAGCACATTACAACTACAATTATGAGCGCGACCCATATGTGGTGTCAGCCAGGTATAATGCACGATATCCCGACGGAGCTCATGGGAACATGGGAGCACCGGACTACTCAGCTCATGGGTATCCAATACCTCCCAGACCTCCAGTTCCGCAACCAGCACCTCAACCACGTTTCTCTCCTCCTGAGCATGAAGAGATACTCCACCGATTGGATCGCGTGGAGAGAGAGTTCGAGGAAGAGAAAAAGAGCCACCGAGGATTTCTCAAGGGCTTAGCAAACCTACTAAAGGGCAAGAAGAAGAAACGTGACCATTAGTCCTTATGTATGTTCTAATGTAACGTTTATTTTAAAAAGAAGTCCCTGCGTGGACATTTATCGTATTTCAGTCCCTACGTGGACTTATCTTTTAGTCCTTGCATGGACACTTATCTGGTATTAGTCCCTGCGTGGACTTATCTCTTGTTTTAAAACCTCTATGTAGGTACGTACTATTTAAAAGTCCCGTTTAGGGCGGTGTGATTGTATTTGAGATTATGGAATGTATGTTATGAGTTTTGTTTTAATATGTAAGAAATAAATCAAAACCATTCCTTTTAAATTGATCTACCTAAATAAAGAATCTTAAGAGTGAAACCTAGCCTGGTATCTTTTAAGATCCGGCCAAGATGGTACGACCTAATTAAAAGATTCAGATTCCCTGTTAACCTCTGCAAGCCTGTTGACGATCATGGCAGATGTGATTCGTTAAAATCACACACATCATTCTTATACAATAATCCTTCTAAGGATTTCAAAAACCCTACTAAATGATTTGTAAATCATGGGTTAAATCATCAATAGAGGTGATCATTTGTTTAAACATCCATTAGTGATGTAGTGCCTACGGGCCAACCTTAATAAAACATCCATTAGTGATGTAGTGCCTACGGGCCAATCTTATTAAAACATCCATTAGTGATGTAGTGCCTACGGGCCAATCTTATTTAAACATCCATTAGAGATGTAGTGCCTACGGGCCAACCTTAATAAAACATCCATTAGTGATGTAGTGCCTATGGGCCATAATAATTGTCTTATAAGGACAAAAGACAATGGTGGTCTATGACTCCCTGTCAGAAAGGGGTAAAATAACTACGGTTCAAACCTTTATGCCTTTGATTCTCTGAAATCTCGGCTAATATTATAAAACATCCTCGTGATTAGGCTTTGTGCCGCCAATATTATTGTTATAGCTAAAATAGGATATATTCAAATCCTAAAACTAAGTACGTAATAAGTTAATCAGATATGGTCTCTGTTACCATGGTTAACAAATTGTCATAAAAGACAATTCCATAATAAGCTTCTAAATAAAATTTTGTTATCTTCTGTAACAGATTCAAGTTACAATGGCGGATCCCAACGGAGTAAACAGCCATACAAACGAAGATGACTACGACAATGCGCAAGTGCATCTGACAGGCGCACAGCTAAAGGCTCTGATTGACAACGCTGTTTAGGCAGCTCTTGATCGTCAATACACCGAGTCTCATAGCAGAACCGTATCAAAACCACCCTCCAAACCAAAGTCACAATCCAAACCACTCTCCAAACCCAAGAAAGATGACGATAATCACTCGTCCGCTGAGAATAGTATTCGTCGTGATCGAGAATATACTGATGCATCCGGTGCCAAGGGTTGCACCTACAAGTACTTCGTGTCTTGTAAACCCCGGGAATTCACAGGGGAAAAGGGTGCTGTTGATTGTATCACCTGGCTGGATGAGATGGACACTATTGTGGACATCAGTGGGTGTGCGGAGAAGGATGTGGTGAAGTTTGTGTCACAATCATTTAAGGGCGAGGCCCTGGCATGGTGGAGAGCGTTGGTACAAGCATCGGGTAAGTCTGCTCTGTACAAGATGACATGGGAGGAATTTATTGCTCTCATTAAAGAAAACTACTGCCCTCAGCATGAGGTGGAGAAGATCGAGTCTGATTTTGTGTCATTGGTGATGACAAACCTGGACTGCCAGGCCTACTTGACGAGCTTCAATACGATGTCTCGCCTGGTCCCGTACCTTGTGACACCAGAGTCTAGAAGAATCGCTCGTTTCATTGGGGGATTAGAACCCGCGATAAAAGCTAGCGTGAAGGCCTCTCGGCCGACGACCTTCAGGTCAGTGACTGACCTCTCCTTGTCTCTCACATTAGATGCTGTCCGTCTAAGGACGCTAAGAAGCAAGGAGGCGGAAAAGAGGAAACGTGAGGACGACACCTCACGAAGGTCAGGAAAGAAACACCGTGGAAACGGTGATGGCAAGAGAGGGGCTGAAGCAAAGAAAGACGGGCAACAGTCAGGAGAGAGACCCAAGTGCAAAATCTGCCAGAAACCCCACTCTGGAAAATGCAGGTTTGGGTCGAATTCACAGTCCCAGCCAAAGTCTTTTGCCTGTGGACTATGCAAGTCCAAGGACCATAAGACGGTGGACTGCAAGAAAATCAAGGATGCAACATGCTATGGTTGCAATGAAAAGGGGCATATCAAGAGTAACTGTCCCAAGAATGCCAGGAAACCAGAAGAGAACAAGAAGACGAATGCGAGAGTCTTCCGTATGGATGCAAAGGAGGTTGTGCTGAACGACAATGTACTTACAGGTACTTTTCTCGTAAATAATATATTTGCAAGAGTACTTTTCGATTCAGGCGCTGATAAATCCTTTGTAGACCAAAAATTTTGCAAACTATTGAATATGCCTGTCAAAACCCTAGACGTAAAATACGAGGTAGAGTTAGCAGACGGCACGATAGAAACCGTCTCCACTGTTCTAGAGGGATGCGAAATGTCCATTAAGAACCACTCTTTTCCTCTATCTCTACTTCCCTTCAAACTGGCGGGTTTCGACATTGTTCTAGGCATGGACTGGTTATCCCGTAATCAGGCCCAAATCATTTGCAACAGAAGGCATATAGTGCTAAAGACTCCGAGTGGTTAATCACTTACCATTCGAGGAGATACACAGTATGGATTACCCGAGGACGTATCTATGCTCAAGGCTTCTAGATGTTTAAAAAGGGGCTGTGTCATTTACATGGCTCAGGTGATAATTGAAGAGCCCAAGCCGAAGATAGAAGATCTTCCTGTCATTTCTGAATATCCTGAGGTTTTCCCCGAAGAACTACCTGGTTTACCACCAGATAGACAAGTAGAATTCAGAATAGATATCATTCCTGGAGCAGCTCCCATAGCTAGAGCGCCCTACAGGCTAGCTCCTACTGAAATGAAGGAACTAAGGACCCAGTTGGATGAACTGTTGGCAAAGGGTTTTATCAGACCAAGTTCGTCTCCCTGGGGAGCACCTGTCCTATTTGTAAAGAAGAAGGACGGATCGATGCGGTTGTGCATCGATTATCGTGAGCTGAATAAAGTTACCATAAAGAATAGATATCCGTTGCCAAGGATCGACGATCTGTTCGATCAGCTGCAAGGAGCGAGCTACTTCTCGAAGATCGACTTAAGGTCGGGCTATCATCAGCTAAAGGTCAGAGATGAAGATGTGCATAAAACAGCATTTAGGACTCGCTACGGTCACTATGAGTTCCTAGTGATGCCTTTTGGGCTCACAAATGCACCGGCTGCGTTCATGGATCTCATGAATCGCGTCTGCAAGCCGTACTTGGACAAATTTGTCATAGTCTTCATCGACGATATCCTTATATATTCCAAGAACCAAGCTAACCATGAGAAACACCTCCGTTGTATTCTCGAATTGCTACAACGTGAGAAACTCTACGCCAAATTCTCTAAATGCGAATTCTGGCTAAGAGAGGTTCAATTTTTGGGTCACGTTGTAAGTGAGCGTGGTATCCAGGTGGATCCCGCTAAGGTAGAGGCAGTCATGAATTGGCAAGAGCCAAAGACGCCTACCGAAATTCGTAGTTTCCTGGGGTTAGCAGGATACTACACGAGATTTATTGAGAATTTTTCAAGGATTGTTGCGCCCTTGACTTCCCTAACCAAGAAGAAAGAAAAGTTCATTTGGGGCCCAAAGCAGCAAGAGTCCTTCGAAATTTTGAAGCAGAAACTAAGCAACGCACCTGTGTTGACACTACCGGAAGGTACAGATGAATTCGTAGTTTATTGTGATGCATCACACACAGGCATGGGGTGTGTGCTTATGCAGAAAGGCAAGGTGATTGCCTATGCTTCAAGGCAATTAAAGGTGCACGAAAAGAATTACACCACCCATGATTTGGAGTTGGGTGCCGTTGTATTTGCACTAAAATTGTGGAGGCATTACCTCTATGGTATTAAATTTGTGATTTATTCTGATCACAAAAGCCTTCAACATCTGTTCAACCAGAAGGAGTTGAACATGAGGCAACGCCGTTGGATGGAAACCTTGAATGATTATGATTGTGAGATCAGGTACCATCCCGGCAAAGCGAATGTAGTCGCTGATGCCCTGAGCAGAAAGGAAAGGGTGAAACCTATTCGGATCAATGCCAAGAGCATTGAAGTTAGGAATAACTTGATTGAAAGGATCTTAGCTGCACAGCGAGAGGCTGTGTTGGAAGCTAATTATCCTAAGGAAAAGTTAGGAGTAACTGAAGAGCAGTTAACTCTTAGCAAGGATGGAATCCTTAGATTGAACGGACGAATATGGGTTCCGATTTATGGAGGACTACGGGATGTTATCCTCCAGGAAGCCCATAGTTCCAAATATTCTGTCCATCCTGGAGCAGACAAAGTGTATCAGGACTTAAAGGCAAACTACTGGTGGATAGGATTGAAAAAGTCTGTAGCCGCCCATGTAGCAAGGTGCTTGACTTGTGCTCAAGTCAAAGCTGAGCACCAAAAGCCGTCTGGCTTGCTACAACAGCCTGAGCTTCCCGAGTGGAAGTGGGAATGCGTAACGATGGATTTTATTACCAAGTTACCCAAAACTAGGAAAGGAAACGACACAATATGGGTCATAGTCGATAGGCTGACTAAATCAGCTCATTTCCTACCCATCAAGGAGACGTATAACTCCGATATGCTAGCCCAACTTTATGTTGATAAGATTGTAGCCTTACACGGCATACCTGTGTCTATTATCTCCGATAGGGATACTAGGTACACGTCTCATTTCTGGAAGAGTTTCCAGCAATCTTTGGGCACGCGTTTGAACTTCAGTACGGCTTACCATCCACAGACGGACGGTCAGAGTGAGCGTACCATTCAAACGCTAGAAGACATGCTTCGTGCATGTGCGATCGATTTAGGTGGTAACTGGGATAAGAATCTACCCCTAATCGAATTCTCCTACAATAATAGCTACCATACCAGCATAAAGGCTGCGCCTTTCGAGGCATTATACGGTAGGAAATGTAGATCACCTGTTTGTTGGGCGGAAGTAGGAGAGGTCCAATTATCAGGACCAGAGATAGTTTTCCAGACAACGGACAAGATTGTCCAGATTCGGGAACGTCTCAAGGCTGCCCGCGATAGGCAGAAGAGCTACGCTGATCCGAAGCGTAAGGATTTTCACTTCGAAGTAGGTGAAAAGGTGTTGCTTAAAGTGTCACCCTGGAAGGGGGTGATGCGTTTCGGCAAGAAGGGTAAGCTGAGTCCGAGATACATAGGACCTTTTGAGGTCATTGAACGTGTCGGATCAGTCGCCTATAAGTTGAACTTGCCTGAAGAGCTCAATGGAATTCACAATGTGTTCCACATCTGCAATCTCAAGAAGTGCTTCGCCGATGAATCATTGGTGATCCCACACACAGATGTGCATATAGATGAGAGCTTAAAATTCGTAGAGAAGCCGTTGTCGATTGAAGATCGACAGGTGAAAAAGCTTCGACGAAAGCACGTACCGATTGTAAAGGTCAAATGGGATGCCCGTAGAGGTCCCGAATACACGTGGGAAGTCAAAGCCACAATGAAAGAAAAATACCCTTATTTATTTGAGTAAATCTCGGGTCGAGATTTATTTTAAGGGGGTGAGGATGTAACACCTCGAATTTTTGTGTCCAATAATGTGTTAACACGTGTCATTTGATTACACGTGGCATTAATATTAAATAAAGGACTAATTTTGACAAACCTTGAAAGTATGTAAATTCGAGGGTTATAAATGTCAACCAAGGGTAAATATACTGTATAGTAACCCTAAATGATGCTCGTACCTTCAAACGAATAAATCATGGATCGTACGGAAGCGAAACGCGGAAGAAAGTGAGAGATTACAAGCTACAGTGGTTAACTGTGTCAACATGTTTAATTATACCTCTGAGTAACCCTTTAACGTTCCCGAGGCTTTGTAACAGTATAATACACTCACTAGAATGCAATATATAAATTTCGCAAAGTTCCGTTTTAAAACGAGAAAGTTATGATCAAATTCGTAGGAAAAGGGTTAAAAGCGTCAATAATATAATTTAAGGTTTTCCGGATAATAAATAAATTAACTGGGGGCTTAACAATGCGGGTAAATAACGCGAGGTCCTTAACTATAATTAATCAAGGGCCATATCGCAAGTTACCCCTTCAAACCCGAAAGGTCAGGTTATTAATTACCAAAGATTCGATATTAATTACTAAGATTTAGTAATCATTTCAAAAAGATACAATTTTAACCCCTTACGGACCGTAAAGGGTATGCCTTACGGACCGTAAGGAGGGGAATGATTGCTGGTGAGCCGCCTATGGCTTACGGACCGCAAGGCCAAAGCCATACGGTCCGTAAGCGATGCCCAGCGACAGAAAGTTGGCTGTTGGCTGTCCAAAGCGGTAAAACACGAAGTAATGGGTTTCTCAGGGTCATGGGTGCCCCCTACTCGACCCATAACTCTCTAGGACACCTGCCATTCATCCATGGTCACTTGTAGACCAATGTGTGATGATCTTGGACCTTGCCTTTGACTATAAATAGACTTGCATTGTTCATAACAATCACACAACTCAAAAACACTTCCCTGGTCATTCCAAAAGCTTCCAAGTGTTCTTCTTTGTTCTCTAAGCAAGCCTAGGCTTCTGTAAGTCGTTTAGATCCTTTGTGGTTCAGTTTTACTTAGTAATGTAGCTAAAAACCAAACCGTCGTAACTACGGTTTGACTTCAAAATAAATCCGTAATGGCTCAGTCTTATGACGGATCAAAAGTAGTTATGAGTTGGTATTTATGTGGGTAATAAACCTCTAAAAGGGTTCCCTCTGATCACCACTCTAACTAGCTCAAATGTCGAGTCAAACGAATGCTTAAAAAGTCAACAGAAAGCTATTTTTGCGATTCTTGCATAACCTGTGATATAAATGATATGCAACCTGTTTAGACACTCATAAAACATGATATTAAGTATATAAACTTGTATACGCTCGTTTGAATCGACCATTTGCTATATTGACCCGGTTCGGAGCCGAATGTCGCAAAAGTTTGACTTTTGCTTTGACTTCAGTTCTGACCCGTTTTAGTGAGGTATAGATATGCCTTAGGACTCTCTTAGGACCAGGTTACATGATGGTATAACCCTCTGTGACCGGTTCATTGGTTGTCCGAGTCTTTTACGCATTTCCGTTAATCACCTAAAAGTTGACCGTAACGGCCTTTTTAAAATAAAACGAGTATTTCGGATACATGAACGGACCATAACCTTGCTTACTAAATTATAAGCATGTCCTTAAAGTTTCACGTCAATCCGAGGTCTAGAATGAGAGTTATGCTAAATAGCGCAATTAAAGTAAAGTTTTGTAATAAACGGCGCAATTAGCATAACACCTATCTAAACCAAGATTTCGTCAGTAAAACTTTTATCCACTATTATGAAATAATATTTTTGGAATTTTAAAGATTTTTAACAATTTTTACCTTGCTCATAACCTGCGGTTATGGCTACGGTTCGGTAAATACCGAATATGCCCTTTTTGGCCGAAACTTGAGTTCTACAAGGTCTTTTGACCCGATTCCAGTTGCTACTGATTTCAAATAATAAATAAAGTATTTTAAACTTTATAAACTGTTCGGGAAACTCAGATTTCCTGTAGAACTCGAAAAGCTCTTTAAAAGTCTTTAAAATGACCGAAAAACCCCTACGGGGCGATATATTAACTAAAACTCGTTACGGGCATCACGGAAGGTATCCTACTGATACCACAACCTCTTTAAGGCATATTGATTTAGGAAACAAGCGTAGGACTCTCATGGTTAACCGTTTCGCCTCTTGCGCGCACGGTTCGGCTTATGGAACTAGTTTTCATAAATTAGCCGATATGGGTCAAACCATATTATTTTGACCCTAAAATCCAGAGTGTGAACTTTAAACCCATATAAAACAAGTCTCTGAACTTGTTGGGTCAGAATCACACTCCATTCTCGGTTTTCGCCTCTTCGCGCGATTAAACCATATCTATCTTTTGAAACCGACCGGTCTAGGCTACGGCTAATATAAAGACCCGTTAGGATTCTAATAGGTTAATTAAAACCTTCGTTCCAGAATAGGAGCCCCAGTAAAAGCTATCTGTGACGTAATCCATTAAGGAATATACTTGCAAAGGTAAATACTTTAACTTATTTTCCCTTATACGGGCTTGGGATACGGTATATTAATACCGCTTGATTGAGCATCATATCTTCCATCGCTTAGGTGGTTAATTGAATAATGTGATCGGCTCATTTAAACAGTCTTGTTACTTAAAAGCCTTTGGGGGGTTAATGACCGTTGTCCCGGATATCCTTGGCATCATTTTACGAAATGGCCACGACCTCGACATCCCGGTGTAGGCGTACACCCGGTATATTATGTCGACATTATTATTATTAAAAGACGTAGCCGTTGGTTTTTACACTACGGTTTTACGCAAATGTGGTGTGTCTATTAATCTTTAACCCGGACAGGATCCGGGCTACTGAACGCATAAAAGGACATGTAATTCGTTCACAAGATTTTAATAATTTTCCCAAGTTATAAAAGAGTTTGTGCCTCGTGCATTCAAATCAATTTTAATAAACATTTTCAAATGTGTCAGTTGAACGTATTTACCAGTGTAAACTGACGTATTTTCCCCAAAAGATTAAGTGCAGGTACTACACGAAACTTGGCTGGTAATAGCTTCCTAGCATCACGAATAGTCTCGCAAACTTGATGCTGTATCTGATTGAACAATACTTTATTCTATTTATGATCCCCTGTGGATACAATTCGACTTCTGTAATACACTTGATATTACATTCAAAAGGTTGAATTATATTTATCTTTATGCTTCCGCTGTGCATTCATATAATTGTGTGGTTTGACTATATTGTTGCCAACTACGTCACGGTAATCCCCCACCGGGCCCACCGGTGATACACGTGGAAATCGGGGTGTGACAAAAACCCTCAAGTGTAGCAAGATACCGATAGTTCGAGTTCGTTGGAACTCGCGCCGTGGCCCAGAGTTTACCTGGGAATAGGAAGACCAAATGATGCGCAAGTATCCCTAGTTGTTTAAAAGCAATACTTCCAGCACTAAAGCTACTACTGAATTTCGGGACGAAATTCCAAACCAACAGGGGGATGATGTGACACCCCACGAAAACGTTTAACTACACTAGCTTGTTCAGTGGTTGTGCACTAAATTTCGGGATGAAATATCTTTCAACCTGGGGATAATGTGACAACCCGGTCTTTCCCTTCATGTTCCACTTACGTTGTAATCTTGTAAAGTTAATGAACGTGATTGGTTATGGTTAATTGGTTCATGTGAAAGTGTGTAAGTATATTTGATTGAGTTTATATAAATAAATAATAATAAATGTTGAGAGCCTAAATGCAAATATATGAAATAATAATCATGGCCGCACATTACACTATACCCATGTGCACCCACACACCACTGTGTGGTTAACTAGCCGCACACTCCTTTTAATCTTGGGCCAATGCAGCCCAAACCAACACTTAATGGACTGCACACTAGCATATGCGGCCCCCTTCCATGTGTATATATAGACCTACTGCTCAAAACCCTAGGGAATGTTCCCTAATCATTTGACGGTTGCACATTCTCTCTCTCTCTCTCTCTAGCACCTTTCCCTTTTAGGAAATTCTTTCCCTTTTTGGAAGATTTCAAGAAGACAATTAGCAACCTTCTTTCTATTTGAAGTTCTTATCATTCTTTGAAGATCTCATCTACTTCTACACACCTCCTTTCACCGATTCTAGGTTAGTGATATTACTACTTGATTTATTAGGGTTGAAATGATAATGTGTTACTATGACATGTTGATGATGATGATCATCGAATAATGATTTATTTGGAACATGCTTAACACTTGTTGTAAAGGATGGCTTGTTGATGTAAGTGTATTAATAGTCTGGGATGATAGCCACAAATTTGATATTGATGTTCACGCTTATGTATAGGGTTATGCTAGAAATCAAGATTTGTTAATGAGATGAACTATGATTTGGAATGATTACAAGATGATAATTTTTAGCATGTTAAGGGTGTTTTTAATGTTATAAATCTGTTTGATATTTGTTGAGGGTGTTCTTGATGTAAGGTAGTGATATGATGATCGTAAAAAGGGGATTGGGATAGTCCAGAAATGATTGATACCGACTAGAACTGAGTGTTCATAAGAAATTATGGTATCCACAATTGTTTTGATTTTAGGAACATGAAATGTGTGTTGGATCGTCGTGTGACCCTAACGAGTCAATCTGAAGAGTTTAGAATCAATATCAAAGGCGGAATCAGTGATATCGATGTGTACACAGCTTAATACTTCCTAATTATCTTCTCTTATTGATTTCCAAAGCTTTTACAATTCAAATGACAATCCGGCAGCACCTCGGCTCTAAAAACAACAATCTAATTCTGTTCCAAATGACACAACAAGTTCAATATTTATAGGGAGAGTAATTCCGCACGGAATTCCTTCAAGCGGAATTACCTTTCATGTGGAATTACCTAATTTCGTGCGGAATTACTAATTTCGCATGAAACCACTAATTTCGTATGAAATGACATAAAGTCCATTTCATGCGAAATTACCCTCAAATATTGTTTTCTCGATTTCCGTGCCCTGATCTATCTAATACAATACAAGACTCGATAAAGACGAAGTTAACAGACATTAGTGCACCAACAACGTGTACTGTTTGATTCATTCTGGTACCGCACACTACTGAATGTACACACTAGACTGCATAAAGTACAACTTCAGGATGCACACCGTATACTGTTGGTCGCACACTACAAAACGTACAAGGCACTAATGCACGATGTACAAACACCTCTTATGCATGGTCGTACACCCTCACCTCGTACACTGGATACACAGTTCACTCCAAAGTGTACAACTAAGCTTGCGTATGGTACAACCTCACACCACAGGCCACACACTGGTGGTGCCACGTGTGCCGCACACTTATGAATCTGCAACATGTGGTACATATCGTACACCCAGACTATACGAGACCATAGACCGTAAACCGCACAATTCTCAGGTACAAACATGTAAAGCACACAGTACAATTATTACCTGCATGACCGTACAACAGCAAGAGGCCACACACTCACAGATGTGCCACACACTTGCTGGTGGCCGCACACTCCTTTAGGTTGTTATGTTGATTGGGCCGCACACTTAGAATACATGAATTTGGACCGGTTCATATTACTGTTCACAGTAGGCTTGTATTATAAGTTTCTATATGGCCCGCATGCTTATTATGTGATACGTGATGATTATGTGCTACTTGTTAGATACGTGTAAAGATACGTGGACTACTTGTATGCGAGCCTAATTACTATTGGTAACCATAATAGGGCGTGGATGACCAAACTCTAGAAATAAGTAAATTGCCTGCCGAGCAAAACAAAGGTGAGTTCACACACTTTACTAAAAGCATGTATTCTTGGTGGTTGGGAACGGAACGAACAACACTTTCCCCTTGTGTGGGATTCTCAAATATTCCGAGGATGGAATACCGTTAAGATACTATTTATATTTCATGAACTAGCATACTAAACGAAACTCTATCACAAAGTCCCCACTTAACTGTACCGATTAATCGCTTGGCCTGGAGAACAGGATATTAGTTGATAGCGCTATTTAGGTTTCACAAACCTCACACTGTACCTTTTGAGGATGGCGTGAACTAATAGCCTCGGCAACCCATCGATGATGACAGACATTGACAAACGGGGCACCAACAACATGTATGTGCGAAAGTTTCGGTATTATTACGGATTTTAGTAGCTTACATATGGGGTAGCTCCCCATGGCATGATATAAATGAGTAATTTAACACAAATTTTTGGAAATAAAACTGGATAAATCATGAACTCGCCAACTTTATGTTGACACCCTACTACATGCTTTGCAGGTACTCAGTAACAGTTCGGGCGCTTACAGCGGAGGAGTGTAGTGGTTGCATTGACCCTCGTTGTGCTTTTTAATAATATTCATGGACATTTAAACAATTGTCGAACTGTTAAGCTTATGCTTCCGCTGTTAACTTTAATAGTTGTTTATGAACTCTAAACTATGGACTTTAGTCACTAATCGTAACAATGGTATTGTGTTTACTTTATTATATTATTGTTCAGCATGATTGGTGGCATGATCCTGGTCAGTCACACGCCTCGCGGTAGTACACTGCATGTGGAACTTGAGGGTGTGACAACTTCTCAGTCTATTTGGAGTGCACTAAAGGTGAAATATCAAGGAAATCAGTCTATTAAGAATAGCAAGAAGGCTCTCCTAAAGAAAGTGTCACACCCCCAAAATACCACATGCGGAATTACCGCCGGGCGGGTGATGTACCAGGATCCAAGCCACCAATCACATTGAACTTCGCGTAATATAATTAAATAAAACTTTCATTTATTGACCTTAAGTGTTACAACGTTATAAACAATTCACAGTATACAGCGGAAGCATAATTCATTCGTTAAGTATTTATAAGCCACATGTAAAAGCCATTTGTCTTGTGTTGTGTTTTCATGTATCTCGACCCATGACCACTCCAGCTTCCCAGACAGCAAGTTCCAACAATATGCACCTAGAGGCCTGCAAGGCATGTAACAACGAATCAACAACAAAGTTGATCGAGTTCACAGATGGATGTTCGTTTTAAGTTGTTTCCGAAAACATGGTTTGTCTTTAGCTGGCTTACTTGCCGTGGGGGTTACCCCATAGTTGAAAATATGATAACCAGTTCCTTCTTTCCCAAACCATAACCAGTGGGGGCTTCCCCATGTGAACCACTAGACCCGTTACCATATCGACCACTGACTGAAGTAAGTTGGTGCCCTAGCGTCAATGTCTATCATCATTGACGTGCCCAGATCCATTAGTTCACGCCCGTCCTCTGCGGCACGGTGTGAGGCTTGTCAAACCTAAATAGCGCTATCTAACTAATCACCGGCTCGGCATTGGCCCGGCGATTAAGTCGATACAAAATGAGGGACTTCATGATAGAGAGTTTTGGTCTAGTATCCGTGTTGTCACCCTTCAATAAAGAGGGTGTGTACGAAATCCCCAAACCAGGAGATTACACAGGTTCCAATTATATCCTTATCACGTGTTATCACCCTTCAATAAAGAGGGTGTGTACGTGTTCCAAACCAGGAGATCACGCAGTTTCAGATTAAATCCTTTACCCATTCCCAACCCTTGGGAATCCCATGCCTTGTGGAAGGTGTGTGAACTCACCTTGGTTTGCTCGGTATGTTTTGATACTTTACCCGTTCTCAGTTGGTCAACCAAACCCTACCGTGGTTACTAGAGACAGTTAGTTTCGTAACACATAAATCACATACTCTTTGCACATAACATACCAGTAACGTATACATAAGCACACACACACACACACACCATACGAATCATGCCATTTTATCATGCAACGTAACCACCAATTATCATCACAAGATCACGTAACAGGTACTCGGTTCTCATACAGGTTTACACTACAGTTCATGTTTCAATAATCATCAAGCAGTTTATTTATTTATTTTTTTTTTCATCATAAAAGTGTGCGATCGAGTTAAACTTGTGCGATTCATGTTTAACCCGCGGCCCAGTCAAGGTGTGTGGCCCAAGTTAATCTCGGGCCCAAGACTTTGTGCGATTTAGCCATATGTTCGGCCCAACTAGAACCAAGACCCATTGAACTATACGATCCATACCAATTGTGCGATTACCCTTAAGTGTGTGGGCCGTGATTTGTGCCATTAACCATACGATTAATTGACAAATTGTAACTGTCCAATTTCTATGAATCTCCCCCACTAACTCTTTGCTATCTTATTAATTCAATGCATTTAAAGATAATGCACGTGATTTGCAAAACTCTAGTTATCCACATGCAAATCTTGAATGAAACAAATGTATTAGATCGATGACTATTGACAATTAACAATGACTCCTTTAATTTCTATTGGACCACACTTATATGATCAGATATTGGAAACTAAAGCCGGCCGACAATTTATAATGATCACATACAATTGCTAATTTCAACCTCTCAAAGTCGATACCTGTTAAAACTTCACATGCAGATCAATATTCAAGGAATTTTAAGTGGACCTCTATTTTATAATGGCCGACAACTGATTAATATCAACTTGTTTTCAATTGGACCGTAAATTAACATCAATCACTTGAACCATAGCACTTTCGTCATGACATGGTTGTGACGAAACTCTAAGTTTCGTCGTATTGATGTGTGTGACGAAATTGACTTTCGTCGAGACCAATATTGACGAAACCTCTCATGACATCAGCTACAGTTTCATGTTTTTTTCTTAAAACCCTAATCTTCTAACAGTTTCGGCACAATTCGACGACCAATCAACAAGTTCCTGATTAATTTAAACGTGTAACCAGCATCAACAACACACATGTTCATATCATAACAATCATCCGATTAAACAGTTTCCGGTTTCGTGATTAAGTCCTAGCCGATTCTTCACAACTTTCTTATTAGCACACCATGTTAATCAACTAATAACATTCCTTCGCTAAATCAACATCAATCAATTAGTTCATAACATTATACCGGGTTGTGTACACAAAATACATATAAGCACACAAACATGATCATCAAGCGATAAGCTGCACGAATGTAATCATGGTTACCTGAACACAAGAGAGGAAAAGGGCCTGGATAAGAGGGGCTGCCGTCAGGTTGTTCGAGAGGGGTGAGGAGGGATCTAGGGTTTGTAATCTTGTGTGAAATATAATTATATGAGTTTACGTAAGGCATCAAGTATTGACATGAGGTATTAACATATAATGGGGGGGGGGGGGGGTTGGGTCGGCTCGGTTTGGGCTTAATATTCATGGGCCGGAATTATTGTGAGAGGGGTGCGGCCTTAGGCCCAAGTGTGTGGTTCGGATTTGAGGTGCGGCCGGTTAACGTTACACATAGACATATAACATTTAACAATTACGGTTCCTAAACTTTCATGTCAACCAAATATAACCATACATCCAATCATCCATATATCGTACACAATTAAAATCAAATAATTATTTATCAGTTCATTCAGTACCCACACGTCAAGCATCGAAGGAACTAGAGGAGTCTTGAAAACACGGGTTGTCACATCATCCCCAACTTGAAAGAAATTTCGTCCCGAAATTTGATAAGTACACCAAAAACAGCAAGTTGATAGATCAGGATGACTGTGGATTTTCCGCGGGTACCACAGAAAGAGTTTGATATTTTTACTTCGTTGAAGGGAGAATCTATGAAGCAAGTGATTGATAAGCACTATCACTCAGTCGCAGAAATAAAGAGGATGAGAATTGTGAAAGATGATGATGAGTGGGTGGACAAGCTCGTGGATGCATTACCGCAAGGAGAGTGGTCTACATATCTTATGATTTTTAAAGAGTAATTCACAAGAATATAATAGACTAACTCTGCCTAAATACATCGAAAAGTTGGAAGCTCACGAGCTTGAACTAAGAAAGATGGCTAAGATGAAGGGTGCGGTTGTGTAGCAAGATGTAGGATTGTATTTATTATAAGGGAAGTAATTCTTCGAATATCTAGAAAACATCTTATATAAGCACAACTATGTAAACAAAAAGTTTCAATTCATTTTTGGCACGACACTTGAATATAAAGCTAGCAACAACATACATTAGTGCTAATACATCTTATGGTAGTTCATCAATAATAGCAGTTATTCTAGCAGTGGAGGATATTCATACCCTTAACAGTTTCAGTCTTTTAATCCGAATACTCCTGTTCAGAGTCCACAATCTTCGCAAACTTCTAACAATTATTTAAATTAGAACAATGGAAATCCTTATGTTCTTCAATGCAACATTGCTGTCAATCTGCAGAATGCTCAAGGTCTAATAGAGCCTACAGCAAATGAGCATATGACATTCCTCGCTTCGATCCTCGAGTCTTATGAATGTTTAATTGCTGGAAGAATCGGTAACAGTAATATGACTAAGTAGGACTATGATCAAATCGACCCCGAGGAGATGGAGTTGATTGACATAAAGTGGTGTATGGCTAACGTAGTGAGAAGAGCTAAGGGATTCATGGAGATTACCGGAGAAAGCAGTATTGGAGGGGCAGATTCTAAACTAGGGTTTGACAAGTCGAGGGTTACTTGTTTCAAATGCAAAGAGAAAGGTTACTTTATACGGGAGTGCACAAACCATGAAGTAAATGATAACAGCAACGCGTTTGGAGGTGATTACTATAAGAGGACGAAGAAAAGATTAATATTACAAAGTTTATTCTTGTACCTGATGTTGTGGTTTTTGGAGCTGAACCAGAAAACAGGCTGAAGAGTATGGAGAAAAAGAAAAAAAGAAACAAACAAAGAGGAAAAGAGCTTCTCAGACAATGCTTAAAGACGAAAGTGATGAAGAAGTTATTTCTGCAACTTCTGAAAAGGATACAGCTGAGAATACTAAAGATATTGAGGAAGAAATTCAGAATGGTGGATCTGGTGATGAAACTAATGATGAATCGACAGAAAGTGAAGAACAAGATGTATTAACACTAAAAAGCCATATCCAAAAGTGGAAGACCTGAGAAAACAAAGAAGAAGTGTATTGAGGATAGTGATGATGAAACATATGTACCTAAAACTGATCCTCTGTCACACCCCCAAAATCCACACGCGGAGTACCACCGCATGGAGGCGTGACATGACCAGGATCAAGCCACCAATCATATTGAACAATGTAAATAGTAAATATAATTCAACCAAACGATATGAAAGGTGTTCAAAACATAAGTATAGTTTCAATGTTAAGCGGAAGCATAAAGTAAAACCCAACATCAGTAATAAGTTTGGAATGTTATAAATGTTTTAATAAAGCATCCACGATCCTTGTCCACAACGACCGCACCTCCCAGTGCAAGCTCCATTAGTACCTATTGACCTGCAAGGCATGTAACAAAGAGTCAACAAACTAGTTGAGCGAGTTCACAGTTGATTGTTTAGTTAAATTATTCATTTCGAAAACCGTATGTTTGTTTAGTAAACCATGTATCATATATACTTGCATCGCGGCCCTCCAGGCATGTTTGCGAAGATTAGTGGGAGTTTCCCATGTATTCTAGACTAGTTATATTTGTATCGCTGCCCTCCGGGCATGTGTGCGAAGCTTAGTATTTGTATCGCGGCCATTCCAGGCATGTGTGCGAAGATTAGTATTTGTATCGCGGCCATTCCAGGCATGTGTGCGAAGTTTAGTGGGAGCTTCCAATGTATTACTAGTCTAGCAGTATCTATAAGTGACCTTCCCCTAACGAGGTCAGTGGTACGTAATTCCAGTAACAATGTAAGTAGGAGTAATTATTCAATCCCATTCCCAACCCTGTGAATCCCATGCCTTGGTAAGAGTGTGAACTCACCTTGGTTTGCTCGGTATGCTAAGGTATGTGCTCACAAACAATCAGTCAAGTCCTAAAGTATGCACGTGTACATAATCAGTTTATGTTCACTAAGTTCACGTATAAGCACAATCAGAGTGGTTATTAAATTAATGATCACCAAGTAGCACAAAGCACGCATTCAAGCTCATATAAGTTATGCGTAACACTTAACGGCGGTTAATTAATCCAGTTAACCCTTAACAGAAAGAAATCGACTTACTGTGCAGATTACCCATTCGGCGAAACACCCCCTGTTTCGCCGTGCACCCTCTCCGACGAAACACTTATGTTTCGTCATGTTTATTTCGTCGTACATGGTCTCGGCGAAACACTTGTGTTTCGCCATGTTCGTTTCGTCAAGGTTGGTTTCGGCGAAACACATCTGTTTCGCCGTCACCTGTGTTTCGTCTGAGGTGTCTGTTACGTCGTATGTCAGTTACAAAATCACAGAAACCCTAATCACCAATCAGCCGTTCGCAGCAATCATGAGATCAACATACATTACAGAAATCATATATTGATTATCGTTCACACAGAAATCGTTAACCAAATCATACCATGACTGTTATCATCTAGCATGAACCCTAAATCATGAGGTGGCCCTACGCACCTAGATCGCGACATGGGCGGCTCCGATGATCATGTTCTTTTAATCGTAACACCACCGATAACATACAAAATCAACATCAACCAAATACATCAGAATCGCCAAGCACTCAAGAACAATCATCACATATATTACAATATCATGATTCCGAATTCATATTGTTTACCTACCCTAGCCTAAACACGCAAGGGCATCAATTAACAGGTACATATAAACAGTAGGGTTTTTACACTAACCGATTCGAGATGACTAGTAAGAATTCGAGACAGAAAGATGATGGTGAAGATAGTTGTTGCCGTCACACAGTGGAGAGAGTTCTAGGGTTTCAACTTTTGCCAAAAGTGTTACGAATGGAACAGAATGCCTGATAAATACCGTGTAACGAACTGGGCCCTTAATGGGCTTCGGCGAAACGGTTGGGCCGGTGAAACATCCTGTTTCGTCGAGCTAGGGATGGCGAAACAAATCCTGTTTCGTCGTGATGATTTATGGCGAAACACACTTGTTTCGTCGGGTTGGTTCGGGGTGTAATAGTTTAATGTTTTTAACTTTTGAACAGATTACATGTTAAGTCACCAAGCATATAAATGTAACAATCACATAGTGTCACAACATATAACAAACGTGTACGATTACAAAGCAACAAGTCGTATAAACAAACAGCTTAACAATTAACGTGCAATAAATGCGAATAAGGAATCTTGGAAACTCGAGTTGTCACATTATCCCCAACTTGAAAGAAATTCCGTCCCGAAATTTAGCATGCGGTTACTGAGGAAGCTAGTTAAGTTGTATCGTTTACTGGTTTTCCTGGGGTGTCACATCATCCCCCCGTTGATTTGGAATTTCGTCCCGAAATTCGGTAGTAGCTTCAGCCTCAGTAGTAGTTGCAGTGTTCTGGAATAACTGGGGATATTTGAGTTCCATTTGGTCTTCTTGTTCCCAGGTGTACTCTGGGCCACGACGGGAGTTCCATCAAACTCGAACAAGAGGTATTCTTGTGTTTTTGAGGACCTTAACTTCCCGGTCCGTGATTTCAACAGGTTCCTCGATGAAATGTAACTGTTCGTCGATAGTGAGCTCCTTCAAAGGAACTATGAGGGTCTCATCTGACAGGCACTTCTTCAGATTCGACACGTGGAAAACGTTGTGAACTGCACCGAGTTCTGCTGGTAAGTTCAGTTTGTAGGCCACTTTGCCTATCCTTTCTATGATTTCGAATGGTACGACGTAACGTGGATTGAGTTTGCCTCGTTTGCCAAAACGAATTACACCCTTCCAGGGCGAGACTTTGAGTAGCACTCGATCCCCAACCTAGAACTCGAGCGGTTTCCTGCGCTTATCAGCGTAGCTTTTCTGACGGTCACGAGCTGCCGCCATGCGTTGTCGTATCAGTGCAATCCGTTCAGTAGCATCAACTACAAGTTCTGGACCTGTGATCTGACTATCGCCCACCTCTGCCCAACAGAGATGTGATCGGCATTTACGCCCGTATAATGCCTCGAATGGAGCGGCTTGAATGCTGGTGTGGTAACTGTTGTTATACGAAAACTCCACTAACGGGAGATGTTTTTCCCAGCTGTTGCCGAAATCGATAACACATGCCCGAAGCATGTCTTCTAAAGTTTGAATAGTACGCTCAGACTGCCCATCTGTCTGAGGGTGATAAGCTGTGCTCATGTCTAATCGTGAGCCAAAAGATTTGTGCATTGCTTGCCACAATTCTGAAGTGAATCGTGCATCACGATCGGAAATAATGGAGGTCGGCACCCCATGCCTCGAAACAACTTCTTTCAAGTAAATGTCTGCTAACGTAGAGAACTTGTCTGTTTCTTTGATAGCCAAGAAGTGAGCAGACTTTGTGAGTCGATCCACGATCACCCAAATAGTATCGTTTCCACGCTGGGATCTAGGTAGGCCAGTAACAAAATCCATGGATATTTCCTCCCATTTCCATTGTGGTATCTTGGGTTGCTGAAGTAGGCCCGATGGTTTCTGATATTCTGTCTTGACTCTCGCACAAGTCAAACATTTGCCGACGTAAGTTGCGATGTGAGCTTTCATGCTAGGCCACCAATACGTAGTTCTGAGATCGTGGTACATTTTATCCGAACCTGGATGTACCGAGTAGCGAGACTTATGTGCTTCATCCATTACAAGCTCGCGTAAGTTGCCATAAAGTGGGACCCAGATGCGTCCTGTTACGTAGTGAGCATCGTCTTCCTTTTGTTCTAACCGTTGCCGTGAACCACGTAAAGCTTCAGCCCTGACGTTTTCTGGTTTCAATGCTTCTACCTGAGCATTTCGTATCTGTGCCGGAAGACTAGACTGAATGGTAAGTTGTAGTGCTCGTACGCGTCTAGGCGCAGTGTCTTTTCGACTTTGGGCGTCTGCCACAACATTGGCCTTGCCTGGATGATACTTGATGGCACATTCATAATCGTTCAAAAGTTCGACCCATCGTCGTTGACGCATGTTCAATTCCTTCTGCTTGAAGATATGCTCGAGACTCCTGTAATCGGTGTAGATGGTGCACTTGTTACTGTACAGGTAATGTCGCCATATCTTAAGCGCGAAAACGACAGCTACCAGCTCCAAGTCGTGTGTAGTATAATTCCATTCGTGAACCTTAAGTTGGCGCGAAGCGTAGGCAATGACTTTATCCCGTTGCATCAACACACAACCAAGACCCTGAATTGACGCGTCGCAGTAGACCACAAAGTCGTTTGTGCCCTCTGGCAATGAAAGAATAGGTGCGCGTCTATCCTTTAGATGCTGAAAAGCGATTTCCTGTGTATTACCCCAACGATAAGTAACACCTTTCTGTGTCAGTAGTGTAAGCGGCTGTGCAATCTTTGAGAAGTCTTTGATAAACCTCCTGTAATAACCCGCCAAACCCAAGAATTGGCGTATTTCTGTTGGTGTACGCGGTGCAGGCCAGTTCTTAATCGAGTTTACCTTGGATGGATCCACATGAATCCCGTCCTTGTTTACCACGTGGCCTAGAAAGTGGACTTCACGAAGCCAGAAGTCGCATTTTGAAAACTTGGCGTATAACTGTTCTGTTCGAAGGAGTTTCAAAATAAGTCGTAAATGCTGCTCGTGTTCCTCCTGACTCTTAGAGTAGATCAGGATGTCGTCGATGAAGACAATCACAAACTTGTCCAAGTAAGGTTTGCACACCCTGTTCATAAGATCCATAAAGACCGCAGGCGCGTTTGTTAACCCGAATGGCATAACTAGAAACTCTTAATGGCCATAGCGAGTTCTGAATGCGGTTGTCCTCATCCCGGACTCTCAGTTGATGGTAGCCTGACCTCAGGTCAATCTTCGAGTAATAGCTCGACTCTTGCAATTGGTCGAACAGGTCGTCAATGCGTGGAAGAGGATAGCGATTCTTCACGGTCACCTTGTTGAGTTCATGGTAGTCAATGCACATCCTGAAGGTACCGCCTTCACAAATAACACTGGAGCTCCCCAGGGCGAAGAACTAGGACAAATAAAGCCCTTATCCAAGAGCTCTTGTAGTTGTTTGGACAGTTCTTCTAATTCTGGTGGGGCTAAGCGATACGGTGCACGAGCTATTGGTGCTGCTCCAGGAGCTAGTTCGATCTGGAACTCGACCTGGCGATGAGGCGGTAGTCCAGGTAAATCTTCAGGAAACACTTGAGGAAAATCGCGTACCACTGGGATATCCTCTAATCTCTTATCTTTTGTTGATGCGTCAGAAACAAGTGCCAAAATGGCAGTGTGGCCCTTTCGTAAACACTTCTGGGCCTTCAGGAAGGAGATGATGCCAACCACAGCACCACTCTTGTCGCCTTGTACTTCGAGAGGTTCTTTACCAGAACGGGGAATTCGAACAATCTTCTCTTTGCATAAGATCTCCGCTTGTTGTTGGGATAACCAATCCATACCAATGACGATGTCGAAACTACCCAGAGCTATGGGAATGAGATCGATAGAGAAAGTCTGACCAGCGAGGATAAGATTACAACCCTGAATTATGTGTGTAGCCTCTAGACTTTTACCGTTAACTAACTCTACGACATGCTTAGTATTCAAAAGTGTTGGGGCGCGTTTAAGCATTCGACTAACTTTCAGAGACATATAACTGGTGTCCGCACCCGAATCAAATAATACAGTAACATAAAAGTCGTCGAGAAGAAACTTACCCATTACCACGTTAGGATCATTCCTTGCATCACCCTGACCCAGCACAAATGCACGACCCCTAGCGCCGTTGTTTCTATCATTGTTTACCCCGTTGTTGTTCCCATTGCCCTGATTATTGTTGTTGTTGTTCTGGTTCTGGTTTAACTGGGGGCAGTCTCGCTTGAAATGGCCTTCAACACCACATTGATAGCATCCTCTGTTGCCTCGCTGCTGTTGCTTCTGCTGGTTTCGTGGAGCAGGTGGTTGTTGTTGTTGATTCTGATTCGCATGTCGTGAGCTCCTACAATCTTTAGCCTCATGACCCATCTTGAGACACCGCTGACAACGACCCTTGTTGCACTGGCCATTGTGGTGCTTGGTGCAAGTGTTGCACTTTGGAAGGTTTCCTCGATATCAACCCTGTCTCTGACTGCCAGAAAATTGTTGACCAGGGCTCTGATAGTTATCAGTCTTTCGCTGCTGTGCCTGAGACTGAGCTGTAGCTGAACCCTTGCTGGAATCCCCCTCCCATTTTCGCTTGCTATCACTGGGAGTAGCAGGAGTAGTAGTAGCGGTAGTAGCACTGATACGCTTAGGCAGCCTGTTCTGTTCCACTGCCTGATCTATGAGGCGATGAGCAAGACGTGTAATATCCTGGATATTATCAAGTTTGGCCAATGTCACATGACTTTGAATTTCTGGCGCTAGCCCTTTGAGATACAACTCAATACGCTTGATAGGAGGGTCCACCATAGTTGGACACAAGATGGCCAGCTCGTTTGACCTTTTCGTATAAGCCTCAATCTCTGACCCTATAATTTTCAGATGGAAGAACTCCACTTCTAACTTGTGGATGTCGTCTCGTATGCAGTATTCTCGCTTGATCAGTTCCTTGAAATCGTTCCAAGGGGTGGCGTTAGCAGCTGCCAACCCTAACATCTGAACTTGCGCATTCCACCAAGTCAGCGCAATGCCTTCTAGAGTACCAGTGGCGTACTTCACCCTGCGAGCCTCAGGGCATTCACACATCTCAAATACGGACTCGAGCTTTTCAAACCAATGGAGGAGTCCAACTGCTCCTTCGGTGCCACTGAATGTGCTAGGACGACAGTCCATGAAATTCTTCAAAGTGCAAACAGGTTGCTGAGCGGGTTGACCTGTTGTGTATAAGAACAGGACAAGGTTAAACACAAGAGTTGGTTTAGGAGTGTAGGATCTAAAGATCCTAGAGTGGGTTGCGACTGCAGGGTATACCTCCTGCTTGTGCGGCTGCAAGTGCCGCAGCAACTTGTTCGTTAATCAGAGCCGTCAACTGGGCTTGAGTCATGTTAATGCGTCCAGCCATGATCTTCATAGCAAAGGCAACATAAGTGAGAGAGGTTCGTGAAAAAAAAATGCGATGACAGAAGAGAGTAAGCACACAAGTGTTCTCAGGCAATAACTGTTACGTTTATCTAAGCATACCATGAGCAAAGTTCTATGTAATCTAGCAAGTATGTAATGTAAACATGAATAGTAGTACCTAGTGTGTTGAGTCTTGCACGTAGAGCGAAGCGTCATTGTGGATCGTTGAGCACTGTACACGTTGTAGTCTGGTTTTAATAAAAACTTTTTCCCTTATTAAAACCAAGTTCACTATAACCAATGGCTCTGATACCAATCTGTCACACCCCCAAAATCCACACGCGGAGTACCACCGCATGGAGGCGTGACATGACCAGGATCAAGCCACCAATCATATTGAACAATGTAAATAGTAAATATAATTCAACCAAATGATATGAAAGGTGTTCAAAACATAAGTATAGTTTCAATGTTAAGCGGAAGCATAAAGTAAAACCCAACATCAGTAATAAGTTTGGAATGTTATAAATGCTTTAATAAAGCATCCACGATCCTTGTCCACAACGACCGCGCCTCCCAGTGCAAGCTCCATTAGTACCTATTGACCTGCAAGGCATGTAACAACGAGTCAACAAACTAGTTGAGCGAGTTCACAGTTGATTGTTTAGTTAAATTATTCATTTCGTAAACCGTCTGTTTGTTTAGTAAACCATGTATCATATATACTTGCATCGCGGCCCTCCGGGCATGTTTGCGAAGATTAGTGGGAGTTTCCCAAGTATTCTAGACTAGTTATATTTGTATCGCGGCCCTCCAGGCATGTGTGCGAAGTTTAGTATTTGTATCGCGGCCATTCCAGGCATGTGTGCGAAGATTAGTATTTGTATCGCGGCCATTCCAGGCATGTGTGCGAAGTTTAGTGGGAGCTTCCAATGTATTACTAGTCTAGCAGTATCTATAAGTGACCTTCCCCTAACAAGGTCAGTGGTACGTAATTCCAGTAACAATGTAAGTACGAGTAATTATTCAATCCCATTCCCAACCCCAGGAATCCCATGCCTTGGTAAGTGTGTGAACTCACCTTGGTTTGCTCGGTATGCTAAGGTATGTGCTCACAAACAATCAGTCAAGTCCTAAAGTATGCACGTGTACATAATCAGTTTATGTTCACTAAGTTCACGTATAAGCACAATCAGAGTGGTTATTAAATTAATGATCACCAAGTAGCACAAAGCACGCATTCAAGCTCATACAAGTTATGCGTAACACTTAACGGCAGTTAATTAATCTAGTTAACCCTTAACAGAAAGAAATCGAGTTACTGTGCAGATTACCCATTCGGCGAAACACCCCCTGTTTCGCCGTGCACCCTCTCCGACGAAACACTTATGTTTCGTCATGTTTATTTCGTCGTACATGGTCTCGGCGAAACACTTGTGTTTCGCCATGTTCGTTTCGTCAAGGTTGGTTTCGGCGAAACACATCTGTTTCGCCGTCACCTGTGTTTCGTCTAAGGTGTCTGTTACGTCGTATGTCAGTTACAAAATCACAGAAACCCTAATCGCCAATCAGCCGTTCGCAGCAATCATGAGATCAACATACATTACAGAAATCATATATTGATTATCGTTCACACAGAAATCGTTAACCAAATCATACCATGACAGTTATCATCTAGCATGAACCCTAAATCATGAGGTGGCCCTACGCACCTAGATCGCGACATGTGCGGCTCCGATGATCATGTTCTTTTAATCGTAACACCACCGATAACATACAAAATCAACATCAACCAAATACATCAGAATCGCCAAGCACTCAAGAACAATCATCACATATATTACGATATCATGATTCCGAATTCATATTGTTTACCTACCCTAGCCTAAACACGCAAGGGCATCAATTAACAGGTACATATAAACAGTAGGGTTTTTACACTAACCGATTCGAGATGACAAGTAAGAATTCGAGACAGAAAGATGATGGTGAAGATAGTTGTTGCCGTCACACAGTGGAGAGAGTTCTAGGGTTTCAACTTTTGCCAAAAGTGTTACGAATGGAACAGAATGCCTGATAAATACCGTGTAACGAACTGGGCCCTTAATGGGCTTCCGCGAAACGGTTGGGCCGGTGAAACATCCTGTTTCGTCGTGATGATTTATGGCTAAACACACTTGTTTCGTCGGGTTGGTTCGGGGTGTAATAGTTTAATGTTTTTAACTTTTGAACAGATTACATGTTAAGTCACCAAGCATATAAATGTAACAATCACATAGTGTCACAACATATAACAAACGTGTACGATTACAAAGCAACAAGTCGTATAAACAAACAGCTTAACAATTAACGTGCAATAAATGCGAATAAGGAATCTTGGAAACTCGAGTTGTCACATCCTCAACCTGTAAAGAAAATTGTTGGTCGAAAGAAGAGCAGTGCCTCTATGACAGTTAAGAAGACAGGGTATCCATTGGCGAAGAAAGCAAGAAAGTTGGTTAGTGAATCTGTGAAAGAAACAACTGTTGGAGCTGAACTAGTAGTTACAGAAACTAAGAAGATGGAGATATATACAGGTGTTAAAGTTAAAGATGGTACACTAGTGGTTGAAGAAGAGGTTGTTCATTTAGAGACTACAGTGAATATTGCAATTAAAACTCCTACTTCAACACAACAAACATGACCAATACCACCACCAATTTCACCACAACAAGACAACTTGAACCTAAACAAGCTGGTCCTTCTACTAGAAATTTCATCTTTGAAGAAGGACAGTCATTTCCACATATTGAATCTATGAACTATGATTTCTTTGATGATCCAAATGACATATAGATAAAGATCTGGAGAATGAGATAAAGAATATTACAGTAATCATTGCAATTTTTGTATCTGAGAATGATAGACCTCTAAAGGTGACAAAAGAGTTGGAAGAGGATAAGAAGATTAAAGATAATAGGTTGGAGATGTATGGTAATTGGTTTAAAGTGTGAGAAAGGCAGATGAGTATAAATTTTCAAGATGAATTCAAAAAGGTGGAAGATGAAAAAGCTGAAGTCAGAGCTGCTGAAAAAGTTAATGAACCAGTGATAGAAACAATTGTTGTTGATAAAGGCAAGAAAACTATTGATGCAATGCCCGAAATCATGCCTGAATCTGAACAAGTCAAATCTCCTGAAAAAGTTATTGAAAAAGAAGCTGAACAGATTGGTTGTGCATAATGATGGTTACGGAAGATGGGATTTCATATTTTCGTGGGTATTCACAGACTTGAAGGTTACCTGTGTGGTGTTTGAAGTTTATATCAATTGCCGGTTGAGTTTTTAAAGATTAAGGACTTGAGCAAGATGAGAGGTAAATAAAAAACCGAACGCGGATGTGGTTAAAGTCAAAACAGAAAAGTTAGATTGTGTTGTGTCATCAAGTTGGTGATTATTCGTGAAGATTGCAGTTAAGCAAATTAGAGGAGGTCAAGAACCGTGCAAACAAAGAACTGAAGTGTCATTTTAAGGGGAATAATTTCAGGAGGAATATATTGGAGATAATGCAAACCCAAATCATCAATCAATGAGGAATTAATTGAAGATGCAGAATATTCAAACACGGCTTTCATATTTGAAGTTCAAGATTACACAGTGACGGGCAAGGGGGAATCTGTTAGTGCGTATTGTGTATGTCCGCCACTGTGCGTAGGGGTGTGCACGGTTCGGTTCGGTTTTTGGGTAAAACCAAAACCGAAACCAATGTCGGTTTTGGTTTTGATTTTTTCGGTTTTTACGTTGGTTCGGTTTTTCGGTTATTTCGGTTTTTGGAACAAAATTATGTAAGATTAAAAAATTAATAAGTATAATCTAAAATATAAAAATCTTTCTTATATGTTTACATCTAAGTTATTATAGTTAACCTCTTTAACTAATATTGTTTATATAAACTAGACCTGGCAATTTTTACCCAAGAGTTTAAACGTGGGTTGTTTTGGACTTTTAAAAGGAAGTCATGGGTTGATTTGGGTTGGCATCTCTACTTAAATGGCTTGAATTGGGTATATATTAAAAGTTAATGAAAAAATGAATGGGTCAGGATGGGCCAACTAAAAGTGCTTGGTGGGTACTGGGTAGGATGGGTAATTACCCTAAAAAAGAAAAACCAAACGCGTTTCCAAATATCAAACTCCGAACGCAAATTCATTCCCAATTTCAGAGATCTTATACTTTCTGTCTAATCTTTAAGTTTTTCTTTGTGATTGTGTTGAATAAAGTTTTTAATCGTCATCCATGTATGATTCCGTGATAATTAGCTATTTGGACACGAACTAGGGTTTATATGTGTTACTAGTTTTTCAATCTCACTAGATTAAATTGTTATAAGATATGTAAATTAGATCTCTTGTTTAATCTTTTTGAGAAATTGTTGAATGATATAAGAGTCAAACAAAAAATTATCAAAACTCACTGGGTTAACCAATCAATTAACTTATCAGTTTATCACAAACACTGAAGTTGTATCATAGATTCGTATGTTATTTGCTATAATCTACATTGCAAGTCATATAATGCGTTCAAATTGGGGGACTGATTTAATTCATAGTTTTATTGGACTGATAGCATTAGTGTTTCTTGATGATAGCATTAGTGTTACTTATAAAAGTTATTCAGAAAAGTTGTTGATTGTAATCACTATATTGTAAACTTGATTTTGGTGGTTTATGAATCATGTGAAATGTTTTACTTCAAATGGATCTGAGTTTTGGTTTATTCAGAAAAGGTGGTTTCCATCTATCTTTCTTTCTTTATAATTTGTCACTTTTTCTTGCAAACAAAAATAGTCATTTCTAACCTTTTGAAGTCATTTTCTTGTAATTTGAAGTCATTTCTTTCTTTGTGATTCTAGAGAATTTGGTTGTACTGAGCTCATTGTCATAAAAAATTGACGATTGGTTGTATTTCGTTCATTGTAATGGTCAAACGAGTAAAATGCCTAGAACATTTGACTACATTTCAGAATTATGACATGGCGCATAGGTGGCGGATCATCCTCAAGCGAGGATGGTCACCATACCGCATAGCCTAAGAAAAAGAAACAAACACATAAAGCTGCATTTAAACTTTAAGAGACCAAAAAGCTCGCCAACATATGATGACGTTAATAAAATTGTGAACAAATCCATTTTCAGAAATCAAAAGCGTAGAGGCCAGTGGTTCAAAGAAGTTCTAAGTTCAGTCTGTAGTTGTGTATAATTGGGAAAATCATACAATTGAAAAGGAACGAATAGTCTGGTACTAACGAATAACAGGCCGCAGGAAGAGCTCGACGAGGAGGATCATATCGGAATAGTGTGCGGGGTTTTCTCGGCTATATGCCTTGAGATTACCTATCTCCCTATTCAGTTCTGATCCAATTCCATTCGCCTTCTTGGGTTTGTTTTTCTTTGACCTTTGGTTTAACTACTATTCCTTCCGACAACTGTCTCGCTTTATCCGGTCCTTGATTGCTTACTAGGTCTGTTATCGGTCACGGCTATCTTGATAGTTAAGTTAGATCGTTACGAATCCTATTAACCTCTTAAAGCGCTGCGATTCCAGCAGACAGTTATAAAAGTTGTACTTGGGGAGTTGCCATTCTTGAAGATAAAGTATGGAGAAAGGGCGGCGACCTATGAATGCCCCGAGATTTGAAGACAGACAAGAGGAACTTTGGCGGGTGGCTAAATACAAGGGAAAACGGCTTATTGATGAACATAAGAACTACAATAGAACATCGGTGAAGGAAACGACGTTTTTCATCGGTAACCTACCGGATTACTGTTCTAGTTACTTACTGTGGAAAATTTTCAATGGCTATGGGTCGATGACAGACGCCTATGTTCCAAGGAAAAGAGACAAGAAAGGTAACACGTTTGGATTCATAAGATTTGAAGACGTAAGAGATGCTCCGAATATGGCTGCTAATCTCTGTACGGTAAGAATTGATCACAAAATTTTTTTGTAATGCCGGCTAAGTTTGCTAAGGAAATGGATAAACAAAAGTACAAACACCCTCCGGCTAATCCAGTGCAGGCGAATAGGCATAGACAGGGAGTTGAAGGTTGTAAGGCCCTATAATGGTGTAGGTTTACGCCTATCTTTATCAAACACAAATATAGGCTATTGGGCTTAGCCTTGTAGTGGGTTAGATAGTAATGGAATAAGCCATTTGGGCTAATTAGTGATTTGGGCATGTTTGGTAATTATTTGTGCACGTGGGCCTGGCCCAGTCTGTAACTTGGTCACCCTATGTAACTATAAATAGGGTGAACCTAGTTCATTATGAGGTTAGACATTTAGAGAGGTTGGCTGTTCTTCTTGTCATATTTTCGAATTCTTGTGGGTGTACCAGACGGTTCTCTAGAAACCGTGTGCACCTTGGTTAATATTCAATCATTCAAGTTCTTGTTCTTATCACTTTCATCAGTATTCCGCGCTGTTGATTGTGATTTTGATATCCGACTGGAAGTTTTAGGACTTACAATTGATATCAGAGCCTAAGTAATCTCACGAAGGCTCGGTTTTAATCGGATATTATTTTGAAGATCGAAGAACACGAAGAACAGGTTGAAGATTTGAAGAACAGTTAAAAAAAAATCGTTTTTGATCTTGTTTTGGGAAAAATTAAAGGTGTTTGCTGAATTTTAGGAAAATAGGTGGAAAGAATCAAAGAATTTGAATTTCAATTCATATCCTTGATTTTCGGGATTTATTTGCCGACTCTATTCACAAGGAAAGTGTTAAATATTTGAAGTGGCGGATTTGAATTAAATTTGCTGGATACAATTCAAATCGTGCGATTGTCTCAACATTCAGCAAAATTGAATTCTTCTTGTGCGATTGAAAATTACAGTGGGTGTGGGGAAAAAGTTGACTTGTGCGACCAGAGAATAAGTTGTGCGATTGAAGCAACTGATCTTGTGCGACTACAAATTTGTCTTGTGCGATCATCTTCCTATTCTTGTGCGATCCATCCTTCATCATCACAACTCATTCCAAACCTGCAACAACTTCTCAATCATTCGTTCACTCCGAACACCAGTGTCGATCATCATATATCACCACTGGTCATCTTCATCACCACCGCACACTCCAGCGAACATCACCGGTTCACCTCCAACCACCGTGTTACCCTCGTCGTTCACCGAAACTGCACACCGAACCTGACGATTTATCACCTCCGTTCAGTATCAACATCATCTTCTCGAGACCACCTCCGCCACCTCCGACCAACCTGCAACCCATATTATCATCACCACCGCGCACCGATACCGATTCCGCTAACCGTTAACTGCCACCACCACAGTCAAAGCACCACCTCCTCAGTCGCTGCTTCTTCTCCTTGTAACATCATCATTCCGCATAACCCGATATTCATCGTCACCTACATCTCCATCTCCGTCGTGTTCCGATTACCGTCCAACCTGTAACCTTCTCCGGTTGTCAACCTCCATCGTCACCAACCTGAAACTTTTCATCTCCAGCAACTGTAGTAACCATTGTCGTCCACCGCATACTTCCGCAACCACCAGTTAACCACCTCCCGTCAATCGTAAACTACACCACATCGTACCACGACCACCGTGTTTCACACACACCGACCACCGTTCAACCTTTCATCACCGTCACTGATCATCTCCGCTCCGATCATCACTCACCATTGCAGCTGCTCATCGTGAAAGAGAAACTCAAATTAGGGTTTCGAGGGGTTGTCTGATCGAAGAAGAAGATACAAAGACGTGTTGACTTTTTAATTTATTTAAAAATTTTATTTAATAATAATAATAATCAATCATCATATAATCATTACTTAATCATTGGTTAAAATATTAATTAGTTTTTAGGGTAAATTACTTTTTGAGTTCCTGTGTTTTATGGGTTTTAACCACTTGAGTTCAAAAACAAAAAGTTTAACGACCTGAGTCCCTATAATCATTTTCCTTAACCACTTGAGTCCAAATTTCTAACACTGTTAGAATTTTTTGGTTAAGTATTGTTAAATGACCAAAATACCCTTATATATATAAAAAAAAAAAAAAAAAAAAACTCTCATTCTCTTTCTTCACACACTTGTATTTCTAGATCTTCATTTACATCTCTTTCTTCACACTTGTATTTGCAGATCATTTACAACATCATAACAACAAGATCTCAACTCCTTCACCTTCAAATCGTCACCGTTAACGTCATCAAACCTAGGGCTCAGATCACCTTCACGTCGCCGGTTCAGATCACCTTCAACCTCCGTCTTCAAACACCCTGCCGCCGCTCGTCATCAACACCACCTCCACTTCGCCGGTCACCCACCTTCATCAACACCGGCCGTCGCCTACCTCCACTCTCTTCACATCCCGAACCGGAAACCCTCTACCACAACCGCACCTTCTCCAACCTGAACCCCACCCCCATCGATGCCGATCTTCGTCTCCAGCCGTCACACACCACTCACCTCCTCTGCCGTCACCTCCGCCGTCACCTCCTCCGTACGCATCGCCTCCGTCACTACTTTCATTGCCTGCGTTCATAATCATGGCGAGTAATAAGCACGACCCCGGAAGAAATTTCGATGAATATGAGGAATACAGGTTTGTTTTGTGATTGTTGGATCTAAATCCGTTGTTTGAGGAATCGAATCTATATGGAATTGGACCGTAAATATCATTTCTTATGTAAAAGGAATTCTTTGGTGATCAGGTTTGTTTGATTATAATGTGGTTGGGATTTTGTTATTTTGGTAAAAACGGTTCCGAACAGTCTTCAGCTATGAAGGGTGGAGAAAGAAAGAAGAGAGAGAGAGATTTTTTTTTTATTTTTTTAAAAATAAAGGTATTTTGGTCATTTAACAATACTTAACCAAAAAATTCTAACAATGTTAGAAATTTGGACTCAAATGGTTAAAGAAAATGCTTATGGGGACCCAGGTCGTTAAAATTTTTGCTTTTGGACTCAAGTGGTTAAAACACATAAAACACAGGGACTCAAAAAGTAATTTACCCTAGTTTTTATTAAAAATTAAACAAAAACAAAAAAAAATATTAATTAAAAAAAAGGGTGGGTTTCGTTATTGCTTGGTGATAAGTTTTGATAGGTTTGGAGGTGTGGTACAGGAAGCTGGTTCGTGCGTTTTTTCAAAGAGTTTGAGTTAGCGAGTACACGGGTTCTCGTTTTAGCTTGTGTTTTGAGGAGACAGTGTACGGGTGCGGTCACGGTTTTAACGCTCCGTTTCAGTAAAAACGCACATTTTTGGGGGATCACATATTCGGGGGATCACATTTTGGGGGGATCACATCTTAAAAATGTCTTCTAAGAGGGAGGTGCTTGAACAAGAACTCCAAGGATTCAGATACTCATATGGTGAATCTATAAAAGCACTTACAAGCCGGTTTGCTGAATTGCTCTCTGAAATGGAGAAGGCAGAGATGGTGGTGTCTACTCGCACGAGCAACACAAAGCTTCTGGATGCTATAAAAAGGATTCCAGATCAGGCAAACTGTAGTTGGTTTAGAAATGTTAATCAGATAATTGTAACAACCGACTGCTATTGTTACAAAATGAAGACGGATGAGCTGATCTCACTCATCAAATCATATGACAATGCTGACAAGCAGAAGGCTCAATGCAACACATCTGATGCAGTTTGCTCACCCACTCCTACTCCTATTGCTCCATTGCCTGTTGTAGTTTGCTCATCCACTTCTGATGCAAGTATTCAAATTCATGACTTCACTCCCATTCCCACTGAGGTATGTGTAGACGATGTTTGTTGTACTTCAAAGTGTAGGGAAAAGGTAAAAGGGTTTAAAGAACAGGCTCAATCGCTTACTATGCAACTTCAATGTACCAAATCCAGTAGCTACGAAGTTAAAAAGAAACTGGATGGGTATAAGGAAATGGTAGAGGCTAAAAAACGTGACATTCGAAAGTTGCAGAGTGATCTAAGCGAAGCAAAATGTCGATATCTCCATTTCAAGGAGCTATCTGAAAAATTAACTGTTGAATTAAGCAACTTAAAATCGACTTTCGAAAATACGGAATTTAATTTTAAAAAGTTTGATGTTTCAAGTGAAAAGGTCGAAAAGATGATAAATCAACAGTTAAAGTATAGCAAAAAGGAAGTGAGGAATAAGGGATTGGGATTTGTATGCATACCTCCACCATACAATCACAATTACACCTCTATTCTTATGACTGAGGAGGAGATAGCCGAATTGCCTGAAATGGAATATGGGAAGACTGGGGATAGGAAGGTTGAGCCTGTTAAGCCGAAGAAAGTCCAAATCACAAGGCCAGATAAAACTGTGATTGTTCTAGAAAAAACATGCATTTGATAAAACTTTCGTGAAACCTGCTGATGTTTTAAAGCAAACCGAGACTCTAAATTTTGAGAATAATGCGAACATTGACAAACATTTTGAAGTATTAGATAATACTGTGTCAAGTTTTTCTCAAAATTCATCTGAAGTGCAACCTCAAACAAAAGAGTCCGAATTAACAGAGCCTAGAGTTAATGTAGACAACATAGAGTTTGCCATGTTAAGAGGTTTGACTGAGTTTGTGAAAGAATTTAATAAGAGCAAACAAGCTAAATCTGCTTCTCATTTGACACATCTTGCAATACTTCTGAAACATCCACTTCTAAGAAATCAGAAATGGGCGAATCACCTAGTGTTAACAATGCTTCACCTGAGGAAGCAGAGGCATCTCAAACTGAATCAATAGCTTCATCTGATTCAACTAGTGACTCCCATGAAAAGACTGACTATGATAATTCAGAGTTAGTTGCTTCAGTGAAATCAACAAATGAATCATCTGAAACTGTTGATTCAAATTCGATTAAAGAAGAATCAAAAACAACATCAGGAACATCTGTTGAGTTAGATGGTAATGAAACCACAGGAGCCCCTGCTGACTGTTCAAAGGAAAATAATTCTGATTCTTCTGAACCAATTGTGTCACAAGAAGCTGAGAGCAATTTTGCAGCATCAAGTGACACTGTTTGTGAGAAAATTAATGATACTAACCCTGTTGCTTCAAATGCAGACCAAGTAATAATAGAGGATCGGGTTGAGGAGGATGACATCGTTTGTCAAAAAGATGACGATGTTTGTTTAAAAACATCAAATTTATCTGCTGATGCTCCTCCATATGTGCGAAAGGCTATTTCTGAACCAGCTTTGAGAGGCCCTTCAAACAAATATGTGCCTCCAAAGCCAACAGTTAGGAATGAAAATGCTAAATCCACTAAATGTGCTAACTGTTGTAAACATAAACAGATGAAACAAGGGAGAAAGACTGAACAGACTGCACACAAATCATCCAACAAGTGTTATAACTTATACCCAGCATCAGTTGGATTGAATGGACCCGGATATGCTCCTTACGTAAAGAAGCAAACATGCTACAACTGCGGCATACACGGTCACATTGCAAGAAATTGCACATATTGGCCCTATGTGCCATACTATGCACAACATCAGAAGGTTATATCTAGGGATAAATCTTATTCTAAGCCAATGAAGGTTGAAAAACCTAAGGCAATGATGAATAAGCATCCCCAGGTTAAACCATCTGATGGGGATTGGAATGTTGCGAAAAACAAAAGAAAACAAGCTTTAAAACCAAAACAAGTTTTGAAAAACAAAAAGGTTGAAAAGCAGAATGTTTTGCCCAAGGCATCTAAGAAATTAGAGAAGCCTAAACAAGTTTGGAAGGCAAAACATAAGGCAGCAACATCACCAGTCCTTGAATCAAAAGGGGGCATGTGTTTTCGAGAAGTGTCGTACATTGATGCTTCAGGAATACCCAGGACCACGATGGCCTGGGTACCAATGTCTTACTAATCTCCTTACTTTTTAGGGACAACCAAGGAGGAGCTGTTGACAATCAAATGTTGATAGCGGTTGTTCCAGAGATAAAACGGGTAATATCTCACTGTTGCAAAAGGTATATTTCTTTACAGTTGACATGTTTGTTTTTGAGGAGATAAGAGAAGTAAGTAAAACAAGATCAGCGAAAAAGGTACAATTTAAATTTCTCATTCTAATTTTGATATTGATTAGTCTTAAGTCTAATGATGGAACGGTTAGGCAAAAACAACAAAAATATTTTAGCTTTTCTTTTGTGTTTCTCTTTGTATATATGTTTTCGTTGTTAGGTAAATTTGCGCATAAAATTTATGCACAAATTTACCCGGGGGGGGGGGGTATCCAGAGATATCTATAAATAGAGAAAATGAGAAAAATACAAAAACATTCGAAAAATCAGAAAAATCAAATATTTTGTTGCATATATGGGAAATGAAATAATTTCACTATGTGGATTAAGGCTGACTCATGTAAGACCAATATTGAAATGGTCTGACTCTAGAGTGATATGTTGGAAGGCTTTATCCTGATGGTTGGATTCTTTGAATGGTTCTGTGCAGAACACTAATATTATTCTATGACCTCAGGAAAGAACGTCACTTGGAATTAGGACATGGCTATTTTAATGCGTGTCTGACGTCCCGATACACACAATTTCGTTCTAGTTCTGAAATCTTTTCTGTCCAACTCATGTATCTCCTCTGTTTTGCGTGAGGAAAGACCTGGAGGTGCTAGGCAACGTCAGCTTCTGCTGCATCCAGATACATGCTGACCTAGCTGTATGTTGTCGCGCTATAGATCAATTACACCCGAAAGAGGCCCTCTAGTGCCCAAAAGAAACCCGAAAAAAACCCTATATCAAACTGAGAAAACTCATTTGATCTGTATATTATATCCATCTTTGCTGCTGATCTATTCTGTTCTCTTCTCAATCCAGTCCCAGTCAAGATTTCAGAATCCTAGAACAGGCTTGTGAAATATGTGGTAGGGAAACTGCATGCATGATAGTGTGTTCGAATTAAAATTCCGGGAATTGATTGTGATTAAATTGAGTGTTCATATTAATTTAAATTGGAAAACATGATAAATCAGTTGCAGACCATCACTTGAAAAAGGCCTAGGGAGATAAGTTTAAGGGGACAAACATACTGGCAATCGCTCGGATCACCCAAAGTAAATTAGTGTTGATAAGTGTAGTCTGGCCTAAAACACTGTGATTTGATCCCATTGCAATTTGTAATTGTATATTAGTTTCTTTGTTTATTGATGTTTTAGTTTATATTGTTAGTTTTATAAAATCAAAAATCCAAAAATAGAGTGCTTATTTGTTTTATTAAAAATATTAACCGTTCTTGAAGATTTGATTGATCATCATAAATTGAATGAAATTTGAATTGTGAAATCCAGGTACAAATACTTGGATGTACCGAGTGTTCATGTGGTATTTTCCTCTGTTGCACATAAATGTTTGCTTATGAATTTCTGAGCATGTGCAGAATTTGATTCAAATCAAGAAACAGGGGTTGTTGAAGATTGAGATGATGTTGGCTGCTGACAAAGCATGAAGCATCACAACAACAGGTTGTGCCTGAGTCAGAAGAACCAGATACAAGTCATCATCTGACAGTGATAGTGCATTTGAAGAAGTACCTGTGAACCTGCTTGAAATTGAAGACATTGACAAAGAAAAGAGTTGCTGAGAATCCTCCGCTTGCATTCTTTTCAACAAGATTTTCAAGCAAAGCTGATCGTGATAAGAAGAACCAAGAGCCCAAGTTTGAAGATAAAAAGATGAAGTATCTTCCCACATGATGAAGACTGTAGTTTGATAAAGACAGCATAAACCTAGGGGGATATTGTAAGGCCCTATAATGGTGTAGGTTTACGCCTATCTTTATCAAACACAAATATAGGCTATTGGGCTTAGCCTTGTAGTGGGTTAGATAGTAATGGAATAAACCATGTGGGCTAATTAGGGATTTGGGCTTATTTAGTTAATTATATTGTGCATGTGGGCCTGACCCAGTCTCTAAATATTTTTGCAACAAAATATTTTTGATTTTTTTTGTTTTTCAAATGTTTTTGTATTTTTCTCATTTTCTCAAAGTTTACAAATTAAGAAAATTCTCTTGTGCGACCAGACAAGTTGAAGTGTGAACCAATAAGAAGACTTGTGCGATTCCAAAGTCAAAATATTTTTTTTCTTGTGCGATTCAGTAGGCATCTTGTGCGATGAAATCAAATTGTGTGAATTGTTAATTCAAATCACGTGGGCTTCTTGTGCGATCTTAAACTTGTGCGACTGAAATAATTGTTCTTGTGCAATCGGAGGTTCTTGTGCGACTGAAAACAACTTGTGTGATTCAATCATCTTCATCTTCTCTGTAATTAAACATCGTTCATCATCTACCTTCAAACATCATCGTATCATCATCTCCATTGAATCGCCGTACTGACTCCGAACCCGCGCACCGTTTCGATTTCACTGTCTTTTTCGACCAAACACCTTAACCTGCAACTGTTTCTCTTTTAGTTCATCTTTATCATCTCAAACCTCCTTCGATAAACCTGCAACTCCATCTTCGATACCACCGAAACTGCCATCACCGTCGTCTAACACCGTCGTAAACTCGCACCCGTTCAACATCACATACACCACCTTCACCGTCAAATAGTCTCCAACTTCATTGTCATCTCCGGTCATCCTCACTAATCTCCATCTTCGGTACACGTCAACCTCCTGCCACCGTCACCAACCCCCCGGTCATCTGTTACATCCTCAATCGTCATCACCGTTGTCTGTTTATCACTCCGGCAACCACTACTTTTGATCATCGTTCATTTATAAGTTTGGCGGCTGAGTTTGATTCTAGGGTTTTGGTTCGACGACGTGAACGAAGAAGAAGAGACAGTTTGTTATCGTTTGTTTTAATTAATTGATAATATATTAATAATAATAATAATAATAATTATAATATAAACATTAAGTCATCATTACTTTTTCATTAATATATATTAAAATAGTTTTATTAAAAGTTAATTCTTAAAAAAAAATTAATCAAAAATAAAAAAAGGTTTATTAATTAAAATATAAAAAGGGGTTCGTTTTTGTTGGAAATAAATTTTGACAGGTTTGGAGGCGCGGTAAAGGAAACGGATTCGTGCGTGTTACAAAGGGCTTGAGTAGCGAGTACACGAGTTCTTGATTTGGCTTGTGTTTTGAAGAAATAGTGGGGATCACATTTTCGGGGGATACACACAATTTCGTTCTAGTTCTGAAATCTTTTCTGTCCAACTCGTGTATCTCCTCTGTTTTGCGTAAGCAAAGACCTGGAGATGCTAGGCAACGTCAGCTTCTGCTGCATCCAGATACATGCTGACCTAGCTGTACGTTGTTGCACTATAGATCAATTACACCCGAAAGAGGCCCTCTAGTGCCCAAAAGAAACCCGAAAAAAAACCTATATCAAAGTGAGAAAACTCATTTGATCTGTATATTATATCCATCTCTGCAAATGATCTATTCTTTTCTTTACTCAATCCAGTCCCAGTCAAGGTTTCAAAATCCTACAACGGGCTTGTGAAATATGTGGTAGGGAAACTGCATGTATGATAGCGTTTTCTGATTAAAACTTCCAGGATTTGATTGTGATTGAATTGAGGGCTCACATAAATTAAAATGAAAACATGATAAATCCGTTGCAGACCGTCACATGAAAAAAGGCCTAGGGAGATAAGTTTAAGTGGACAAATATACTGGCAATCGCTCGGATCAACCAAAGTAAATTAGTGTTGATAAGTGTAGTCTAGCCTGAAACACTGTGATTTGATCCCATTGCAACTATAATTGTATAATTAGTTTCTTTGTTTATTTGTGTTTTAGTTTATATTGTTAGTTTTTATAAAATCAAAAATCCAAAAATAGAGTGCTTGTTTGTTTTATTAAATATCTAACCGTTCTTGAAGATTTGATTGATCATCATAAATTGAATGAATTCTGAATTGTGAAATCCGAGTACAAATACTTGGATGTACCAAGTGTTCATGTGGTATTTCCCTCTGTTGCACATAAATGCTTGCTTATGAATTACTAGTATGTGCAGAATTTGATTCAAATCAAGAAACAGGGGTTGTTGAAGGTTGATATGCTGTTGGTTGCTGATAAAGCATGAAGCATCACAACAACAAGATGTGCCTGAGTCAGAAGAACCAGATACTAGTCATCATCTGAAAGTGACAGTACATTTGAAGAGGTACCTGTGAACTTGCTTGAAATAGAGGACATTGAAAAAGAAAAGAGTTGCTGAGAATCCTTCGCTTGCATTCTTTTCAACAATCAAGCAAAGCTGATCGTGATAAGAAGAACCAAGAGCCCAAGTTTGAAGATGAAAAGATGAAGTATCTTCCCACATGATGAAGACTGCAGTTTGATAAAGACAGCATAAACCTAAGGGGATATTGTAAGGCCCTATAATGGTGTAGGTTTACGCCTATCTTTATCAAACACAAATATAGGCAATTGGGCTTAGCCTTGTAGTGGGTTAGATAGTAATGGAATAAGCCATGTGGGCTAATTAGTGATTTGGACCTGTTTGGTAATTATTTGTGCATGTGGGCCTGGCCCAGTCTGTAACTAGGTCACCCTATGTAACTATAAATAGGGTGAACCTAGTTCATTATGAGGTTAGACATTTAGAGAGGTTGGCTGTTCTTCTTGTCATATTTTCGAATTCTTGTGGGTGTACCAGATGGTTCTCTAGAAACCATGTGCACCTTGGTTAATATTCAATCATTCAAGTTCTTGTTCTTATCACTTTCATCAGTATTCCGCGCTGTTGATTGTGATTTTTATATCCGACTGGTAGTTTTGGGACTTACAAAGGTGGAAAAATAGGTAATATTAACTCGGGACCGATCCATGCAAATGTTCGTAGGACTTATGCAGAGGTGATTACTGGAATCAAACATGCTATAGTGCCAGAAAAATAGTAAACATATCGGTGGTAGAAAGTGAAACGTCAAAAAGACGGAGAAGCAATTCACTGGTGGCGGAAGTAAAGAACCCCTACGATCTCAAACGGCTCCAGCTGTTACTCGAAGAAGATGGTCTAAGAGGCTTCATAACACGATATCTGGGGAGTTGAGGCTACTATTGACATTTGAAAACCAAAACGAGGTAGTGGATTTCCTCGAACATAAAAAGGAAAACTAGGAGAAATGGTTCCAAGTCCTTCACGTCTGGGATGGACGGCACCTACCGTTTCAACGTTGGGCAAAATTATCCATTAGGGGAGTCCCATTGCAATTCCGGGGTCCTATAATTTTTTATCAGATAGGCGGGTTGATAGGTACGGTGGTATTGCCTTGCACGGCTAACGATGATGACAGTGACCTCTTAGTGAGTACAGTTGGGATCATTAAGAACAATGTAGCTCGTGTCAATAGCAAGCTAACGATTACATGGCATGGGGAACCTCATGAAATTCTGATCACGGAAGACATTTGTGCAGGTTTCCCTTTCTCTCCGATTATGTACGGTGATCGGAAAGCTTCAGGAAAAACGGTGGAATTTGTTCAGTCAAGTTCGGCTAACAATTCCCGGGAAGCTGGAGTGTCTACCTTAAAAAGTGGGAACCTTGGAAAAAGTGGTAGTAACCAAAGGTTGGGGGACGAATTTAGTACACCTAAATCAAAAGTGGTTCCTGTAGATGTATCGTCAACGAGGACGAGTACAGAAGATGGAAAGGTGCCATCAGTTTTGGAAAATGAAAATCTTGAGAAAAGTAAATGTGAAGGCTGCAATGATGATGTCTCTCCTAGGGATTATGCACATTCTGGTACAGAGAATGTAGGGCCTACAAAAAATCAAGTGTATGTGGATACACAGGATCAGGACCCTTACGTGACCCACCTCCACCTCCCAAAACGACGCCCAACAATGATTTGGGCCTTTTTTTGAATATGGGCCTGGTTGGGCTGTTTAATGATGATGAGGTGGTATGCGATTCCACAGGGCTTGACCCGGCTATGTCACCTAAGCCAAATGCGTTGGAAAATGAGGCAGTAAACATTTCCCCAGATTCCTTCAACTTACGATACCTAATTGAACAGGTGGCAAACTCAAAAAAACCCTATGACCTAAATCTAAATCTTTCTCCCTCTCCTACGATGAACATCTCCAGACCTGCTTCTCCAACTGTCTCTATTAGAACGAAGACTCGGAAGAATAAAGGGAAATTTCCATCTATGAAGATGAAAGACTCATTATGGGTTCCGAAACAAAGAAACAAACAGAGTAGCTACTGCAACCAGGTTGGGGCCAAACAAACGGTTGATTCAACGGGTATGTCCAAAGAAACGAATATAGCTGGAATTGATAAGGAAGTGGAGCTAACAACAGCCGCGGGAAAAGAACTGGGCTTCATGGTTATGAGTCACGAAAAGGACCTGAGAAGTCATATCGAAGAGATAAGGGTGTTAAATGGTAATCAATGAATTACTTGTCAGCCAACATCTGGGGGCGGGTGACTCCAAAAAAGCGGAGCACATTAGGGAGCTGAAAAAGAAACAAGGGGTTAGGTTTTATTTGTATTCAAGAAACTCAGATGGCAAATTCTTCAAACGTTCAGGTCAGTGCTTTTTGGGATAATACTTTATTTGATTTTGATACGGTTGACGCTAGTGGTAGATCGGGTGGATTGTTGAACATATGGGATCCGGGTTTATTTGTAAAAAAAGCACTCAGTTACAAACAGATTCTTCCTTGCAACTTTTGGGGAATTAAAACACGGTGGGGAAGATATTACGATAGTTAATGTTTATGCACCATAGGATAAGAAAGAAAAAAAACAAGTGTGGGAGGATCTTATGGCTCTTATGAGCTTTACGCCGGGGGTGGGGTCATGGATACTATTAGGAAATTTCATCTGTGTCCGTGAAGCATGTAAAAGACGGAACTCCAAATTTTGTGACGAATCCGCCAATGACTTTAATTCCTTTATTAATAGTGCTGCCTTATCAATATATGCTACGATGGGTTGTCGTTTCACTTATATGAAGGATGATGGGCAGAAATTTAGCAAAATAGACAGGGTTCTTGTTTGTCACTCGTTCCTTTCCAAATGGCCTGCTGCTAAACTCATTGGTTTGCCCAGATATAGATCTGATCATAGACCATTGATGCTTCTCTGCTCAGATGTGTTTTTTGGCAAACCACCTTTTAGATTCTTTAACTCGTGGTTAAAGGAGGATGGTCTACAGAAAGTTGTTCACTCAGCTTACGTAAGTGTACCTCCTTTTTATCCACCGGATAAATTGTTAGCGGCAAGGTTTAAAGAAATTAAGACGGATATCAAACCATGGTGTGCGGAGGTTTCTAAGAAAAATAACGGCATGTTAAAAGAATTAATGAAGAAAGTGGAAGAGCTGGATCTTAAGGCGGAAACAATGGCATTATTAGATGTAGAGGTTAAAGAGCGAGATGTTTAGCTGAAAACTATTATTGAGATTGATGAATGCAGGATGGAGGATCTCAAACAAAGGGCGAAACTAAAATGGGTGGCAGACGGGGACGAGAACTCTTCCTTCTTTCACGGTATAATCAAGGGACATCATAAAAGCAACCGTATAAATGGGTTGATCTTCAATGATGCTTGGATATCGCAACCAGATGAATTGAAAATGAATATTAAAGATTATTTTAAGTCAATATTCTTGGAAAATTCTCATGATTGGCCGCCCTTCATCAACAACGGTTTCAAGGTAATCTCCCCTTCACAATCGGCCATGCTTGTTAAAAGATTCACAAAGGAGGAAATAAAGGAAGCAGTTTGGAATTGTGGGAAGGAAAAAGCACCGGGCCTTGATGGTTTTAGCTTCAAATTTAGTAAACACTTTTGGGGTATGTTTGAATCCGACTTCTATGCTATACTTGACTACTTCTACGTGCATGGTAAAATCAATCGGGGTTGTAACTCCAGCTTTATCACTCTCATACCGAAAATATCCGATCCTCAATTCATTAACAAATTCTGGCCTATCAATCTAATCGGATGCATCTCAAAAGTCGTCTAAAAAATACTGGCCCCTCGACTGAAAGGGGTGATTGGGTCTGTGTTTAGTGATGTTCAAACCACATATATTGAAGGGTGAAGTATTTTGGAGGGTCCATTGATTGTGAATGAGATTGTTTCGTGGGCAAAAAGGTCAAAACGGCAGGCAATGCTATTTAAGGTCGATTTCGAAAAAGCTTTTGATTCTTTAGATTTGGGGGTTTTTGGAGTCGGTGCTTTCTCAAATGGGCTTCCCGGCTTTATGGAGAAAATAGGTAATGGGCATCTTATCCTCGGCGAGAACGTCCATATTAGTCAATGGGTCACCTACTTTGGAATTCGATATCCAAAGGGGGGTGCGACAAGGCGATCGGTTGTCCCCATTACTTTTCATCATAGCTATGGAAGCTTTTCATGTGGCTACGGGTAGTGCACTTGAATCGGGGATTTACAAGGGTTTAAAGGTAGCAAACATGGGTCCGACAATCTCTCACCTTCTTTATGCGGATGATGTTCTTTTTGTGGGCGAATGGACCGAAGAAAACTTTCATAACCTTGCGAGGATGTTGAGATGTTTTCACCTGTCGTCGGGTCTTAAGGTAAACTTTTCAAAGAGTCAACTCTATGGAGTGGGTGTGGATAATGTTGATATAGCACGTATGGCATCCATACTTGATTGTAAGATGGGTTCGTTCCCGTTTACTTATCTTGATCTACCGGTGGGGGCAAATACGGGGCATGTAAAAAATTGGCAGCCCATAGTTGAAAGATTTAAAAATCAACTATCAATATGGAAAGCAAGGACACTCTCTTTTGGCGGTAGGGTGACTTTAATAAAGGCGGTGCTAGGCAACCTACCAACTTATTTTTTCTCTTTTTTTAATGCACCCGTAGAGGTGTTGAAAAGATTGGAGAAAATAAGGAGAAAATTCCTGTCACACCCCGATATTTCCACGTATTACCGGTGGGTCCGGTGGGGAGTATCGTGACGTAGTTGATATCGTCAAAGTCAATCAACACAATTTAAATGCACAGCGGAAGCAAAAGATGAATCACATTACAAACCGAATATAGAGTGATATCAAAGTATTACAAACGGACTTTAAAGGATCCACAGGCGGATCAAATAAAAAGGAAATATAGTTCATCAGATTCAAAATGCATCCAAGCTTGCAAGACTCTTATTGATGCTAAGGAGAGGCCAGCCTATTTCGATTAGTACCTGCACTTAGCCTTTTTGGGAAAATACGTCAGTTTACACTGGTAAATACTTTTAACTTAATTTCTCTTATACGGGCTTGGGGTACAGTATATAAAATACCGCTTGGTCGGGCATTGAATATTTAATCGTATGAAGGTTAATTTATTGAAATGAACCGTTTAAATTGTTGTGTTTGCTTAAAGCCTTTGGGGGGTTAATGACCATGTCCCGGATATCCTTGGCATCATTCATTAAATGGCCACGACCTTAGCACGGGGTGTAGGCATACACCCGCCAGTGCATATATATATAATAATAAGATATAACCGTCGTACGAGAATAACTCGCCGCGGGAATATATCATGTGGTGTGTCTATAAATCTTTAACCCGATATTCAACCCGGGCTACTGAACGTATAACGAACATGTAATTCTTTTACAAGTTTATATATAAATAATTATCCCAAGTTATAAAACGTTTTTATGCCTTGTGCATTCAAATCAGTTTTCCTAAACCTTTTTAAAATGAGTCAGTTAATTGTATTTACCAGTGTAAACTGACGTATTTTCCCAAAAGGCTAAGTGCATGTACTAAACGAAATAGGCTGGCCTCTCCTTAGCATCAATAAGAGTCTTGCAAGCTTGGGTGCATTTTGAACCTGATGAACTATGTTTCCTTTTTATTTGATCCGCCTGTGGATCCTTTACAGTCCGTTTGTAATACTTTGATATTACTCTATATTCGGTTTGTAATGTGATTCATCTTTTGCTTCCGCTATGCATTTAAATTGTGTTGTTTAACTATGACGATATCAACTACATCACGATACTCCCCACCGGTAATACATGGAAATATCGGGGTGTGACAGGTTGGTATCAGAGCCAACATTTAGTGAATTAAACACTAGTCCTTTGTGTTTAATCTCAATGACATGATTGCACATTCCTCGAATTTCGAGTCTAGACAAAGAAATTAGGATAAATCCAGATTTGTTGTATTTTTTTTGTTCTTTATATTTCCTTGTTATTATCTTTGCTTATGTTGACAGGATTAATCATGCCGCCGAGATTTAGAAGGGGAAGAGGTAAGGCTCCCATCACTGGGCATGACCATGAAGCCGGGCCGTCACATAGAAGAACCCCATCAATCACAATGAGTACCAGTCCTCAGGAGCATTGGAGGACGTATATAGAGCCAGCGAGGCGATCCGTCTGGCTAAGTTCATCACCATCCTATAACCACTCTTTCGGGCCTCAATCTGAAAATGAGCCCCACAACCCGCAACCATCTTTCATCCCTCTTCAGAGATCCAACTCTCACCATTCCTTCAACGACCCCACACCTTTCTTTTAGGGCCGGTTCAACCCGGCAAACCTCGTTGAAGAACCAGTGGGTTTTAACCCACTAGGACCTAAAGACCACTTCTCGGGAAACCATGCGATGGACATGGACGAAGACACGGATCCTGCCGAGCCTCCAACCGGGACCCCTAACCACCCCATCGAGATCTCTGATGGGTCATCTTTCCATGGATCACCATACCGTGGTCCGGACAGTTACCAGGCGAGATTCGCCCAGTACGATTGGGTGTTTACCCCTTCGTACCACTCCTCGCCTCACCAGCAGCAGCAGCTGCAACAGCAGGATCCCTCCGAAGATTCTCGTTTTTTCGCGGTCATTCCACCGCCACCACCGCCAGTTCAGCAGCCGCCTCTGGAGCCACCGAGGCGAAGAAGATCAAACGCACGGATGTCCGTGCGAGGAGGAGTGCGTATCAGCACCCCTCAACCTTCAAGTGGCAGCCACTACCCGCCATTCCATGAAGACCCGCAGATGGGTGGGCCTTCAAACCCCGTCTCAGAAGTAGACTCTGTGCCTGTCGCACCACCACCGTTGGGTTTTGGTAACCCAATTCTTGCATACGCCGGCTCAGCAGCGTATAATCCCTTTGAACAGCCGACCCATATCAGACAGCGTGGGACTACAATGCTCTCCACCCTGAGGGGCCGTATGGAGCTCCCTGAGGAGTTGGATACCCAGCTTATGGATACCAGCACCCACCACCTCCTCAACCTCTACATCAGCAGTCGCCGCAGTAGCACTTGATACCACCGAAGCAACAACAAGAGGTTCTCCAAAGGTTGAGCCAGGTTGAGCGGGTGGTCCAACAAGAGCGCAGGAACAACCATGGATTCTTCAATTGGCAAGCCTGATCAAGGGGAAGACCAAGGGAAGGGATTTTTGAAGATCCTTGTTTATTTATTTATGTTGTAATCAAGTCCCTGCGTGGACATTTGTTTCTGTATTCAGCCCCTGTGTGGGCATGTTTTTCTGTATTCCGCCCCTGCGTGGGCATGTTTTTTCTGTTTAACCCCTGCGTGGGTAGGTTAGGTTTGTTTAGCCCCTGCGTGCGCATGTTATTTTAGTTAGAAAGTCCCGTTTAGGGCAAACTTGTATTTCTTAATTTCGTAGTGGAATGGTTAAATTTTAAATTTCATTTTTGTCATTATACATGAATATAATATATGAAATAAATGAAAAATAACATTCCTTTTTTAAGATCTACTATTATAATAAAATGATAAAAATAAAAAAAGGACAAAACCTAGCCCATGTGTCATTTTAAGACAGGGCCAAGATGGTAGTTCCCCAAATTAGATTCAGATCCTTATTAACATCTCAATTTAGGATTTTTATGCGTTAAATATTAAAAAGAATCTTAAAGGTAAAACCTAGCCACCTGTCATTCTAGATAAGGCCAAGATAGTAAAACCTATTTAAAAGATTCAAATCCATGTTAACATCTGAAAACATGTTAACACTCCTAGCAAAATGTGATTCGATAAAATCGCATAAGTCATCCTTTCATTGGATTCTTCCAATTTCTTTTATTATATTAAACATCCAATAGGGATGTAATGCCTACGGGCTATAATTCATTGTCATATAAGACAAAAGACAGTCGTGGTCTTCGACCCCCTGTTAAGATGAGGTAATAAACTATTATTAAAACCTCAATACCTTGATCCTATAAGATCATGATTAAAAATTTAAAACTGTCCATGTGACTTGGCTTTTGTGCCATTAATATAATTTAATTATTACTAAGGATTATTATAATGAAAAATCCTGAATATATATATATATATATATATATATATATATATATATATATATATATATATATATATATATATATACTAGCCATTTACCCGCGCGATGCGGCGGGAAACATATTACTTAGGTTGGTGAGTTTAGGGCTATGTTCGGGCCGGTTCGGTTTTAAGCCATAACCAAAACCAAATCCGCGATGCAATGGAAAACATAACCCTTGTTAGTAATTCTAAGGGTGTGCATAAGAAAAGTTCAGTTCAGTTCGGTCATAACTAAAATCTAAATTTTCGGTTAAGGTACTTCAAAACCGGTCATAGGGATTTAAAGAGTTTTAAAAGGATGTAAACAAACCAACCCAATGTTCTCTTAAAATAATAGATTACCAACCATGACCATGTTTTTACGGTCCGGATGAGTGTACAGTCATTCAGGTTTGAGGGAGATTAGGAAGGAGCCATTAAAGAAGTGAGGATTGAAGATGACGTACAGTCCTTGTCCTTCCTTTGTTTCAAGAATAAGTCAAGGTGCAAGTCCATGATTGGGTTAAATGGTGTAAATTTGAGCTGAGTGTGGTGTAGTTGGTTAATTAAAGTTCACAGTTCTCACAAAAAAAGAGAAGGAATACAAATTCAAAAGTTTAAATACAATACATGGTGGTCATATCATTAATTACAATCAAAGAATTTTATTACGCATTGAATTAATAAACAAAAAAAGAAATAACAGTAAAATATTAAACATGAATTTCCTGTTACTGATCAAGTGGCATCCACTCAATTCGCAGGTCTATTTCACCAGATTCAACGTTTTGGAGTTCAAGTGTGACCTCTTGTATCACCTTCCCATCAATGACGTTCACAATGCTGTCTTCTAAAAAATGCATTATCCTCCGAATTCAGCCATTTTCCTATCTACACATCTTCTAATATCCCCGCATCCCCAAACACCGTTGTAGATGTTATCAACGGGTGGATATCAATTTCGCTTCTCCCATTATGTCGTCAGCCGAGAATGTGTCGTGATCAAAAACTTGCTGCAACCAAGCACCAAAAATGTTTAATCATAAATTATATATGTATGATTAAGAAACTATATTATTAAAATATTAGTCTGACCCTATTTGATGAAACCACTTTAACAAGTTATAAGCATCTCAATACACTTTACATGACATGCTTTGTTTAATATTTATTATGAGTGGCAAAACAAGTGGGCCGAGCTGGGTTGTCTAACAAGTCGAAACATGTTCCGAGTCATATTAGGTAGCTTTGAAAATAGGTCAAATGAGGCTGGGTCTAAACGGGCCCACCTGCTATTGTATTTGTTTTTTTTAACGGCAAGTAATGACGTACCAACCACCGTGACACCGGGCGATGTGGCCAAGGTCGACTACTCGACCGCCACCAACCCCATGGCTCTCCCCAGATGATCGGAAACCCGACCTCCACCCGCCCGAAAGCAAGACAGTGGAATAATCGATAAAACCTCGCCTCCCATCCAAGTCGAACCGGCGCCACCCGTACGCTCTTCACCTGGATGCCGCAGAAAATAATGAGAGTGGGAATCGAACCTGGCTCACAAGGAACAATTCTTTCCCCAACCACTCCACCACTACCTCATTCGCTATTGTATTTGTTTAATTGTTTTTTATGGTATCTAGAGGTAGGGGCAATGAATCCAACTATTGAGTTACTTGAGTTAACTGAATCTTGTTATTCGAATTTCGAAATTTTGAAGCAAGACTCCAACTCAAACTGGATTCGGAAAAACCGACTCAAATTTGAAATTCGAATTCGAATTGATTTGATTCCAAATAAATGGTGTAAATAATTCAACTTAAAAAGCCCATATTACTAATATTATATTATATTATATTAAATGGAAAAGTATGTGTATATCAGGTTCAAACTTTGAATCAAAAATCACATATTCGAATTAGAATACAGAGATTGAATTTAGAATTGGAATTTGAACCAAATTGAATCGAATTTCGAGTTCTTCGCGTCCAATTCGTATAATGAACACTTGAACCAAATTGAATCATTTTTTGCTGGAATAGGAAACAGTAGACAAAGTAATTTGAACCTAAGTACATAACAGAGGTGGCACTCTCAACCCATTTAACAATGAATTGCTCGAATTTGGGTTATGTTGTACCTCAAACCGGTCTCCTTGGCAAGAAAATAGCTAAAACCAAAATGGGTTGAAAATTGCCCCAAGTGTGATCTAATGTAGTCAACCACCTTAACCCTTTGATTCAAAAATTGGATTATCATTGTCATAACCATTTTTTGCAATATAATTAGCATTTAATTATTTATAAAAAGGGTTTGTGGGTCAGCCCAAGCATTCAACCGACCCATATAATGTAAAACATAACACTCAGAACCCGCACGTGTTGCCACCTCTGAAGCACAAGATGATAGAATACATGCACCAAATCTGAAGTTTTAAGAAGAGAATAATAAGTGAAAGCATTTAGACTTACCACTTTATCAGGCTTGTAATTCTGAAGAACAGAAAGCATAAGCTCTTCATTTCAAACTGGATTCAAGTTACACATCACTACCGGACGTCAAGAAATCATCAGAAACATGGTAGATTTTCCATCGATCGCAAAAAGCTAGATGTCGAGTCGATGGCTGCTGCTGCAGCTTGTACAGCTAAATCTTTGTATACGCTCAGTTCTGCTTTCAAATTTCTGCATGTTATCAAAATCAAAATTAGATTTTGAAAATAAGTTGGTTTCTTTACTTGAAAGAAACTGTTACCTGTAGTCAATGGTTTGCTTTTGCAAATTGTGTTCCGGATGAAATTGTAGAAGACCATTATTACAATGCATTAGCATTTCATTCACTTGGTTCAACGATCTCTCCTGTAAATAACCAATGTTAAAAGGAGAAAAATTAAATATACACAAGAAAAAATATAAAAAATAATATAGATGCATATTTTGTTGTGATAAAACATTAAATCAATGAACGCACCAAATGCTTTTCTTCTTCTGAAAGTGCATTATCCATCTGATAAAAAAGAGGACCCCATCTAGCTCTATGCAAGTCAGCATTTCCTATGTTTTCTTGATTAAAAACCAATTCTCTTGATACCAATAATGGTAATTCTCTTTGGATTGCAGCTTGAACTCTTTTTTTACTACGCCTTAACGCTGCAACAACAAAATAACAAGGTTATTCATGTTCAAATATACTCTAACTAAGAACATGTTATCAGTGATTTGAATTATATATTATCGTTTCCCTGCAAGATGGCCTTTGACCCTGTTGAAGAAGTTCTAACCATTAAGAAGCAACACTTGCAGCTGCTAATAATACAAACAGTGCCCATAGTGTGTCAACATTATGTTTAAACACGGTTATCTTAAAAACTATATTGCCAATTAGACAAAATTATTTCTTTTACTTTGTTGGCCACTTTATTCTACTACAGTAATACCGCGAATATGAGGTCCCATAATGATGAAGAGAAATTGCCCAAATCAAGCACACCTGTAACCCCAAGCAATGCTGGAATTCTATCTTTACCGTATCGAGTGGATCTCTATCGTGAAGAACATCGGACAGAGAGCACTAATCGAAACCCTAGCCGTCGCCCCCGCTTTCTGGCTTTGTCGAACCAGCACAAACACGCCACCAGTTTCTAAACTATTGAAATCAGCAATACAATCCTCAAAATTACAAATTTTCAACATCAGTTTCTAGAACTAACTAAATCTGAAGCAGATGACCTACAAAAATAAGAAAAAAAAAGATTGCTAGAATTACCTTCGTTGTCAGAAAACGTACATGCAGCCGATAAATCAGAACAGGGTTGTCGGAACCTACCTCAACCACCATCTACAGCCAGATGCTCGTCTGCCACCAATCTGCTCGAGAATCCCACTGCCGGAACCCTAATCAGCGGATTTTAACACTGCACACCACACCGTCACAGGTTGGGGTCATGGATTTGAATTCGAATGAAAGTAAAACCCTAGATCTGGTGAAATCCTTACAGATATGTTCATGAGTCGCGAGAGAGAGAGAGAGAGAGAGAGAGAGAGAGAGAAAGGGTTGATGAAGTTTTGTGAGAGTAAATCAAATGAAAGTAAAACCCTTGATCCGTGTGAGCTGAATATCAACCGTTCAGATCACAATCCGTGTGAAAAGGTGAAAGAAATGGATGGCTGAAGATGAATCAGTTGAAGGGTAAATTATGTTGTGTTTCTTGGTGCTTCAAGTGTTGTACATTGTGCATTGAGGGTGTTTTCAACACATTGTTCAATTACCATTCTGTCCTTCCTATATCCTTATTAAAGTAGTATATATATATATATATATATATATATATATATACTTAACAAATTAATCAAAATGGTTTCTTAATACCATGATTAATAAATCATCTAGAATGATAAAATTGTTATAGACCTCTGAATAAATTGAAAAATCATTATTTTATGTAGCAATCAAGCTACATGCCTGGGTCAGACGAGGTCAACAGTCACCCCAGAGATAATCATGACACCTCCAGAGTCAGCGTAGCAGGAGCGGAATTACAAGCATTGATAGACAATGCTGTAACACGAGCTTTGGATAGGCAGTTCAATGAATCCAGTGGTACCCATGTAAGAACTGTGACAACCCTCACAAAACCAGGTATCCGTACGACTTAATTAATTATTAATTGTTGCCTAATTACTGTGCTTTACTGAGTTTGCTGATAAACTGCTACTTGATTTTTGATACTTGTACATATCTGCATCATACTTTGATATTCCTGTCACTACACTACTTATTTACTGAACCTTAGTGACAAACATGATGCACGAAAGCACAGTAGCACTAAACGGATACACAGTGAACATGCTGATATAGCCAGCATCAGGCAAACACTGCCTCTAAAGGCCTGAATGAGCCAGAATATTTTTACTACACCCATAGTGTGTGTAGGGATACAAGGGTTGTATGATTACGTCTCTAGGAATAAGATATAGAGATTTGAATGTGCCTAAAACGAACTTTAAGCACGAAACACAGCACTTTTATCAACACACTAGCTTCTAGCTAATTAATAAAGTGCCAAAATATGAGGAATTATTCCCGACACTTTGCAGAATAAATTGTGTCGCTAAAAATATTATTTATGACGCTTAACGGATATCTTAAGCACTTTAACGGATTACTATCCGACCGAACAACCGGACAATACCCGGAACATAAAAATATTGCCAAAATTAATATTGGTATTTTTCTGAGCCAGTTAGGGCCCCTGATTACCCTAACACCCGCTATCTAATGCATTAAACAACTAACGAGGTTAGTACCTTAAAGTAACGCACTTAACCAAACTGAACCGTAACTGAACGATTGAAAACGAACCGAGTACCGTTACAACTCAATGAAATCGGCCAACTAGTGGGGCCAAGGAGAGTACGCTTTTGAATATTTAATTGGATTGCACGAGGATCGAGACGACTTTCTCTACTTATACCCTCACCTCTCACACACACAAACACACACACCTCACCTTCACTCTCTCTCCCTCTCCCTCTCCCTCCTCTCGGCCGAGATCACCACCACCCCCACATCCGTTTTTCGGTTCAAGTCTTGACATTCCAAGCATATACAAGTGTTGGTGGTTACGTACAACGGAGCTCGGAACAAACGGAACGCGGAGGACCTCTACCGTTTGCTATTATCCACGCAGTTTTCGACTAGTTTCTTCCCTAGCCCCGAGCTAGAGGTATAACGTTTAAAACTCATTTTTGGTCATGTCTAAAGTGGTTAAAAAGATATTTGTCGGTTGAATGTCGGTAACCCGCTTAATGGAACTTTAAAGTTTGCTAAAACGTGAATATCGTTGGATAAAAGCTCAAAACGCGTGTAAATGTCGTAGTATTTAAATATGTTGGTTTTTATGGCCCGATCTATGATGTGGTGGCTCTCATCATCGTTTAACCCGACTTTGTTAGGATCACGTATCTTGACATACACTGGTTTCTTTGGTACAAGGGTTAAAAGGTGAAACTCCACCACACGGGAAACATGAACTTGTGTAAAAATGTTTTAACATGAAAAATAGTATTTAAAACAAGCCGATCTACGTATGTACAAGTGGTATATTCGTAGGACCGGGTGTCGAGAAAATCATGTTTTTGTAAAAATAGATAAAGTGTTAACAAATATGATTTTTATAAACTACAAGTGTAGAAACACTTGTAGAATGAAAGATCCGACAAAATAACAATTTTTACAAAATTGTCGGGAAGTTGTAAGAAGTAAGTTGTTCTAAAAAAAAAACGAGGTTTTTGCAAGACTAAGCTATGTTATAAATAGATCCACTAAAAATAACGAGATCTACATCGTAGTTTTTGTAAAAACTACAAGTTCATGAAATGACGCGGTTTTACATACTAGTCTTCTATTTGAAGTGTTGAAAATTGATTCGGTTGATTTGATAAATTGTTGAGATGATTTGTAAAAGAAAATGATACGCTTGAAAGCGTGGCCACCTCCAGTTACAGGGGAAACTCTGGCGAAATTTTCTAAAAATCTAACACTTGGAATTATTTACAAGAGTTAGACTACTTTGACATGTCTTCAAAAATATATTTCGCCACAACTTTATTTATAAATAATCGGAGGTGGGATTTTCACAAAACCAAAAGTGATAAATATTTATTCGGTAAATATATTTTGTCACCTCACTGTTTATGATTATTTTGTGAAGATATATAAATATTATTTTTAAGAGTAAAAATAATATTTACTAACCGTGTCAAATCCGAAATAATACAAACGCCTTCACGGCAAACATATAAGTTACAACGGTAATTTCTATTACCATTTAATCACCAAAACGTAACTTACGCTTTATTCGGAAGTATTCATGAGCGCGTATGTTGTCAATATATTATTTTGGGAAAATATTATGAGAAAAAGGAAATATATTATTTTTGAGAAAAATGAATATATTTTGGAATAAGAAATAAAATATATTAAGTGGGACTTAATAAAATAATATAAGTATACATGTATTTAATTCCCCCATCCTTGGGAAGGAGATTGCGTATCAAATATATATACGAAACGGTTGACTAACTGTTTCCCAAAAATATAATCTATGAAGCTAAAGCACGGCCATCCGTCTAATAGAATTGGCACATGTAGGTCGTTGCACAGCACTTGGATATTGGAATGCTTGATTTTGTGACGCGTTCACTGTGAGTTCATGTCCCCCTTTTCTCTTAACTGTTTTCAGTTTTATAAACTGCGGGGGTGAAATACATGTTACAATGATTATGGATATGTTATACATGGTATGGTTAGCATAAGGAGGGTTATTCTTAGATCATGTGAGTGGGTAGGCAGAAACTTGAGGCCATTAATCCTCGTTGAGGACCGAGGGACAGGAGCGGTAGATCTATCTGGGTGTAGCGAGCCCAGCCCCAGGTCCAGCTGAACGGACCTCGGGGTGACTTAGTGCCCGACGCATAAATCCGCTAGGTTTGAGTCATCCCTACTTGCACTTCACACATATCAGTGGACTTGCAACCCATTGGTGATCTCTTTTGTTTCCTTATTTGCTACATACCAGGTTTTTGATAAAGATAAAGGTTTGTTTACGCACTTTCGCATGAACTCGCTCAACATTATTGTTGATTTTTCAACTTACATGTATTTCAGGAAACTAACGATCTGGCGCGGTATGGCTTGTTTTCCGCTGCATTAGGCCCGAGGTCATCCAGGGTTCGAGACTTGTGACTCTTTCCTGGACAAGTCACAGTCCCTGAACCATGTTTACTTTAAGTTTGCATTTGTAATGTTTAGACAAGTTATGGTTGTTGGGTGTTAACCCATTAAGACAATGTTTAATATTTTTATTAGCAATGGATGATCTTGCATATTTTTAATTCATATAGCTTGTTATGATTAAGCTATGGTATTAAGAAGTCACACCAAATTAACCACGCTTCCGCAAAGCCAGGGTGTGACAGCTTGGTATCAGAGCTCTGATCATAGCGAACTAGGATTCCTTCTCGAGTCTAGACTATGATCACTAGGGCTCTCACGAAAACATTTTTACTGCATACCACTTAAGTCCAGATCCAAAACGTTTTTACAAACAAATGTTGAGCACATTTCATTTATTCATTATTAGGCTCAGTCCTGAAGACTGAGGCTCGGTCTTGGAGGCCGAGGCTCGATCTTAGAGATCGAGGTAGATGTTATTTATGTTAGGCTCAGTCTTGGAGGCTGAGGCTCGGTCTTGGAGGCCGAGGCTCGATCTTAGAGATCGAGGTAGATGTTTGTTGTTTTAGGCTTAGTCTTGGAGGCTGAGGCTCGGTCTTGGAGGCCGAGGCTCGATCTAAGAGGTCGAGGTGGATGATAGAGCAGTCTTAGAGACTGGGAGGAATTTGGCTAGTGGGACTAGGAATGTCAGTCTAGGAGACTGGGAGGCTAGTGGGACTAGGAGAATTATTTGATTGTTTATTGTTGACTTACATGTTTACATGAATATATGATTGATTATTATACGTATATGTGTTTGTGTTACAAACGTCATGCTTTCACCATGTACTAGAAAGATGGACACTACGAATCCCATGGCCCTAGTATCAGACGACATAGTTGCAGCGGAGCACGAGGTGTACATTTCCGATACTACCGGCATAGACGATGACGACTTTCAGCCCCTTTTGCGCTGCCTGATGTCGTAGCAGAGCCTACTGATGGCCATCTTGTTGGGAATTTGCCACTCGTGGTGATCCCTGTTCCTGTACCCCTTGCCGCTTATCCCATTGTTGATATGCCCCCCCCCCTGACGTGGCCTCTGACGACGATAACGATCTACTAGAAAGAGGACCCATTTGAGGGCGAGGCCCTATTGCTGCTGGTATTAACCTACTGCTTGCGGACGCTCCTACGGGGGAAACTTATGCCCATTCCCCTGTCCCAGACTCATTTGAGTTCCTGACATCAGCATTTTCGCATATACAGGGAGTGCAGCACCACTCACACGACGCCGACCCTAATACGGCATCATCAGCTGCACCGGTTCCCGCACACAGCTTTGAGTTTGATCACAGTATTGAGGGTGATCCTGTTCTTCCACCTGGTTTTGATCCAGACCATGACTCTGAGTTCATATACTTAGACCAGCCCTTGGAGGATCCTGTAACCCTCTATGATGGTTGATCCAGCTGATTTTGAGATGGAGTTTGTTGATCCGGAGCCAGCCGTGGCCCCTGAGCCAGGCGTTGCTCCTAACACCGCATTGGAGCATGACCCTGTTCATGCCAATGCACCTGCTGTTGCTCCTTGGTTGATCATCTACTTGGACGAGAGAAAATTTGGGGTAACTGTGCAAGATAATTTATTATTACGGGGGCCCACGTAATAACGACTTGTAGTGCACAGAAATCCTGGTGGACTCTGCGGGTCAAGCTAATGAAAACCAATGTAGCAGGAAATAACTCAAACACGAATGACCAAGGCGATGAAGCCTCGAGATCATTCTATTTCAAACAACAAGCCAAATTGGCAAGCCTATGTGGAGGCTCAGAAAATTTATTTCCCCACCCATACATTGAGTATATTTATGTGTAAAATTGGGTGAGTACATGATGGCTTACGGTGCTATGTATCTCATAGACAATTGGAAAGTTGTCTAACCCACTTCATGCCATTCTGGCAGAAGAGAATGCCACCCAGGCGTGACACAAACACCAGTATGTTGCCAAGGTTAGGAGCCGAGCTGCAAAAACGCAACTCACAGGCAATTGCACGACATGAAGCTCTCCGCTTTTAGCACGACAATGGCACTATTGGAAATAATCCCTAGCTGACCGCACCTATAAGCAGTTCCTAAACTGCAAGCCTTTGAACTTCGACGAAACAGAAAGCGCCATTGCATTTGTTCGTTGGCCCGAAAAGATTGACTCCATTCTAAGAAAGACAAACTGTTCGCCCCAAATGGAGTGATACCTTTACCTCAAGGTCATTACTAGACGGCACACTCTCATGGTGGGACCATCAGGTTCAGGCCCTTAGCACGGATGCTACCTATGCACTGAGCTGGAACGAGCTCAAGGAAATGATTGAGAAGAAATGTTGTTCTAGGACTGGAATTCAGAAGCTTAAGGTGGAGTTCTGGAATTTGAAAATGGAGAGACCCGAGATTCCTTAACATGTCCAGAAATCGCACGACTTGCCTAGGGTCGTCCCCTACTAAGTCATTATTGTTGTACGATACAGTTATGTACATATAAGCTTTACATTGTGGTCTCGATTTGTGGTAATGCAATCGCAGTATTCTCATCACTTGTGATGTTTGATCTATGGTTTATGTTCTATGACATGAGATGTTATGTGGCTGATTTATTGATAGCATGAGATGTTATGTGCTGATATTGTTGAATACATACATTTTACCTGCTACGACCTAACCTATGTGAAACATCTTTTAGAAGATGCCACCAAGACGCGAAATGCGCATACCCACCAACGAGGCGGAACTTCAGGAAATCATTGCTGCAGTCATCGCACAATACGAGGCCCATCACTCCGAGCGCAACGGAGGTACCTCGGAAGATAACGGTTGTACCTACTGGCACTTCCTCAACTACAAGCCTCCGAAGTTCGACGGCACTGGAGGTGCCATAGCTTTTGTGAAATGGATTGAAAGTATGGATTCCATCTTTCGAATGAGTGGTTGTACGCCAGAACAACAAGTCCTATACGTTTCTGGGTTGTTTCAAGATGGAGCTCGACTATGGTGGTACCTTCAGGTTCAAATGAAGGGCGAAACCGCAGCATATGCATTATCATGGGATGAACTGAAGGGAATGATGCATGAGAAGTATTGCTCCAAAGAGGAAACCCAGAAGTTGGAAGGGGAATTCCAGAGCCTGATAATGGAAGGTCCAAAAATGTTGGGATACATGCAAAGACTTCATGACTTGGCACGAGTTATTCCCCACTTAGCGGAACCAGAAATGAGGAAATTAGGACAGTTCATTTGGGAACTGGCACCAGAAGTCATGAGCTTAATGACAGCATCTACGCCACCAACAACTATTGCTGCAAGCAAGATGGGTTTGGCACTCGTTACGGAAGCCATTAGACTAGAAAAACTTGCAAACCCTGATAGGGGGACTCAGGTAGAGTCATCTGGAAAGAACAAAAGGAAGCTTACCGAAGATACCCGAACAAGTAATGATGAACAAAGATCTATTCGAGGTTGTTTTGACTGCGGAGACAAAGGGCATTTCAAGAAAGATTGCCCTAACAACAGACAGGCCAATGATAAGATTTGCTTAGAAACTAAAGCAAGACGTGCTGGGTGCAAGTATTACCATGAATGTGGATGTCGGAAGCCTAGGAGCGGGAGAAAAGGGCACAACAAGGATGGTTGTGGGATGAAGAGTCCCAGACAGGGAGAAAACCATAACAACGCTCAAGGTGGAAGCAGGAAAGGAAATGGCCGAGTGCTAGGATGCTTCCATTGTGGGGACATTGGACATCTTAAGAAAGAATGCCCGAAGTTGAAACAAGACCGTGAAGGAACACCCAGCATCGGAGTTTGTGAAGCATGCCAGGATCCAGGCATGATTACTGGTACGTTCTTTAACAACCAAAACTTTCGCATCTATCTTGTGTGAAACTGGTGCCGATTATAGCTTCGTATCGTTAGAATTTAGAAACATGCTGGGTTTAGCCGCTAGTAAGTTAGATATTCCATACTCGATCGAATTAGCAAATGGGAAGTTTGTAGAAGCTAACGAGGTGATTCGAAGTTGTGTAATCGAACTAGGAGAGCGTGAGTTTGCTCTCGATCTACTACCAGTCCAGTTGGGAAGCTTCGACGTGGTAGTAGGGATGGATTGGTTATCGAGTAACAAGGCAGAGATAGTTTGTCACGAGAAGATAATTCGTATCCCGACCGATGATGGTGAGACCATTGTTGTTCATGGGGAGAAGCGTGAGACGCCGTTAAGGATGATTAGCTGCCTGAAAGCAAGGAAGTGTTTGCAGAAAGGATGTGTTGCTTTTCTGGCACACATTGTGGATAAAAAGGCTGCTGAGCCGAAGATCGAAGACATCCCTGTCGTGAGGGAATACCCAGAAGTCTTTCCAGAAGACTTGCCTGGCTTGCCACCTCAAAGGCAAGTGGAGTTTCGCATCGACTTAGTTCCAGGCGCCGCGCCTGTGGCTAAGGCACCCTATAGACTTGCTCCGTCTGAGATGCAAGAACTGTCGACACAACTTCAAGAGTTGTTAGACAAGGGTTTCATCCGATCAAGCTTCTCGCCTTGGGGAGCTCTAGTTTTGTTTGTGAAGAAGAAGGACGGTAGTTTCCGTATGTGTATTGACTACAGAGAATTGAACAAGCTGACGATCAAGAATAGGTATCCCCTGCCAAGAATCGATGATCTGTTCGACCAGCTTCAAGGTTCGAGCTTCTATTCAAAGATCGATCTTCGATCTGGATACCATCAGCTACGGATACAGGAGGAGAGTATCCCGAAGACAGCCTTCAGAACTCGATATGGACACTACGAGTTTCTCGTTATGCCGTTTGGTTTGACAAACGCACCTGCAGTGTTCATGGATCTGATGAATCGAGTTTGTAAGCCGTACTTGGATAAGTTCGTGATCGTATTCATCGATGACATCTTGATTTATTCGAAGACAAAGGCTGAGCACGAGCAGCATCTTAGAGCCATTCTGGAGCTGCTAAAGAAGGAACAGTTGTACGCCAAATTCTCTAAGTGTGAGTTTTGGCTGAGAGACGTGCAATTCCTTGGGCACGTGGTAAATGAAAGTGGAATTCATGTGGATCCAACCAAGATCGAGGCGATCAAGAATTGGGAAGCGCCAAAGACGCCAACCGAGATCCGGCAATTCTTGGGTTTGGCTGGCTATTATCGAAGATTTATTGAGGATTTTTCAAAGATCGCTCAGCCATTGACGCTCCTCACGCAAAAGGATAAAAAGTTTGATTGGGGAATCAAACAGGATGAAGCATTTCAGTTGTTGAAGGATAAGCTTTGTAACGCGCCAATCTTAGCTCTACCGGAAGGTACCGACGATTTTGTGGTGTACTGCGACGCTTCACGTCAAGGATTGGGTTGTGTGTTGATGCAACGTCAAAAGGTTATCGCCTACGCATCACGCCAACTGAAGGTGCATGAAAAGAACTATACCACGCATGATTTGGAGCTAGGCGCAGTGGTTTTTGCTTTGAAGATTTGGAGACACTACCTTTACGGTACGAAGTGTACGATCTTTACAGATCACAAAAGCCTCCAGCACATATTCAACCAGAAGGAGTTGAATATGAGGCAAAGGCGATGGGTTGAGTTGCTGAACGATTACGACTGCGAGATCAAGTATCATCCAGGGAAGGCGAATGTGGTCGCCGATGCCCTAAGTCGCAAAGAGAGAATCAAGCCCATAAGGGTTAGGGCTATGGAAATGATTATCCAAACCGATCTTTCCTCACGCATTCGAGCAGCGCAAAAAGAAGCTCTCAAGGAGGGAAACCTTGAGAAAGAATATCTCCGTGGGATGGAGAAGATATTGGTTCCAAACAAGGAAGGAACGTTATGTTTTGAGAAAAGGATTTGGGTTCCTTTGTTTGGTGATTTAAGAGAAGCTATTTTTGATGAAGCTCACAAGTCACGGTACTCTATCCACCCGGGAGCGGATAAGATGTACCAAGATCTTAAGGATTATTATTGGTGGCCTAGGATGAAAGGCGATGTTGCTATTTATGTGAGCCAATGTTTGACTTGCGCTAAGGTTAAGGCAGAATACCAGAAGCCTTCGGGACTTCTGCAACAACCAAAAATTCCCCAATGGAAGTGGGAAGAAATATCCATGGATTTTGTTACAAAGCTGCCGAGAACGCCTAAGGGCCATGACACTATCTGGGTGATAGTGGATCGCTTGACGAAATCAGCACATTTCTTGCCTATCCGCGAGAAGGATCATACAAGTAAATTGGCTGAAATTTACATGAGAGAGATTGTCACTCGCCATGGAGTACCTCTCTCGATTATTTCTGATAGAGATGGAAGGTTCGTATCAAGGATATGGCAATCCTTCCAGGAAGCTTTTGGCTCGAAGCTGAATATGAGCACCGCGTTTCACCCACAGACCGACGGCCAAAGTGAGCGGACGATTCAGACATTGGAAGACATGCTGAGAGCATGTGTGATGGATTTAGGCGGTAGCTGGGATAAGCATTTACCCCTGGTTGAGTTTTCATACAACAACAGCTACCACACCAGTATTGGTGCCGCGCCATTCGAAGCTTTATATGGGCGCAAGTGCAGGTCGCCGCTCTGTTGGTCTGACGCAGGTGATAGACAATTGGTAGGTCCCGATGTAGTTCAGGAAACTACAGATAAGATCGCGCAAATCCGAGATCGCATTAGCGCGGCTCGTGATCGCCAGAAGACCTATGCAGATCTGAAAAGGAAACCTCAAGAGTTTGAGGTTGGGGATATGGTTTTGTTGAAAGTATCACCCTGGAAGGGTGTAGCACGCTTTGGGAAGCGTGGGAAGTTGAATCCACGCTACATTGGTCCTTTTAAGGTTTTGAAGAAAATTGGAACAGTAGCATACAAGTTGGATCTACCTGCCGAGCTGAATAACGTTCACGATACATTTCATGTATCCAATCTTAAGAGGAGTCCAACTCAAGTTAACGTTGCCATTCCTACCGATGAGATTCATATTGACGACACGCTCCACTTCGTTGAAGAACCTGTTGAGGTCACGGATTGGAAAGTTAACAAGACCCGCCGGAGCAGTGTCAAGCTCGTCAAAGTTCGCTGGAATGCTAGACATGGTCCTGAATTCACCTGGGAGCGTGAAGACCGAATGAAAGAGAAATACCCCCACCTGTTTCCTAAGAACCCTGCTTCTTCAAGCAGAACCTAAATTTCGGGACGAAATTTATTTAACGGGGGGAGAATGTGACAACCCTCACAAAACCAGGTATCCGTACGACTTAATTAATTATTAATTGTTGCCTAATTACTGTGCTTTACTGAGTTTGCTGATAAACTGCTACTTGATTTTTGATACTTGTACATATCTGCATCATACTTTGATATTCCTGTCACTACACTACTTATTTACTGAACCTTAGTGACAAACATGATGCACGAAAGCACAGTAGCACTAAACGGATACACAGTGAACATGCTGATATAGCCAGCATCAGGCAAACACTGCCTCTAAAGGCCTGAATGAGCCAGAATATTTTTACTACACCCATAGTGTGTGTAGGGATACAAGGGTTGTATGATTACGTCTCTAGGAATAAGATATAGAGATTTGAATGTGCCTAAAACGAACTTTAAGCACGAAACACAGCACTTTTATCAACACACTAGCTTCTAGCTAATTAATAAAGTGCCAAAATATGAGGAATTATTCCCGACACTTTGCAGAATAAATTGTGTCGCTAAAAATATTATTTATGACGCTTAACGGATATCTTAAGCACTTTAACGGATTACTATCCGACCGAACAACCGGACAATACCCGGAACATAAAAATATTGCCAAAATTAATATTGGTATTTTTCTGAGCCAGTTAGGGCCCCTGATTACCCTAACACCCGCTATCTAATGCATTAAACAACTAACGAGGTTAGTACCTTAAAGTAACGCACTTAACCAAACTGAACCGTAACTGAACGATTGAAAACGAACCGAGTACCGTTACAACTCAATGAAATCGGCCAACTAGTGGGGCCAAGGAGAGTACGCTTTTGAATATTTAATTGGATTGCACGAGGATCGAGACGACTTTCTCTACTTATACCCTCACCTCTCACACACACAAACACACACACCTCACCTTCACTCTCTCTCCCTCTCCCTCTCCCTCCTCTCGGCCGAGATCACCACCACCCCCACATCCGTTTTTCGGTTCAAGTCTTGACATTCCAAGCATATACAAGTGTTGGTGGTTACGTACAACGGAGCTCGGAACAAACGGAACGCGGAGGACCTCTACCGTTTGCTATTATCCACGCAGTTTTCGACTAGTTTCTTCCCTAGCCCCGAGCTAGAGGTATAACGTTTAAAACTCATTTTTGGTCATGTCTAAAGTGGTTAAAAAGATATTTGTCGGTTGAATGTCGGTAACCCGCTTAATGGAACTTTAAAGTTTGCTAAAACGTGAATATCGTTGGATAAAAGCTCAAAACGCGTGTAAATGTCGTAGTATTTAAATATGTTGGTTTTTATGGCCCGATCTATGATGTGGTGGCTCTCATCATCGTTTAACCCGACTTTGTTAGGATCACGTATCTTGACATACACTGGTTTCTTTGGTACAAGGGTTAAAAGGTGAAACTCCACCACACGGGAAACATGAACTTGTGTAAAAATGTTTTAACATGAAAAATAGTATTTAAAACAAGCCGATCTACGTATGTACAAGTGGTATATTCGTAGGACCGGGTGTCGAGAAAATCATGTTTTTGTAAAAATAGATAAAGTGTTAACAAATATGATTTTTATAAACTACAAGTGTAGAAACACTTGTAGAATGAAAGATCCGACAAAATAACAATTTTTACAAAATTGTCGGGAAGTTGTAAGAAGTAAGTTGTTCTAAAAAAAAAACGAGGTTTTTGCAAGACTAAGCTATGTTATAAATAGATCCACTAAAAATAACGAGATCTACATCGTAGTTTTTGTAAAAACTACAAGTTCATGAAATGACGCGGTTTTACATACTAGTCTTCTATTTGAAGTGTTGAAAATTGATTCGGTTGATTTGATAAATTGTTGAGATGATTTGTAAAAGAAAATGATACGCTTGAAAGCGTGGCCACCTCCAGTTACAGGGGAAACTCTGGCGAAATTTTCTAAAAATCTAACACTTAGAATTATTTACAAGAGTTAGACTACTTTGACATGTCTTCAAAAATATATTTCGCCACAACTTTATTTATAAATAATCGGAGGTGGGATTTTCACAAAACCAAAAGTGATAAATATTTATTCGGTAAATATATTTTGTCACCTCACTGTTTATGATTATTTTGTGAAGATATATAAATATTATTTTTAAGAGTAAAAATAATATTTACTAACCGTGTCAAATCCGAAATAATACAAACGCCTTCACGGCAAACATATAAGTTACAACGGTAATTTCTATTACCATTTAATCACCAAAACGTAACTTACGCTTTATTCGGAAGTATTCATGAGCGCGTATGTTGTCAATATATTATTTTGGGAAAATATTATGAGAAAAAGGAAATATATTATTTTTGAGAAAAATGAATATATTTTGGAATAAGAAATAAAATATATTAAGTGGGACTTAATAAAATAATATAAGTATACATGTATTTAATTCCCCCATCCTTGGGAAGGAGATTGCGTATCAAATATATATACGAAACGGTTGACTAACTGTTTCCCAAAAATATAATCTATGAAGCTAAAGCACGGCCATCCGTCTAATAGAATTAGCACATGTAGGTCGTTGCACAGCACTTGGATATTGGAATGCTTGATTTTGTGACGCGTTCACTGTGAGTTCATGTCCCCCTTTTCTCTTAACTGTTTTCAGTTTTATAAACTGCGGGGGTGAAATACATGTTACAATGATTATGGATATGTTATACATGGTATGGTTAGCATAAGGAGGGTTATTCTTAGATCATGTGAGTGGGTAGGCAGAAACTTGAGGCCATTAATCCTCGTTGAGGACCGAGGGACAGGAGCGGTAGATCTATCTGGGTGTAGCGAGCCCAGCCCCAGGTCCAGCTGAACGGACCTCGGGGTGACTTAGTGCCCGACGCATAAATCCGCTAGGTTTGAGTCATCCCTACTTGCACTTCACACATATCAGTGGACTTGCAACCCATTGGTGATCTCTTTTGTTTCCTTATTTGCTACATACCAGGTTTTTGATAAAGATAAAGGTTTGTTTACGCACTTTCGCATGAACTCGCTCAACATTATTGTTGATTTTTCAACTTACATGTATTTCAGGAAACTAACGATCTGGCGCGGTATGGCTTGTTTTCCGCTGCATTAGGCCCGAGGTCATCCAGGGTTCGAGACTTGTGACTCTTTCCTGGACAAGTCACAGTCCCTGAACCATGTTTACTTTAAGTTTGCATTTGTAATGTTTAGACAAGTTATGGTTGTTGGGTGTTAACCCATTAAGACAATGTTTAATATTTTTATTAGCAATGGATGATCTTGCATATTTTTAATTCATATAGCTTGTTATGATTAAGCTATGGTATTAAGAAGTCACACCAAATTAACCACGCTTCCGCAAAGCCAGGGTGTGACAAGAACCCAGTCTGTACCACACTCTAAACCACCCTCTAGAACACATACCGCACATAATAGTAATTCTCATCACTCATCAAACCAAAGGAGTGTTCCATCTAAGAGAATTGTGCTGAATCAAGAACCCCGTGATAAGGGTTGCTCCAATAAGTATTTTGTTTCATGCAAACCCAGGGATTTCACTAGGGAAAAAGGGGCTATTGATTGCATGACATGGTTGGATGAGATGGACGTAGTGGTTGATATCAGTGGTTGCGCTGATAAGGATGTGGTAAAGTTTGTATCTCAATCATTCAAAGGTGAAGCACTAGCTTGGTGGAGGTCTTTGATCCAAGCTATAGGAAAAATCCCATTGTACAATCTGTCTTGGGATCAGTTTGTGACATTGATTAAGGAGAACTACTGCCCTCAGCATGAGATTGAAAAGATTGAAGTTGATTTCTTGTCCTTGGTTATGAAAAACCTATATTGTTAAGCCTACCTTACGAACTTCAACACTATGTCAAGACTGGTTTCGTATCTGGTGACTCCAGAACCCAAGAGAATAGCTCGTTTCATTGGGGGTTTAGCCCCAGAGATCAAGTCAAGTGTGAAGGCCTCTCGACCAGCTACTTTTCGATCTGCAGCTGATATATCATTGTCTCTCACTCTGGACGCGGTCAGGCAGAGATCGCTGAGAAACACTGATGCTGAGAAAAGGAAGCGTGAGGATGATAACTCACGACGTTTAGACAAGAAGCATAAGGGAAACAATGACCACAAAAAGAGTTCTGGAACTAAAAAGGATGGTCAACAATCGGGTGATAAGCCCAAATGTAAGGTCTGTAAGAAGCACCATTTTGAGAGGTGCAGGTATGAGTCGAAATCCCAGTCACTGCCAAGAGCTTGTGGGATTTGTAAATCCTCTGAGCACAAAACGTTAGACTGTAAGAAAATCAAGGATGCTACGTGCTATAATTGCAATGAAAAAGGGCATATCAAGTCCAACTGCCCAAAATTTGCAAAGAAAGCTGAGGATGGGAAAAAGACCAATGCTAGGGTCTTCCAGATGAACGCACAGGAGGCGATCCAGAATGACAATGTGATAACAGGTACCTTCCTTATTAATGATGTTTATGCAAGGGTGTTATTTGATTCTGGAGCAGATAAGTCATTTGTTGATGATAAGTTTTGTAAGTTGTTAAACCTGCCTGTTAGAACCCTAAGCATAAAATATGAGGTTGAATTAGCCGATGGCACCATAGAAACCGCATCAACCATGTTAGATGGATGTTTCATATCCATTAGGAACCACTCTTTTCCATTGTCCTTACTTCCTTTGAACTTAGCTGGTTTCGACATAGTAATAGGTATGGATTGGTTATCCCATAACCAAGCTCAGATTGTGTGTGACAAGAAGCAGGTGATGATCAAGACTCTGTATGGTGAGCCACTTACCATACAGGGAGATACTCAGTATGGGTTACCTAAGCAAGTGTCTATGCTTAAGGCTTCAAGATGTATGAAGAAGGGATGTGTCATTTACATGGCACAAGTGACTATTGATGAGCCGAAGCCTAAGATTGAAGACATCCCCATCATTTTTGAATATCCCAAAGTATTCCCTGAAGAACTACCTGGTTTGCCACCAGATAGGCAAGTAGAATTCAGAATTGACATTATTCCTGGAGCAGCGCCTGTTGCAAGAGCACCTTACAGGTTGGCACCAACAGAGATGAAAGAGTTAAGGACTCAATTGGACGATTTGTTGGCAAAAGGTTTTATACGTCCTAGTTCGTCTCCTTGGGGAGCACCAATCATGTTTGTAAAGAAGATGGATGGATCGATGCGTCTACGCATCGATTACCGCGAGCTTAACAAGGTCACTATCAAGAATAGATATCCATTGCCCAGGATCGACGATCTGTTCGATCAGTTGCAAGGGGCAAGTTACTTCTCCAAGATCGATTTGAGGTCAGGCTACCATCAGTTGAAGGTTAAAGATGAAGATGTATACAAGACTGCATTTAGGACTCGTTATGGTCATTACGAGTTCTTAGTGATGCCTTTTGGGCTCACTAATGCACCTGCAGCGTTCATGGACCTCATGAACCGTGTCTGCAAGCCCTACTTAGATAAATTCGTCATCGTCTTCATCGATGACATTCTCATTTACTCGAAGAGCCAAGCTGACCATGAGAAGCATCTCCGTTGCATTCTGAAACTGCTTCAACAAGAAAAGCTCTATGCCAAGTTTTCGAAGTGTGAATTTTGGCTTCGTGAAGTCCAATTCCTTGGACATGTGGTTAGTGAGCGTGGTATCCAGGTGGATCCCGCTAAGATCGAAGCTATCATGAATTAGCAAGAGCCAAAGACGCCCATGGAGATTCGCAGCTTTCTAGGATTGGCAGGATACTATAGGCGATTTATCGAAAACTTCTCAAGAATTGCAGCACCCCTGACTTTGTTAACTCGCAAGAATAGCAAATTTGACTGGGGGCCTAAGCAGCAAGAATCTTTTGACATTCTTAAACAAAGTTAAGCAATGCACCAGTGCTGACATTGCTAGAAGGTATCGAAGAATTTGTGGTGTATTGTGATGCAGTGCATACAGGTATGGGATGTGAGCTTATGCAGAAGGGCAAAGTCATTGCCTATGCTTCTCGACAATTAAAAGTGCATGAGAAGAATTACACCACCCATGACTTGGAGTTTGGTGCCGTTGTATTTGCACTGAAACTTTGGAGGCATTACTTGTATGGTACCAAGTGTGTGATCTATTCAGATCACAAGAGCCTTCAACACTTGTTTAATCAGAAGGACTTAAACATGAGGCAGTGACGTTGGATGGAGACACTGAATGATTATGATTGTGAAATCCGATACCATCTAGGCAAGGCAAATGTAGTCGCCGATGCCTTAAGTCGAAAGGAAAGGGTGAAGCCCATAAGAATCAATGCCAAGAGCATTGAATTAAGGAACAATTTAAATGAAAGTTTGTTAGCCGCTCAGAAGGAAGCTATGTTGGAAGCTAACTACCCAAATGAAAAGTTGGGAGTCACTGCAAAACAGTTGTCATGTGGCAAGGATGGAATCCTAAGATTAAATGGTCGAATATGGGTTCCAATCCATGGAGGACTTAGGGAAGTAATCCTTCAGGAAGCCCATAGTTCCAAGTATTCTGTTCATCCTGGAAGTGACAAGATGTACCAGGATTTGAAGGCGAATTATTGGTGGATAGGCTTGAAAAAGTCTATAGCCACTTATGTGGCCAAATGTCTGACATGTGCTCAAGTCAAGGCAGAGCACCAGAAGCCGTCGGGTTTGCTACAACAACTTGAACTTCCCACCTGGAAATGGGAAATGGTGACTATGGATTTTATCACCAAGTTACCCAAGACAAAGAAAGGAAACAATACTATTTGGGTGATAGTGGATAGACTGACTAAATCAGCCCACTTCCTACCTATTAAGGAAACACATAGCTCAGATAAGTTAGCTCAGCTGTACGTGGATGAGATTGTATCTCTCCACGGGGTGCCAGTGTCTATGATTTCTGATAGGGATATAAGGTATACATCGCATTTCTGGAAAAGTTTTCAACAATCCCTAGGCACTCGATTAAACTTCAGCACAGCATATCATCCTCAGACGGATGGTTAAAGTGAGCGAACAATTCAAACGCTGGAAGATATGTTAAGAGCTTGTGTCATTGATCTAGGTGGAAGTTGGGATGATCATCTTCCACTAATAGAGTTTTCATACAATAATAGCTATCACTCAAGTATTCAAGCTGCACCATTTGAAGCCTTGTATGGAAGGAAGTGCAGGACGCCTGTTTGTTGGGCAGATGTTGGAGACGTCCAACTGACAGGACCTGATATAGTCCCGGAGACGACCGACAAGATTGTAAAGATAAGAGATCGTCTCAAAGCTGCCAGATATAGGCAGAAGAGCTACGCAGAAAAAAGGCGTAAACCTCTAAAGTTCGAGGTAGGTGATAAAGTTCTGCTTAAAGTATCACCCTGAAAGGGGTGATGCGATTTGGTAAGAAAGGTAAGTTAAGCCCAAGGTATATAGGACCATTCGAGATCATCGAATGTGTTGGAACAGTGGCTTATAAGTTAAACTTTCCTGAAAAGCTCAATGGTATTCATAACGTATTCCACATCTGCAATCTGAAGAAATGTCTAGCTGATGAATCACTAGTCATGTCACATAAGGATGTGCACGTATATGAGAGCTTAAAGTTTGTTGAAAAACCTTTGTCGATCGAGGATCGACAGGTTAAGAAGCTTCGAACGAAGCAAGTCCCGATTGTAAAGGTCAAATGGGATACCCGTAGAGGTCCCGAGTATACGTGGGAGGTAGAGTCCACAATGAAAGAAAAGTACCCTCATTTGTTTTGTTAAATCTGGAGGTCGAGATTTCTTTTAAGGGGGTGAGGATGTAACACCTCGTAAATTTATGTCCAATAATGTATCGACACATGTCATGAGCTTTAAACGTGTAAAAGATTACATATGAAGGACTAAAGTTGACAACCAAAGAAAGTATGTGAATAAAAGGATTCAAAATGTCAACAATGGATAAATATACTTTACAATAACCCTACACGATGTTTATATCCTCAAACGAATGAATTATGGATCATACGAAGCTAATTGTGGAAGAAAGTGAGAAATTACAAACTACAGGGGTTAAATGTGTCAACATGTTTAAAGTATACCTCTGAGTGACCTTTTAGCAAACCCGAAGCTTTGTAACAATTAATTATACTCACTAGAATAAGTGATAAAAATTTCATATGGTTTCCATAAAGTATGAGAAAGTTATGATAACATTCGTATATGAGGGGTTAAAAGCGTCAACGTTGAAATTTAAGGCTTTTCGGGTGATCAAAAGTTAACCAAGGACTTAACAAAGTTTGGTTATGTCTTGGAGCCCTTAAAAGTCAAGTTAGAGGGTTAAAAGTGCAAGAAATAAAGTTAAAACCATGTTTAAAAGGACCAGGGGCCAAAATGCAATTTGCTGAAACTTGTTGACCTGAAGCTGGGCCTCATACCGGCCGCGTAAGCCCCCCATGGACTCTTACGCGGGCCGCCTGGGACTGCCAACGACAGAAAAGCTTGGCAGCTGCCTGTAAAGGCTGTGTAACCGACTTATATGGCTTGTTTTACATACCAGGGGCTGCCCCAATGGTATTTCATGCATAGGGGGCACCTATAAGCATCATATAACACCTGTAGACTTGCTTGGCATGATCTAGTTGCATCAAAACTCCTATATAAGAACTCCAAATTTGCAAACATTGGACACTTGCATTTCAAAACTCTCACAACTTCATTCCTGGAGGTTTTTGGAGCTCAAGACCACTTCCTAGAAGTCATTAGTCGTGCATAGGACTTCAGTAAGTGTCCTTAACCTTTCTTAATTCAGTTTTACTTAGTTTATTAGCCTAAAGTCAAACCGTCGTAATTAACGTTTGACTTCGTGATTATTCACAAATTGTCCAGTCAAATCTCGAATTGAAAGTACCTATGAGTTGGTAATTATGTGGGTAATAAACCCTTAAAAGGGCACCCTCTGATTCCTACTCTAACTAGGTCAATTGTCGGGTCAAAGTTAATTATAAAAAGTCAACAGAAAGCTAATTTTCGCATAAACACATAATTAACAATGTAGAAGCCATGCGACCTGTTTTATCACTCATATAACTTGGTAATCAATGTAAGAACATGTCTAAACATGTTCAACCCGACAATTTTCAGGTTAAGCTCGGTTCGGAACCGAAAATCGCAAAAGTAGACTTTTTCTTTCACTTTCAGTTCTGACCCATAGGGCATAGTTTAGAAATGCCTTAGAGCTTTATTAGGACCAGGTTTCATGTTAGTATAACCTTCTGTGATTATACAACTTGGTTCATTAGTTATCCGATTCATATGCATGTTTCCGTTAAGTGCTTAAATGTTGACTATTATGCCCTTTTGACCTTAAAACGTGATTTTTGAAAATGTAAAAGAATAGAGATCTTAGAGCATTCTCATCCAAACCACCAAAATTTGTGTGGAGGGTTTTTAAAATATAAGAAGTATAAAAAGTGGTTGTGAGTGGAGGAGAGAGAAAATGTTACTGTTCATCTGTATATTTAGGGGGACACTGTTCACCCCCTATACTTTTTTAATATATATTGAAAGTGGTTGTGAGTGGAGGAGAGAGAAAATGTAATATATATTGAAAAGGAGAGAGAAAAAGTATTTGTTTTTAGTGGAAATATATTGATATAGGAGTTGTTTTTTAGTGGAATGTATGTATATTTTTAGTGGATTGGATGTGAATGCTCTTAGTTACTGATTTATAAACTTTCCCTAAAAATTAGACATCAATTTGAGGTCTAGATTAGGAGTTATGCTCATTAGCGTAAATGAAAAGCTTTTTATTAATTAAACGGCGTAATTAACATATAGCCTACTTAACCCAAATTTTGATACCAAACTTTTTACCCACTGATGTAAAATAATATTTTGGGATTTTTGGAGATTTTTATTTATTTTTAGGCTGAGCATAACATAGGGTTCTAGCTTTGATTCGGTAGTTGTCGGTTTTGCCCTTTTTGCCTATAAAATGAGTTTTACAAATCATTTTGATATCAAACCTTTTCCTACTGATTTTATATGATAAATAAAATATTTTAAGCCTTCTGGAATAATTAAAATATAAGCTTTTCTTAGAAAACCCGGAAATCGCTTAAAACCGTCTTTTTACGCGTTTTTAACGCATAGTAAGTATTAAAACTATTTTTATCATATAAGACTAGATACCTACTGATATTTTTAGTAAATTTTTATACTTTAACAGTAAGAAAAAGTTTTAAACTCAGATTTCCAAATTTGACCTTTAAACCTTATGTGAAATTACCAAAATGCCCCTTCGGTGCATAGTTTGGTTATAAATGATAAATTTCATATATATGTAATACCCTACTGAAATAACTTATCAAATTAAGTATTTTTACTGATTATATCAGACCTAAAACTAAGATTATATTAAATCTCTTTTATAACCTTTTACATTACCAAAATACCCCTACGGGGCATAATTTGAGTTTAAATTCTTTTTGGGCATAATAGAGGATATCTTACTGATGTCACAACATATTTAAAGCATATTAACATAGGAAACCTGTATATGACTCTTATGATTACCCGTAATGCATTTTTCGCGTTCGGTTCGGTTTATGTAACTAGTTTGCATAAATTGACCGAAACGGGTCAAACCTTATCATTTTTGTCTCAAAATCCAGAATGTGTTTAGTTTACCCATATTACACAAGTCTCCAAACTTTTCGGGTCTAAATCACATTCTATTCCGGTCTTCTCTTAATCGTGCGTTTGAACCGTATCTTCCTTTAAAACTAACCGGTCTAAGTTTAGGCTTAATAAAAGACCCGTTAGGAATCTAATAGGTTATTAAAAACCTTCGTTCCAGATTAGGAGACCCGGTAAAAGCTACTTGCACTTGCTGTTTGTGAATTATACTTGCTCAGGTAAATACTTTTAACTTATTTTCCCTTATACGGGCTTGGAGTATGGTATATAAAATACCGCTTGGTCGGGCATTGAATCTTTAATCGTATGAAGGTTAATTTATTGAAATGACCCGTTTAAATTGTTGTGTTTGCATAAAGCCTTTGGGGGGGTTAATGACCATGTCCCGGATATCCTTGGCATCATTCATTGAATGGCCACGACCTTAGCACGGGGTGTAGGCATACACCCGCCAGTGCATATATATATATATATAATAAGATATAACCGCCATACGAGAATAACTCGCTGCGGGAATATATCATGTGGTGTGTCTATTAATCTTTAACCCGGTATTCAACCCGGGCTACTGAACGTATAACGAATATGTAATTCTTTTACAAGTTTATATATAAATAATTATCCCAAGTTATAAAACATTTTTGTGCCTTGTGCATTCAAATCAATTTTCCTAAACCTTTTTAAAATGAGTCAGTTAATTGTATTTACCAGTGTAAACTGACGTATTTTTCCAAAAAGTCTAAGTGCAGGTACTAATCGAAATAGGCTGGCCTCTCCTTAGCATCAATAAGAGTCTTGCAAGCTTGGATGCATTTTGAATCTGATGAACTATGTTTCCTTTTTATTTGATCCGCCTGTGGATCCTTTACAGTCCGTTTGTAATACTTTGATATTACTCTATATTCGGTTTGTAATGTGATTCAACTTTTGCTTCCGCTGTGCATTTAAATTGTGTTGTTTGACTATGACGATATCAACTACGTCACGATACTCCCCACCGGGCCCACCGGTAATACATGGAAATATCGGGGTGTGACAATTCCTATGGGGTGGGTGCCTTGATAACAACAAAATAAGTTGGGTTCCGTGGTTCAAAGTAATTACTCCGGTGGAACAAAGTGGCTTGGGAATCGGTAGTTTAATGGCTACAAACAAGGCACTTATGGTGAAATGGTGTGTACATTTCAAAAACGAATCATCACAGCTTTGGGTACGAGTCAATAAGGCAATACATGAAGGAATAAGGGGAGTGTCTTCAATACCACTCAAAAGCTCAATCGGTGGAGTATGGAAAAATATAGTACACATGGGGAGGAAATCGAGTAATCACCAAATTGATGTTCAAAACAGGCTAAAACTCAAGCTAGGATGTGGAGGTAACGTCTATTTTTGGCTGGATAAGTGGATTGGGGACTTCACGTTACGGGCTCAGTATCCTAACCTCTTCGCAATGGAATCAAATAAACACTGTAGCGTGAAACAAAGATTTACTATCACAAACGAGAGAATTGAATGGTTTTGGGGCAGCACAAATGTCTTAACAGAGACAGGGGTAATTGAGGAATGGAATGATTGTTTGCGGCTACTTGAAGGTCAAAACATTGGGTCAAAATCAGATGAATGGTGGTGGCTCTCGGGAGATTCAGCAGAACCGTTTCAAGTGGGTGAATTAAGGAACGAGTTGGATAAAATGCAAGTCATTCCGGAAACAAAAGTGTTAAAATGGTTAACTTGGCTTCCAAAGAAAAGCAACTGCTTTATGTGGCAGGTCGTACTAAACCGAATACCAACTAGGGAGGCACTTGCAAGACGTAACATCACACTACCATCAGCGTCATGTGTTCTATGCAACATGGTAGAAGAATCTACAGACCATCTACTAGTGACATGTTAATATGCGCAACAAGTATGGGTGGCAATCTCGCTATGGTCTAAAATACCCCTGCCCAGGTACTTACTGAATGTGGTAGAATTGCTCGAATTCGCACAACAACAACAGCTATTGGACAATAAAAAGAAGGCTTTCTACACAATCATAGCAACTGTGTGCTGGTTGTTATGGCGGACACGAAACGATCAGATTTTTAACAATAAGTATAAACAAGTGCAGAAGATAATTGGTGAGATAAAGTCATTGTCTTTCCTTTGGATCAACTCGAGGTCAAAGAACTTGAAGATCGATTGGAAAACCTGGTGCGAGTTTAAGGTGGCTTGGTAACAATTTTTCTGCAAATTTTAGTTCACTGTTAGATTGTATCTTGGCTCCATTTTGTATTGTCTCTTTTCTTTTGTTGTACTGTACATACTTGAGCATCTTGCTTGGGTTCTTTTTATATGAAATCGCCTTCTGTTTCCAAAAAAAAAGATTATCATTACTGTTACATTTAATTCAAGCCACATTTCGAGGACCAATATCTGTCAGTAAACAAAACGGCGATTCGGTTGGTATTGTGCATACATTTAGATGTTTATATAGAGATGGTATCTGCACCTGTTAATTTGATTATCTGTTAGACCATGTGTAGTGGTTAACACCTCACCCTTGGACGTTTTGCGTCATGTGGCAGCCTAGTCAGCAATGAGGTATTATGGGACGTCTTCTAAAATGGGTGTAGTGGGGATGTGGGCATTGTGGGGCATTATGTTTGTAATAAACTTAAATAAAAAAACATTAAAAAATCTAATTGGACAAAAGCAATGAAGCTGAAGGTGATTGGCCAAGACAATGCCCTGAAAGCGTGATTTGAATCACGCGAAAACACAAAAAATCAGCCAAACACGCCCAGGGGGGTGGTTCCCCGGCGTGTTTGGGCGGGATTGGGCACAAAAAAACTGGGCAAACACGCCCAGTACGCATGGCTTATACTGAAGTTAATTAGGTAATACCTTCAACTAAAATGATTCTAGGTTATGTGCAAGTTCCAGTTTCTGTCCCCTTGCATGCAAGTAGCCTGCAACAACCAAAGTTAGATTCTAAAATCAAAGCAAAACGTCTGGCGCCAATGATCTCTAGATCAAGTGGTGGAGGGTTTGCATTTCTGCAGGTTCAACTCTCACTTGGTGCAAAGTGAGACATTGGTGGGCAATGATGGGAGACCCAGGGAAACCTGGGTTGGATCCTTGAACCAAACGGGTTTTACGGGTAATTTTACTGTCGTGCCTACGGGCGGGTGGGTTACTGGGTTTTCTCCGGAATTGGTTGTGGACTCGGGTTACTCTCAAATTACTCCGATTGTCTGGTGGGTGTCTCGAGAGTGCTCGGGATTGATTCTGTTGGCCGTTAAAAAATAAGCAAAACGTCTGACAGAAGCAAAATTAAATTCTAAAACAAAAAAACGCCGAGGGAGCCCAGTAATCAGTGAGATGCCAATAGCAGCTCATATCATGGAAATAAGATTTCTCACCTGCATAGTTTTTATTTGAATCAAGCTCCAAAGCTAAAATGAAGAGTGTGGTGAGACCTTAATACAAAGAAAGTTTAATTAGTACAACTAACAAATAAGCTGACCCAAATAATAAATTCAAAGCTTTTTCTATGGGTGGTAATTCTTGACACGACATGGATGTAATAAGGTTTTAGGTTCATGGTTGTCGCTTCTAATCGTTTAATAAACGGGTAGCATTCGGATTGACACTTTTAACCATTTTAATTTAAAGGGGTCTGCCGTCAACCTATTCAAAAAATTATAATAACCCGCAAACCCATTTGACGCATTAAGAAAAATGAGTTACACGAAACTATGTATCCAATGTGTTATGCACCTTCAGATGGATTGCACATCTAAAACTGGTTAAGAAAAGTGTCCAAAGTCAGCAAGTTCATAAGTGGGCCATAAGCAAACAAATGTGAGCAGATTTCCTATAAAGATCTCCCATTTTTTGGTTTAAAAAAGCACGCGTGAGGCGCTGAAGCGTTGGGAATATCGTTTTTTTTTTCTCTGAGGCGTCACAACACGTGAAGCGTTTTGAGGCAAACTTTAAGCGCGAAGCGACCTTGGTTTGAGACGACGCTTCAGCCCAATCAGGTGACATTTGGGTCATTTATTTAGGCCCAATAGTCTTTAAATGAGGCCGCTACTTCTTTACCCTAAAAAAGAACCTTAGCTATCTTTTAACATATTCAGCCGCTCCATTCATCTTCTCTTGCGATTCTTCATACTTTCTCCAATAATAAGCATTAAAGACTATTTTTATGTTTATATTTTAAGTGTGTTTCGACATTAATTGATGTTTTAACTATGTTTTTTATGTGTTAAGTGTGTTTTTTAATCATGTTTTTGTGTTTGTTATTGATTAACAAGTATAAATAGGTCATGTTGATGTGTACAATATTTTTTTATTTTGAGCGTTTCATATACGTGAAGCTCTCACCTCGCGCTTGAAGCTTCGCTTAAAGCTTTTGGAACCAAAACGCTTCGGAGCGTCTCGCGCTTTTTTAACCCAAGCTCCCAATCATCCAAACTGATTACACCATATGAATCCTTTCCATAACTCAAGTATGTCTTTAGACTCTAGAGTAGGGCTAAACCTATATAACTTGAATCACTAAATGAAAAGAAAACAATTCTTTGTTGAAAATATCAAATCAGCCATATCAGCAGGCACAAAATTAACCAATTTCCAATACTCCAAAATCAAACAAAACATGTTTATATAATTTTTAAAAATAAGATAACAAAAACTAAGCATGGATACCCCATACTTCTCATTTATTTTACTCCTCCGACGCTGCTCCGTTTCCGAATGCTGCTTCGACCAATGAGAACTCGTCGCCTTCTGATTGTTCCTTCTCCCATCTACATTCATTTAAAAACTTCAATTTCCCAATTACGAATGCATATGTAGACACAGAAAAAAGAAGGTAACATTTATGTGAGGAGACGTTAGTGGTTCTCGAAATGATACAGTCTTCATGCTCTAATTCTTCCTAATGATGATTCTTCACAGACGTAACCATCAATCCAATTCCTACACAAAATGTATCATCACGTTATGGCGTGGTTAACAAACACATATTTACACAAAACTCATGGACACGAATATAGATAGCAATAGAACAAGACAACATGGATCGAACTTGGGTGTGCTAAGAATTCATACAACCACAAAACCACTTCACCATACACAATAATCTAACAACAACAACAACCGAACCCACTAAATCCCACAAGTAGCAAAACTATTGTTAGGGTCTGGGAAGGGTGAGATGTAGACAAATTCTACCTCTATCCCAATTATAGAGAGACCCTTGGCTCAAAGCATACAGACAAATTTATAAAGCATGAAGTATATATGTATATAGAAAACGACCGCTAATAACATAGGTGGTGAAAGAGTATATGGTTAAAAATAGACAAATATAACGTCAGAGACAACCTATAAGCCTATATAAGAGTACATGGTTAAAAATAGGCAAATGTAATATGAGCGACAACTTATAAGCATATATATAAGAAACAATCCCATATAAATTCCACCTAATGTATAAACCAAACTTAGGTCCCTACAACACATCTAAAAATGCATTTACACCATCCCCTAATAATCCTTAACCATAATCCTCCGCCTCTATGAACTCCTATCATGGACCATGTCCTCAGAGAGGTGCAACCGTAGTAAATCCTACCTAATCCGCTCGTCCCAGGTTAATTTGAGTCTGCCTCTACTCCTCCTCCCCTCCACAGTAAGGATTTCTACCACACAATAACCTAACAAACCTGGAAGAAAGTTCATATATATACACTAAAAGAAAAGGGGTAAAAAGTCAATGAAGATGTGCCATGTGTCATAAGTACTACTCACAAGGTTTTATTATTAATGATAATGATAATGATAATAGATAATGATAATAGATTGATAATGATAATGTGTATTTTCCTTGTTTTGATATTCGATTTCATAATAAGTGGTGTATTTTGGATTAGATTTACCTATAGACATTGATTATATACTTATTATATATTTTCGATGCCTATTAAAATTAATTAATATATTTTATGGTTAATGGGATTAGTATGTCACATAAAATAACTAGTTTCATATTTATCAATTTAAATAGTTATGATGTTAGTGTTAATTATATTTTGAATTAGAAAAAAGCCCTATGTATAGAGTTATTTTATTTTATATAGTTTTGGTGTTGCTTATTTGTACTTGGTGTCGTATTTCTTTAGGGTGATTTTCGTCTTTGGATTTTTTTTGTCACATCTCAACCGATGGCGGAATTATCGGAGCGCGACACTGAGCGAAATAGATTGTCCAGGAGAGAATCCATAACAAATATTAGTTATAATATATTAAAGGTTCATGTCCCATATCACAAATATCTAAAATAAAAACAGTTATTACGGACGTTGTTCTCAAAGACAAATTATCCATTCCGACTACTCAGATTTCATTAAATTGTTTGTTTCTAAGACTCCATCCTAACTTGATTCCAATATAGCAGCAAAACATCCTAAGCACCTATCACATACGTTAAAATAGAGGTCAATACACATAGTGTAAAGGTGAGCATACAAGTTTGATATAGTATAATAGAGTTCGAATTCGTTTACGCATAACCAGCATGTAACATGTATAAAGTGAAGGCAAGTAGGTTATCGACAGAGAAATATGCACAGACGTGACTGCGAATTGTAGAATGCGCAGCACATATCCCCACTGGGACACGTGAAGTAAAGCCCTTAACAACCCCTGTCCACGACAGGTGCTGAGTCCAAACTATAGTACTATCGTTGCTAAGGTGTCAGGCAACAATCACTGTGTTAACATAACATACAAGCATTCATCGAATAACATGTAGCATGCAATAACGGTTAGCGTATAAATAGTGTTTGCGTTGTGTGATTGATGTTATTTGAATATAGATAACGTATGTAACACCCAAAAGTGCGCAAAGCAAAAAGTGATCGAGTATACTCACAGATTGTGTTTAACAAGTAAACACTCTTTTGGATTGAAGGGAGCGCTGAGAGAGATTAGTCTGAACAGTTAACGATAGCATAAATGATAAGCGGCGCGTAAAACGGTGCAAAGTACCAAGTGTCGGATGGTCATCCGATCGGATGGCCATTCGATTGGATTGACATCTTGTTTGGTAAGGATATGTTTGTGTATGATGGCTTTGAAGTTTTCGTTGTAGCATTTTAAAAACAGAGAAGTGTCTCTACCCTTCAGGTCATCGATCGAACGGTCGTTCGATCGGGTAGCGATCCCATTGGTAGGACACTTAGTGAAAACAAGTTCACACCAGGATTGTCACTCGATCGGATTGCAATCCGATCGGGTGGCAATCCGTTGGTTACTAATTTGAAAATTGCTTAAGTGTTGAAGTTTCAAATGTCACATGATATGATGGTCGTTCGATCGGATGGCAATCCGATCGGACGACAATCCGTTCGACGTTCCTACCTTTGAAAAGTTGAAACTAAAAGTTTAAGTGTGGAACCAAGTGTAAGCCGATCGGGTGGCTGTTCGATCGGAAGGCATTCCGATCGGACGACAATCCATCCCAATGACCTGATCGTCTTTGACACTTGATTGTTTTGAAAGTTTTGCAATTTTGATCGAGACGGTGTGATGACGTGCTAAACAACGGAAACCCCGTCATGACCCAAGTAATCCGATCGTCCAGGAATCACCCTAGTCCAATCAGTTAACCTGTTCAAGACGGTTGTTCATGTTTAACCCGAAATCGGTAGTCTCTTTGATAAAAATCAGATCTTGAACCGACACATCACTAAGAAGGAGTAGAAGGTCAGAACGAGCTCCGATTCTATCGGTTTGGAGTGCATTGAGTGTAACAGAGTTGAAAGAAGGTTAGAAAACCATCTTTCAATCCTTTTAACCATGAATATGTGCAGATCTAAGCGAAAACATTGATTAATCTTGTGGAAATCCTTCAGATGTGAGTTGTTCTTGGCAGAACGAGGCCAACACTTGAAGTTCCTAGGAACTCCATGATGACATCTTCCTAGAACACCTCAAATTCGTTGATTTCACGGTTAAAAGTTAAGATTCAAAAGAGAAAATGATGAAGAAGTGCGTGTAGATCATGGAAGTACAAGATTTAGGTTGAAAACTGTAACAACCATAAATTTTATTTAGTGATTTCTGTAAATAATCGCAAATTACTGAGTATTAATATTTAAACATTCATGCTCAATTACGGGTTTATTAAAACTTTACTAAACTTGAAAGCAAAACAACATAATGTAATTTAATTCATCGTTTTAGAATAACGACGAAACAACTTGCGGAAGCTTCATTTAACGCGTGTTCGGTTCTTGCTCGATGCTTTATCTTCATCCGGGACTCTTGACATTCACATGAGATCAAAACCAACTTAAAAGTTAGTTTTGATAATTAAATAACTAGTACAACAAGGATGATTGGGTCGAATAATCGAATTAAATAAGGAAATCGAGAAATTCCAACATGGATATCTTGATCCCAAAAACAAGGATTTGAAACTGGCCTCCACCGTAACTTACGGTGGGCACCGTAAGTTACGGTGGCCCCTGGTATAACATGCCCCTACCGTAGATCAGTAGGCAGCTGCCGTAATGCTTTCAACTCCACCGTAACTTACGGTGGGCACCGTAACTTACGGTGGCCCCTGTATCAGAACTCCCATTTTGCCGTTTTTGACACGAAACCTTTCGTATCTTTCAATCCGCTCGTCCGTTTGAAGTACCGTTTCTTCCTACGTAATTGTAATTTGATTCTCCACCTTATGGAGTTAAAATCCAACATTCAAACTAATAAAATTCTGGATTTCTAAGTATTCGGCTTATTGTTCAAAATTAACATTTGACCCGTTTGTATTTAAGACCTCCCAAACTTGATTCTAGTTAATCAAAATTCTTAGACCAAGGTATTTAACTAAAAATATCTATCTTGGATTCATAAGTTTTGTGAATTACGCGGCAAACACCCAAGCTACGTGCGTAATTCATTTTGACCCGTTTGGGGGTTTTTATGCATTTAAGTATCAAATCCGCTCTTCTCTTTTCACGCCTTATATTTCCAAATTTTAGTGTCTACTTATTTTCCACCACAACTATTTTTGCGGTGGATTTAACTTAAGAAAACCCGAAATCCCAATCTACCCTTCGTTTAGTTACTTTACGCTAATGACCCCTTTAGGGCGTTTAATTCACAAAAGGTTTTGGCCTAAGACTCATATACGTGTCTAAGGGCTACATAATCACAACACAAGTTCCTAAACAACCTCTAAGGGTCGTTTACCCGGTTTATCTAATAAGGGCCTTTTGGTTAATTTTAGTCCCTCATTTTACGACAAAGGACTTTCGCTATAATTTTGACCAAAATATCACTTCTACTAGAACTCTAAATATGCGTACCTGGCTCGGGTCATAGCATCGACCCGTATACATACTTTTTGCTTTAAATTTTCTAGTTAAAGCAACGCAAATACATGTTATTTCCTGTTATACAAAAACTCAACAAGTAGTCGTTAGTTATTATTGTCAAAGGGTATTTGCACACTACTTGACCCATTTAGTCGACATGACCATTTGTCAACGTATGATGGTAGATTAATACCATAATGCCCCTTGAACCTATTCCGGTTCGCGCCATGGTTCTTATTACTTAAAAACAATATTTTTAAATTGTTCGACCCATTATAACTTTTACCAAATGGTGTCTTCATTTTGATCACTTTTATTTTTAACTAATAATTTGACCCGTTTGGTTGTCGAGTGAATCCCATCACTTCAATGACATAGCAACACAACCATTTTCGCTACTATATACATTACACATATTTAAACTAAGCTTGTCTACATAATTGTAACGAGATGACAAGCCGCGTACCTTTAAAGCGTTCCCTTCAAGCGCGTGTCCACTCCGGTTTGTCCGCTTAAAGACTCGATTCCTTTGTCTATAGAGTTCAATCAACGATTTGTTTAGAACTCCATTCATGACATATTTCACTATGTTATTCGAATATGCGTTGTTATTTGAAACTTAACATTTTAGCTTTCTCTTAGGCATTCTAACAAACACCTTATGTGCATCGTTTTACAAAATTATTGTCTAGTTTCAAGACTAGTTATTTAACCACTTTTGACATCCTCCTTAAGTTCATATGTCTAATTTTATTCATTAACATTCTAAGCTTGCTTCATAGAGCTCAAATAACACTTGTTTGACAATTTTAATTCTAGTGTTCATCCTATTTCTACAAGACCCATTTAACCCATGAGTGGATGATCATGAATCTCATAATTTGAACATCAATTCAACAAGATATTGACTAGGGTTTACTCCTAGTCATGATTTCATTCCTAATTTCATTCGAACATCAATCATGCAGACCCAATTTTCGACTTCAATTATTATCAAGAATTCAAGATGAAATCAAACAATGAAATTAAGCATACCTTATGATCCCTTTACTGAGGTGATCACGAATTTAGTTAAAGCCCCAATTCTCTAGCTCTATTTCCCTTTGATTTTGTTGAATTTGTGGGTTTTAGGGTTTTGAAGGAACCCTTCTTGTGCTCCTGATGATGTACGACCAAACACACACTCAAGTGTGTGTTTTGGTGTTTATTTATTTTAATCAAAAATAATCTTTCATCTTTGCCCCCTTTTGGTCCCTCTAGTTTCAAAGGTTATTTAAAAGGCTTACAAGTTCATGCTTATATATTGTCTTAAAAGAAATAACTAACCAGGTTGATTATTCCTAGTTAACTTAGTGGGTTCCGGGAGTTATAACCCGTTTATTTTAAGTCCCGTTAACCCGGGCTCCTTATAACTTTGTTTTTCTCAAAACATTTATTCTCCTTTTTTTATTAGGATTATTTGTTTAAGTCCTAATATTCACGGGGTTAATTTTACCACTAACGGTATTTTACCCGTTCATCACTATTAGCGAAGTTTGATTACTAGACCCGATTTTGGGGTGTTACAAGTCTACCCCCCTTAAAGAGGTTTCGTCCCCGAAACCTTATTTACATAGTTCATCGAGTTTTAAACTCAATGCATTTGACCTGGGTTATCTTTTAAGCATTACTCATACCTTAACCAATTATTAGCATTACCCGAAAAATACGGTAATATCTTTTTGGTTACAAAACATCTACGTACCTCATACGACATAATGCAACTCGAAATAACGTAATTTCGTTATTTCTACTAGTTTAGTTTACTTAGGGATATTCATTGCTTTTATATATTATCGAACTCTTTATGAATCCGTTACTTTGATCCATTTAAAGGTGTTTAGTGAAATTTTTTTTTCACTTTTAGCAACTATTTCTTTTGTTTTCAAATTCATTTATTCGGTTCAGTTATACCGAATCCACCACTTACAAGCAACCAAATTTATTTAAATGACCTTAACCGGTCTCACTAACTAGACTTATTAGTCCAGTTACTTTTTACCGCTTACTCGGGTTACAATGTGGTTATACTTCACATTACCTTTCTTGGCCGTGATCACGTCACGCCATGTTTGGGTTTATATTAACCTTTCATCATCGAAAATCCTCTTTTCGAATGTATTGTTTTTACACCTATCGGTGTCTAGACCTAAATCCTCTAATATTAACCTTTTCTTAACTTTTCTCATAATACTTATATATTTGTTAAAACGTCATTTCTTACTAAAACTAAATTTTAGTTTAACGTTTTCTCTTCACCTTGTCTTATATCCTTTTATTACTTCTAGGAATATTTTTTTAAGTCCAAGGATTCATTCATTTCCGATATTATTTAATTCGTGGAATTAGAATCAGTTCCCACACTTAACTCAACCGACCTGTAGGTTCTTTTACTTAGCCTCGTAGGCTATTCCTTTAGATTTTTGCCCCTTTTCAAGGTGAGATGTTAGCAGTTCGTTTCTTTCTACTTATGACCCAAGGGTATTCTTGGTCCCGTAGACCTTATCACTACGTTTAATCCCGTAGGTTATGATGATCCCGTAGATCATCTTTTATTTGTATTCATTTTCAAATGTATATATACCTATATAGCTTCGAGGCATCCCTTGTTATGTTTGGAGTCATTTGTTTTCGCTTTTTGAACCTTAGTTGGTCTTGACCGTAGTCTAAGACTTCATTCGTTTACTTTCGGACTAACCTTCCGACTTATGACTTCTGACATTGCTTACGCGTCAGTTTGTCCTACGCTCACCGTTTCCCCGATTTATAAATTTATTTCTTTGAAACCCTTTACATAGGTCCATTAATATTTCGCACTTTTATTTATTCGATTCACGCTTACTTACATTAGCAATCGTCATCATTTATTTAATTCTTTTGACTTGTTCGTATGAAATTTCATTGCTTATGAATGAAAATTTTCATTCTTTATTCAACCCGTTCAACTTTAAAATAGTTGAACATAATTTATCAAAATTTCAATTTACAGCTTCTTATCATCTTTTAGTCATGACTCGAAACCCGAGTCTTTTGAGTTTCCATCCGCGTTTCCGTTTCTCAGTCTCCGAATGTGTTTAGATCCTTACCCATCAACCGGGTATTTTACCGAAGTCGTTATTATTACAACCCTCCCAGTATGCATTAAGACTTCGTTTCACTTTTATATTCCGACTTTGTCCTCAAGTTTGACGTTTTACAAAAACGGCCCGTTAAGAGACACATTTTCATTCTCTGGGTTCGAGTGTAAATACACCCCCTCCCAATGCATATCTTAATCATTTTACATGTTTCCATTCTCCGGGTTCGAGTGTAAGTACACCCCCTCCCAATTCATATCTTAATCATCTTACATTGATCTTTGTCCCTTCACTCGGGCTCATTATCCTAATGTAATACGCTCCCGTCACCCGGCTGTGCGTTTACATTATTATCAAATGTTTTGCTCATTTGACTCATTTGGGTACTTTTTAATTTGTCCCATTCACCCCATCCTTACTACATCGGACATAAATGTGTCCGCTACAAGAAGTTTATGGTATCATATGCCACTACTTACTTGGCCAGAGTAAGCGATCGACACATGATACACATGACCTTTTTATAGTTTTCACATCACACCCTATGCAAGTAACGCCTCTATTTATTTCATACCTTTTATTTCATTTAGTGAAACTTTATTTACTTGCCAAAACAACAATCATTAGTTTTACTAGTTTTACATTTGAACATATAAAATGTTTTTCTTTTCTATCAAACTATTATATAATCGCACCCGTTATTGTGATCGCTACTTTTCTCAATAGCATTATATTGAGAGTTTTCCACTTGGAATATTACCACCGTCCAAGTTTCCATATGAACTAATCCTGTTATTTCTTTGTTATTCATCATCGTGAATAACACATTTTCTATTAAATTTCTCTTGGAAATATGATCCTGAACAGGTATCCTATTCAGGTTTTCTAAGTTCTATCATATATATATACAACCGTCATTCTTTACGTGTTTGTTGCATATGACTACTTGTGCGAATAAATTTAAAGCGTGCACCTGTAATGCTTGCCTCGACGGGCGTTCCTTGCCATTATTCCTATTCACGATTGTTACGCAACTTGGTCCTTAGTGAGCATGCTCCACTTATTATACTTCAGACCGTTCTTCTATCCTATCCGTCACTTGTTACACCCTCGCCATCTTCGGATGCGAGTATCCTTTCATTTAAAACATTTACAAAGATTAGTAATGTCAACTTCACTAAAAGCCCGTATCATAATACAAGGCCTTTCATCCGTACGTGTCAACGTGCGTAGTTTTGTTAACTATATCTATCAATTATCGATTCGATTGATGTAACTTGAATTACACCATAACTCTATGTGTTTATTCACAACACTTTAATCGTATAGAACCATTAATATACATGTACTTACCGGATTTGCGATCAAGCCTCGAACCGAACACTAATCCTTATCAAGAGCGTAAGGTTTAAGTCCAAGCATGGTTTTCCACACCATACTGGAATCCTTAAACCGGGGCTCTGATACAACTTGTAACAACCATAAATTTTATTTAGTGATTTCTGTAAATAATCGCAAATTACTGAGTATTAATATTTAAACATTCATGCTCAATTACGGGTTTATTAAAACTTTACTAAACTTGAAAGCAAAACAACATAATGTAATGTAATTCATCGTTTTAGAATAACGACGAAACAACTTGCGGAAGCTTCATTTAACGCGTGTTCGGTTCTTGCTCGATGATTTATCTTCATCCGGGACTCTTGACATTCACCTGAGATCAAAACCAACTTAAAAGTTAGTTTTGATAATTAAATAACTAGTACAACAAGGATGATTGGGTCGAATAATCGAATTAAATAAGGAAATCGAGAAATTCCAACATGGATATCTTGATCTCAAAAACAAGGATTTGAAACTGGCCTCCACCATAACTTACGGTGGGCACCGTAAGTTACGGTGGCCCCTGGTATAACATGCCCCTACCGTAGATCAGTAGGCAGCTGCCGTAATGCTTTCAACTCCACCGTAACTTACGGTGGGCACCGTAAGTTACGGTGGCCCCTGTATCAGAACTCCCATTTTGCCGTTTTTGACACGAAACCTTTCGTATCTTTCAATCCGCTCGTCCGTTTGAAGTACCGTTTCTTCCTACGAAATTGTAATTTGATTCTCCACCTTATGGAGTTAAAATCCAACATTCAAACTAATAAAATTCTGGATTTCTAAGTATTCGGCTTATTGTTCAAAATTAACATTTGACCCGTTTGTATTTAAGACCTCCCAAACTTGATTCTAGTTAATCAAAATTCTTAGACCAAGGTATTTAACTAAAAATATCTATCTTGGATTCATAAGTTTTGTGAATTACGCGGCAAACACCCAAGCTACGTGCGTAATTCATTTTGACCCGTTTGGGGGTTTTTATGCATTTAAGTATCAAATCCGCTCTTCTCTTTTCACGCCTTATATTTCCAAATTTTAGTGTCTACTTATTTTCCACCACAACTATTTTTGCGGTGGATTTAACTTAAGAAAACCCGAAATCCCAATCTACCCTTCGTTTAGTTACTTTACGCTAATGACCCCTTTAGGGCGTTTAATTCACAAAAGGTTTTGGCCTAAGACTCATATACGTGTCTAAGGGCTACATAATCACAACACAAGTTCCTAAACAACCTCTAAGGGTCGTTTACCCGGTTTATCTAATAAGGGCCTTTTGGTTAATTTTAGTCCCTCATTTTACGACAAAGGACTTTCGCTATAATTTTGACCAAAATGTCACTTCTACTAGAACTCTAAATATGCGTACCTGGCTCGGGTCATAGCATCGACCCGTATACATACTTTTTGCTTTAAATTTTCTAGTTAAAGCAACGCAAATACATGTTATTTCCTGTTATACAAAAACTCAACAAGTAGTCGTTAGTTATTATTGTCAAATGGTATTTGCACACTACTTGACCCATTTAGTCGACATGACCATTTGTCAACGTATGATGGTAGATTAATACCATAATGCCCCTTGAACCTATTCCGGTTCGCGCCATGGTTCTTATTACTTAAAAACAATATTTTTAAATTGTTCGACCCATTATAACTTTTACCAAATGGTGTCTTCATTTTGATCACTTTTATTTTTAACTAATAATTTGACCCGTTTGGTTGTCGAGTGAATCCCATCACTTCAATGCCATAGCAACACAACCATTTTCGCTACTATATACATTACACATATTTAAACTAAGCTTGTCTACATAATTGTAACGAGATGACAAGCCGCGTACCTTTAAAGCGTTCCCTTCAAGCGCGTGTCCACTCCGGTTTGTCCGCTTAAAGACTCGATTCCTTTGTCTATAGAGTTCAATCAACGATTTGTTTAGAACTTCATTCATGACATATAACACATATTTCACTATGTTATTCGAATATGCGTTTTTATTTGAAACTTAACATTTTAGCTTTCTCTTAGGCATTCTAACAAACACCTTATGTGCATCGTTTTACAAAATTATTGTCTAGTTTCAAGACTAGTTATTTAACCACTTTTAACATCCTCCTTAAGTTCATATGTCTAATTTTATTTATTAACATTCTAAGCTTGCTTCATAGAGCTCAAATAACACTAGTTTGACAATTTTAATTCTAGTGTTCATCCTATTTCTACAAGACCCATTTAACCGATGAGTGGATGATCATGAATCTCATAATTTGAACATCAATTCAACAAGGTATTGACTAGGGTTTACTCCTAGTCATGATTTCATTCCTAATTTCATTCGAACATCAATCATGCAGACCCAATTTTCGACTTCAATTATTATCAAGAATTCAAGATGAAATCAAACAATGAAATTAAGCATACCTTATGATCCCTTTACTGAGGTGATCACGAATTTAGTTAAAGCCCCAATTCTCTAGCTCTATTTCCCTTTGATTTTGTTGAATTTGTGGGTTTTAGGGTTTTGATGGAACCCTTCTTGTGCTCCTGATGATGTACGACCAAACACACACTCAAGTGTGTGTTTTGGTGTTTTTTTATTTTAATCAAAAACAATCTTTCATCTTTGCCCCCTTTTGGTCCCTCTAGTTTCAAAGGTTATTTAAAAGGCTCACAAGTTCATGCTTATATATTGTCTTAAAAGAAATAACTAACCAGGTTGATTATTCCTAGTTAACTTAGTGGGTTCCGGGAGTTATAACCCGTTTATTTTAAGTCCCGTTAACCCGGGCTCCTTATAACTTTGTTTTTCTCAAAACATTTATTCTCCTTTTTTTATTAGGATTATTTGTTTAAGTCCTAATATTCACGGGGTTAATTTTACCACTAACGGTATTTTACCCGTTCATCACTATTAGCGAAGTTTGATTACCAGACCCGATTTTGGGGTGTTACAAAAACTTACAAGGATCGCGGGAAATCAAGAGAAATGAGTGCTTGAGCGAGCTGGTCGAGTGGAGGAGCTGTCACATCACAAATGATGTGACAGGAGGGTATTTATAGGGTTTCCAAAAGAGGAAAGTGCGCAGGGTCGGATTGGCCACCGATCGGATGGCAACTCGATCGGATGGTAATCCGATCAGATGGCCACTCGATCGGGTGGCCACTCGATCCAGGTGTCTGGTGCGTTGAGTTTTGTTGTTTCAATTCGCGTTTTGAGCGTGGCGATGCGTTTCGAGCGAGCGATGCGATAGGTTAATAATAAACACACAAATACTATATCTAACATACAATCATCATAATTAACTAGCGTTTAGCGTTTGCGATTCGATTGGGATAGAGTTGCGATTGCGTTTCGATTAATCACCACAAACATAAACATAATTAAACATGCACAAGTAACACATAAATAGCACATACACGTAAAACAATATCCAGAACGCATAATTCGAGTTGCGAATGCGATTGCGATGTGATAAGCGATAAAGCGATAAAACATGCGATAAATAGCGATTAAACCTCGATCATTAACATGTACTCCACAAAATACAACTAATGCGATAAAATAAATAAACTATCTACAAGTCAAAGAAGTCAAAATAGGAGTTGGGCAAGGAGTGATAGATCGCAATTAGCAATCTTTTCTTCCTTTGACTTCAATGTTGACTTTGACTTTGATTTCCGAAACATGGGGTGTTACACTTTCCTTGTATACTCGTGCGGTTTTTGCTAAGGATTAACGGAACGCAAACAGTGAGTGAATCTTTATTTTTCCCTTTTTTGTCAGTTAATCTTTTTGAGGTATATCATGTGTCTTTGTATCCAAATGTTTCATAGTTTCTTAATATCAGCATGCAAATCAAACTGTCTTTGTGCGTTTCGTTACTCGTTTCTTATGTTTCATAAACTGTCTCTTATCCATGTATCTATATGTTTACTCGCTTTGTGTTATATGGTTTCGTATGGATCCACCTGTCTGACTGTTTCCCCACGACTGTGGGTTCAACTCGGTATCACCACATTGTTTCTTACATTCGCTTTTCGGGCTTGAATCTCATATTGTTTCGTATCCATTTTTTCGTATATCTTGTTTCGTTATTATATGTGATTATGGTGAATTGTTGGAGGTTGTGTAATATAGTTGGAAGTTGTAAAAAAATTGTTGGAAGTTGTGGTGATTTGTGGAAATGGAATTATTGAATTAACATTGATGACATATCTACACTTAGAATTGCATGTTACTTAGTTTATAAAAAATTAATAAACTAAATTATTTTACTTTTCTTAAAACCAAGATCTATTCACTAACTTATTGTTGACCCAAAATCTTTTTACGTATGATACAGGTACACAAGTTTGAGGATTGGAAGTGTTATGGATTAATGTTATGGATTATATCTTTTGGATTATTTTATCTGGATTTTTATTGGATGTTTATTTGATAAGGTTTGACATTTTTAATATAGTTCCTTTGAATATATAAACTTATAATAGTGCCAAAAGCTATGAGCAATTAAACATGTCCCGTACCAAATCCTCTGCAGATCGGGGTGTGACAGGTTGGTATGAGAGCCAATAACAATAGGGAATTAAGTTTAGGAAATTAGACCCTTAGACTGAGACTATAGTTTATTAGGTATCTTATGTGCTTACGTGTTTAATAGTTTTAACTTATGAATAATTAAAGTACACATATGCACATGATCATTTTAAAAAAAAAATTATTATATGCTTAGTATTATGTGCATTACAAGTTGCTATGCGTTATATTATATATCTAAAGTGTAATATTATTTTATCCTGTATTTTTGTCGCGTTTGCACACACTATATAATATATAAATATATATATTTTAATATTTTGTTTCTATTTCCACTTATCTTAAGTTTTAATTTGATTTACTTTCTTTTCAGTGGATTTCTTTTTCAGGTTTTGAATTTCAGTTGAGTTTCTATCTCATCAAAGTGAGTTCACGTGACGAACATATAGTAACTGGAAGGGTTAAGTACCGGTAGTCGGGATGTCCTGTCTAGGCTAGCATTCGTATAAATCCATTAAGGACTAGTTTGCCTACCTGGGAACTAATCATGAGAGTACCAATACCTATTAGGGCAAAGCATGTCAACCAAACGTTACGTAAACAAACAACACTTTGATAAGTCAATGTGTCTGTGTTAAGTCACGGATACCTTCCAATATTGTTTCATATCACCCGAATTTGGATCATTTATTGTTTTCTTGATTTCTTTTGGGGTTAAGTGTATGTCAATGGGTCAACATATGCGGACCATGCAAAAGCTCAGTAATCACGGGGGCCCACGTGATTACGAAAGTGACGCATGGAAATCATATTAAACTACAAGATATGCCATACCTATCAATTTTTAATATTTCATTTTGAAATATCGTTTTATCATAACTTTTATCTTAATTTCGTGGTTCATGTGTTTTTGTTGGTCGTACTTCATGTCTTGAGATGTCACGTTTCATATTTTTATATATCATAGGTTTTGAATTTCCACGTGTCATAAGTTTCATATCTATAATATTGCTTTACACTATGTGTCCATGATGTAATGTAAATTACATCTGTTTCATTGTATAGTTTGTTTAAGGGGAATTGGCCTGTAATAATCTCAACTAGACGTCATTAGCCATTGCCGGTCACACCTTTGAATATTCCCTATGCCAGTCCCACCTTTCACCTATTTTTCCTCCACCGGTCCTCAGTTAAAAAAACTTAACAAAGTTAAGTTTTTTTCCGAATTACAAATAGACGTATTAGGTCTTTTGATCAGAACGAGGATACGAGTCTATTGATGTAAAACTTACCTTGTAACGGTGCTCCAAACGACTTGATTTTTGTTAATTGGAAGCTTAAACACCTGAATTGAAACACCGTTTTCATCGTTTGGAGCATAGTTTCAAGGTAAGTTTTACATCATTCAACTCGAATCCTCGTTCTGATCAAAAGCCCTAAAACGTTAGCTTGTAATTTAGAAAAAACTTAACTCCGTTAAGTTTTATTAACTGAGGACCAATGTAGAAAAAATAAGTGAAAGATGGGACTGGCATGGGGAATATTTAAAGGTGGGACTGGCAATGGCCAGTGACGTCTAGTTGGGATTATTACAGGCAAATACCCTTTTGTTTAATAATTCGAGTCATTTTTGTGTCGTTTTAGCATTGTTTTTGTATATTATCGGGCCTTGTGTGTTTTGCAGGGTTTCGGAAGTAAAAACGAGCTAAAACGTTAAAGAAACGAGCACACATGAGAAGATTTGGGCTTAGTGAAGGATTCTCATGGAATGTAAATGGATATTTGAGGATATGAGATGATAGAGAATTGAATTACGAAGACGTAAGCGAAAATTGTGAAGAAAACGGAGTTGAAACAAAGAAGTTATGACGAAAATGGTTTTCTGCGTACATATACTCGTCGAGCCGTGGGTCAACGAGACCTGATAGAGTATATGCATGCTTAATCTTTCTTTAATCTTTATCATATGTTTCAGTTGTATTTTTTTGGATTTTTTTCATATATGAAGTCCAGTTAAGTCGTGGATTGTGTGTTAGCGCCTAGTTTACGATAAATAGTATACGATTTCCCATAGAAAATTTAATTAGGATTAAGTGTTGTACCAATCTTCAAAATCCATGAGGTAAGAAGTTGTTGGCCAGTCTCAAGTGATTAGATTTCTAGGTCAGGTTCTTAGTGAGAAGATCCACTAGTTTACGGTCTCTGTCTGCTAGCTAAGTTAGAGTATAAACCATAGTTTCCCTAGATTTTCGTGTTGTTAGGTAGAGTGTCCAAGGGTGCTTTGTTATCACACTAGGATAGCTTGTGAAGGACTCCTTTAAACCGGTAGAATAACATCTTTTTAGGTTGCCATAAGTGTCTTCTCGAGAAGGGTCGAGGGTCCTGTTCGGATATCCTTTAAGTTTACAATCTTAGGATCCCGATTTCCACATTAGTTCCAAAACCGTTAGAAGGCTTCATTCAAGTGTAGGATTCAAACCTAGATAGAGTGTTTCCCATCATCTGGTCGCATCTCCCGTTTAGTCCGCGTGTCTAGTCAGTTTTAGTTATTCTAGTTATTTTAGTAGTTTGTTAGAAATTGTAACACCCCAAAAACATAAACCCGTATATAATAAAGTTCAAAGAATAGATAAACAAGAGTTTACCAACTAGGAATTTAACCTAGTTAAATTCCAAGTCTTGAATTAATGCATGTTATGGTTAAAATAATTAAAACTAGAGAAAATCATAATTAAAAGGGCTAAACTTGTCAAAACTCAAAGATAAGTTACTAATAGTAACAAAATTAACCAAACCTCCCAAATTAGGGAGTCTGGTCGATCAAGAGAGGAAGGGGGCGATAGGGGTTCTCCAAAACCCTAATTTCACAACTAAAATCTGCAAATTGAAGCCTCAATCTCGTTCCAAATCAAGTTCTAAACATGAATTAGCAAACCCCTTGTTGTAAGGATCAAAGAGGTATGTAAAATCTTGGCATTTTGATCCATCACAATTCTAGGTTAACTTTGAAAAACTGAAATTTAGCCTAGATATGTAATGCATGGATGAATCTTGAAGTAATTTGATGTCTAGGATTAAACCCTATGTGATTTCTTGTCAAAACTTTGCATCATGTTTGTAAGGTTTGGGGATTTACATGTGGGGAACAAATGGACTTGAGGGAAACTTGGTGAATACTAGAGATTTGACTCTTGTTCTAACAAAATCTGAATTTGTGAAATGATTCAGAAATATAGATGACAAGATGTATGTAAAAACTTGTTAAATAAAGTGAAATTAGATGTTAAATTTCATGCCACGAACTTGGTAACGATTGTAGGAAAATCTGACCCGCTAGGTGTTTGTTGAAATGCCTAAGTGAGGACTTAAATGTTAAAATTTGGATAAAAACGCAGATTTGATAATGGTCCATAATGATGTGATTATGGTCATGAAAAGAGTTCTAAACATGTTGTGAAAACTGAATTTTCTAGGCAAAGAGTCCGGTTCATCTAGCGGACAAGCCGAGGGGAATTCACGAGGAAAAGGCGCGCTCTAAAGGTACGAAATTTATTGTTTCGTTACATTATACTTTATTGTTAGTTTTATGTAGTCAATTTTGAAACACGACAACCAAGATTTACCAATACGTCACGAATATGACTAGTGTCTTAAACAAGTAAATGGGTCAAAACAAGTGAAAATGCATGAAATCTTACTTATCCGTAATGGTGTGTAAGTTTAACACCCAAACGGGTCAAACAAGTTTTGGTAATAAGCACGAAGCACGACACTATTAAATAATGCGTGAATTACATGATGAGTATGCCGTGTAACGAACACCATACCCAAATTAAGAAACCTTGTTCTTGATATAGGAGCTAAGGTGCAGATCCGATGCATGAAAATAGTATAAACAATTAAATAATAAGTCTTGTAATCTAGTGTGTAAGTCGATTTCGTAAGCATGCCCGCTCAAGAATAGTTGAGTAATGTTATAAACAAAACACAAGTATGAAGTACTAGCCCAGCCGCTCAGCAATTTATGCGAATTGGTGCTGTTTCGACTTATAACGAATCAGCAAGGAAACTGCATTTTAAACAAGGGAGTGATGTGCAGGGTCTACCGTAAATTACGGTAGTACCGTAATTTACGGTGGCCTGCAATTCTTTACGGTGAATTCCTACTGAGTTACGGTTGGCCCCAAATGTCCAGAAGCCACCGTAATTTACGGCGACACCGTAAATTACGGTGGAGCCCTGTTTGACAAACTTTGTTTGATCATTTTCTCGAACCAGTGTTCGGACCTGATTTCGAATACGTAAATTTCCAAGAGTGATAGTACTAATGCTTGTTTAAAATGTTAGTTCTCAGGTACCCAAGTAAAGGATGAAGATCAAGCAATCGATTCGAACCGAACACCTAACGTTACGCTTCCACACTTGATCCATGTTTTGTTATATTGTAAACACTAGTAGTTTAATTTGGAACATTGTTAGTAGGTTAAACAAGTATATATTTTGTTAATGACCTTCGAATATTGAAAGTTTTTGTAAAGACTACTTTTAGCATATTATGTAAAGCTTATTTGCTGTTAAGAACGAGTATTTTAAACTGGGTCTTACAAGTTGGTAATCAGAGCTTAAGGTTGCCAATAAGTGTTCGGTTCAAGCTTGATCAACATCCGGTAAGAGTAATTGCTTAAGTAAAATTTAAGGAGTATAGAAATAATTCACGAACAAATATGCATGGAAAAGAGTGTGTAAACACACTCAAACACAAGAAAAGCATGAAACAAGAATAATAGAATCAAGAGTGTGTAAGCACACTCAAACACAAGAAAGACATGAAACAAGAATGATTGAGTCAAGTTACGAACTTGATCAAATCAAAACAAGTAAAACATGTATTACAAATGAAATGTTTAACAATGTATGTAAACATTTCAGTATCAAAGATGGCAAGCGGAGGTGATGGTGATTCGGTGCCAAGAGTCACTGAACAAATGAGAATAGTGATTGCCGAAGAAGTTAGGAAGGCGATCGAAAACAGTTTGTCGAACTTCATTGATAAAATCCAAAATACGGTTTTATCAGTGGTAGAAGAGAGAATCAAGAAGCTAGAAGATAATTCAAATCTAGCAAAGGAAAAATCTGGGGAACGAAAACCTTGTTCATACAAGGAATTCATAGCTTGCAAACCACCTATATATAATGGGGAGGTTGATCCAATCGTGTGTCAGCGATGGATAGGCGATATCGAGGGAGTATTCGAGAGAACCCACTGTGATGAGAATGACTACGTAGCTTATGGCACGGGTCAGTTAAGAGGTCAAGCGAAAGACTGGTGGGATAATAAAAAGAAGGAAATTGGAAGCGAAGCGGCCAAGGCCATGACGTGGGAGGAGTTTAAGACGCCGTTTCTTAAACACCATAGCCCCAAAGCAGTTATAAACAAGATCAAGGAAGAGTTCATGCAACTCAGAAATAAGGGTGAATCCATAGACAAGATCACGGGGATGTTTATGGACAAAATGAAGTTCTGTGACGATCTGATAACGAACGAAGAGCAAAAAGTTTATTACTATCATAACATGCTAAGTGCAGAATATAGGGAGTTCATAACCCCTTCAAAGTATGAGACCCTTACCGAGATTGTCAATGCCGCTCGGGAAAGGGAGATTGAGTTGAAAAAGAGTATAGAGCGGGGTGAACGAAGGGCACAGGATATAAATCTAAGCCCTACCAAGAAGGCAAGAACGAATGAAACGACGAAGAAATCAGATGCAAAGGGCGGTACATCAAGTTGCAAAATCTGCGGCAAGAATCATAAGGGTGAATGTCGCTTCAAAGATAAGCCTTGTCCTATATGTCGAAAAACGGGACATATGGCTATATCATGCCCGGAAAAAGTGACCGTTTGTTACAACTGTTACCGAACGGGTCATAAAAGATCGGAGTGCCCAGAATTGGCGGGAAAGAAAGAAGGGCAAGACTCAAAAGGTGAAGCCGCAAAAGCCAAAGCAAGATCCTTTCAATTGACCGCTACTGAAGCAAAGGTCGAACCTGACGTGGTCTCAGGTATATTCACTATAAATTCAATTCCCGCACGTGTGTTATTTGATACTGGTGCGAATAAATCCTTTGTTTCATATGGGTTTATTCGACACCCTTCATTTGTTCTAACAAAATTACCTATGCCTTTAGAGGTAGAGATAGGTAATAATAAAAGCTTTATTGTCTGTAATGTATGTGAAAACTGCACGATGAATATTGATGACGAAGAATATACAATAGACTTGATCCCGATGTCGATGGGAGAATTTCAAGTGGTAGTGGGAATGGATTGGCTATCCCGTTACCACGCAAAGGTGGTTTGTTTCCGAAAGGAAATAAAACTAACGTCTCCTAGCGGAAAGCAAGTTACGATATATGGAGAAAAGAGAGGTAACCCGGTGATATGCACGATGCTAGAGGCTCGCAAACTCATGAAACATGGATGCAAGGCCTTTATGGTTTATGCAAGCGAAACGAAAAAGGAACTCCTCAAAATTGGGGATGTGCCGGTCGTGCGAGATTATGAAGACGTGTTTCCGGAAGAACTACCGGGGATACCGCCAGAACGGGAGGTAGAGTTCGGAATCAAGTTGATTCCGGGCGCGAAACCCGTGGCCAAGGCGCCATACCGACTTGCACCGTCGGAATTACAAGAATTGATGTCTCAAATTCAGGAATTTCTTGACAAGGGATTTATCCGACCGAGTGTGTCTCCGTGGGGCGCACCAGTCTTATTCGTGAAAAAGAAAGATGGCAGTATGCGCATGTGTATCGATTACCGGGAGTTAAACAAACTCACGGTGAAGAATCGATACCCACTTCCAAGAATTGATGATTTATTCGACCAACTGCAAGGAGCAAGTTGGTTTTCCAAAATTGATCTCCGATCCGGTTATCACCAATTGAAAGTCAAGGAGGAGGACGTACCCAAAACGGCTTTCCGTACGAGGTACGGGCATTATGAATTCCTCGTAATGCCTTTCGGATTGACCAATGCGCCCGCGGCTTTCATGGATCTCATGAACCGGGTTTGCAAACCCATGCTAGATAAGTCGGTAATTGTATTTATCGACGACATTCTGGTATATTCAAAGAGTGAAGCCGAGCACGTGTGTCATTTGCAGGAAATATTAGACACACTCAGACAAGAGAAGCTGTATGCAAAATTCACGAAGTGTGCTTTCTGGTTACGGGAAGTACAGTTTCTTGGGCATCTTATTAGTGCTGATGGAGTACTAGTAGATCCGTCAAAGATAGAAGCTGTGACGAAATGGAGCCCTCCAAGAAATCCCTCGGAAATCCGAAGCTTTTTAGGGCTTGTGGGATATTATCGGAGATTCATACAGGATTTCTCCAAAATTGCCTTACCATTGACCAAATTAACTCGTAAGGAGGAAAAGTTCGTGTGGGGCATTAAGCAAGAGGAAGCTTTCCAAACACTCAAGGAAAAGTTGACCCACGCTCCGGTACTGACCTTACAGGAAGGGACTGAAGACATGGTGGTTTACTCGGACGCTTCTCAATTGGGGCTCGGATGCGTGTTAATGCAACGAGGCAAGGTCATCGCCTACGCCTCGAGGCAATTGAAGATTCATGAAAATAAATATCCGGTTCACGACTTAGAATTGGCAGCGGTGGTGTTTGCCTTAAAGATATGGAGACATTACTTGTACGGAGTAAAGTTTACAATCTTTACCGACCATAAAAGCTTGAAATATTTCTTCGACCAGAAGGAATTAAACATGCGGCAAAGGCGGTGGTTAGAAACCGTCAAGGACTTTGATTGCGAAAAACATTACCACCCCGGTAAGGCCAATGTAGTTGCTGATGCGCTGAGTCGCAAAACAGATTATACCCCGATACGGGTACGATCAATGCAACTGGTCGTGACTTCAAGTTTACTAGAACGAATTCGAGAAGCACAGAACGAAGCGGTAAAGGCGGAAAACTGGAAAAAGGAAAGGATTATTGGCCAAGTTAAGGACCTTGAGGTGGGCAGTCACGGCCTAAAAACTCGTTTTAATAGAATCTGGGTTCCTAACACATGTGGGGTTAAGAAGCTTTTACTTGATGAAGCTCATAAATCCCGTTATTCTATTCACCCGGGAGCGACCAAAATGTATCATGACTTAAAGCAAAACTATTGGTGGCCCGGAATGAAGCGGGACACTGTGAAATACGTGGAAAAGTGTTTGACATGCCTACAAGTCAAGGCGGAGCACCAAAAGCCGTATGGTAAACTCCAACCGTTAGAAATTCCGGTTTGGAAATGGGAGCAAACCACGATGGACCTATTGACCAAACTGCCTAAAACAAGTCGTGGTTTTGATGCTATTTGGGTGGTCGTGGATAGGTTAACCAAAAGCGCTCACTTTATTCCCATTCATGAGACTTATACATCTGAGAAAATGTCGGAGGTTTACACCAATGAAATCATAGCAAGGCATGGGGTACCGATATCCATTGTGTCAGACAGAGATACCCGGTTTACTTCGAAATTCTGGCGTGAATTCCAAGAACAGATGGGAACTAAATTGTTCCTTAGCACTGCTTATCATCCACAAACGGATGGGCAGAGCGAAAGAACAATACAAACATTGGGTGATATGCTGCGGGCTTGCATTATTGACTTTGGGGGTAGTTGGGATGTCCATTTACCCTTGGTCGAATTCGCATATAACAATAGCTATCACGCGAGCATTAAAATGGCCCCATATGAGCTATTATATGGCAGAAAGTGTCAGACCCCGGTATGTTGGGGAGAAGTGGGTCCACGAGGGCTAGCACCAACTGATATAATCTGAGCTACAAATGCGAAAATCGACATAGTTCGGACGCACTTGAAAGCGGCTCAAGACCGGCAAAAGGCATACGCAGATAAAAGAAATAGGCCAATTGAGTTTCAGGTTGGCGATATGGTCATGCTGAAGGTTTCCCCATGGAAGGGTATTATCAGATTCAGAAAAAGGGGGAAGTTAAGCCCGAGATTCATTGGGCCATTTAGAATCATTGAACGAGTTGGTAAGGTACCTTATCGACTTGAATTACCCGAAGAGTTGAGTGGGATTCATAACACATTTCACGTATCACATCTCCGGAAATGTTTGGCCGACGAGACCGCTCATGTCCACTACGATGATATCGAGGTGGATAACAGTCTCAACTATGCAGTGAAACCGATTGCGATTTTAGATCGTAAAGAGAAAAGCTTGAGGAACAAAGTGATAAATCAAGTCAAGGTTAAGTGGGACCACAGAAAGGGGTCAGACACTACTTGGGAACCCGAAGAGGAGATGCGGCGTCTCTACCCTACATTATTTGGTACGTAATTCGGTTTCGGGGACGAAACCCTTTTTAAGGGGGGTGGACTTGTAACACCCCAAAAACATAAACCCGTATATTATAAAGTTCAAAGAATAGATAAACAAGAGTTTACCAACTAGGAATTTAACCTAGTTAAATTCCAAGTCTTGAATTAATGCATGTTATGGTTAAAATAATTAAAACTAGAGAAAATCATAATTAAAGGGGCTAAACTTGTCAAAACTCAAAGATAAGTTACTAATAGTAACAAAATTAACCAAACCTCCCAAATTAGGGAGTCTGGTCGATCAAGAGAGGAAGGGGGCGACAGGGGTTCTCCAAAACCCTAATTTCACAGCTAAAATCTGCAAATTGAAGCCTCAATCTCGTTCCAAATCAAGTTCTAAACATGAATTAGCAAACCCCTTGTTGTAAGGATCAAAGAGGTATGTAAAATCTTGGCATTTTGATCCATCACAATTCTAGGTTAACTTTGAAAAACTGAAATTTAGCCTAGATATGTAATGCATGGATGAATCTTGAAGTAATTTGATGTCTAAGATTAAACCCTATGTGATTTCTTGTCAAAACTTTGCATCATGTTTGTAAGGTTTGGGGATTTACATGTGGGGAACAAATGGACTTGAGGGAAACTTGGTGAATACTAGAGATTTGACTCTTGTTCTAACAAAATCTGAATTTGTGAAATGATTCAGAAATATAGATGACAAGATGTATGTAAAAACTTGTTAAATAAAGTGAAATTAGATGTTAAATTTCATGCCACGAACTTGGTAACGATTGTAGGAAAATCTGACCCGCTAGGTGTTTGTTGAAATGCCTAAGTGAGGACTTAAATGTTAAAATTTGGATAAAAACGCAGATTTGATAATGGTCCATAATGATGTGATTATGGTCATGAAAAGAGTTCTAAACATGTTGTGAAAACTGAATTTTCTAGGCAAAGAGTCCGGTTCATCTAGCGGACAAGCCGAGGGGAATTCACGAGGAAAAGGCGCGCTCTAAAGGTACGAAATTTATTGTTTCGTTACATTATACTTTATTGTTAGTTTTATGTAGTCAATTTTGAAACACGACAACCAAGATTTACCAATACGTCACGAATATGACTAGTGTCTTAAACAAGTAAATGGGTCAAAACAAGTGAAAATGCATGAAATCTTACTTATCCGTAATGGTGTGTAAGTTTAACACCCAAACGGGTCAAACAAGTTTTGGTAATAAGCACGAAGCACGACACTATTAAATAATGCATGAATTACATGATGAGTATGCCGTGTAACGAACACCATACCCAAATTAAGAAACCTTGTTCTTGATATAGGAGCTAAGGTGCAGATCCGATGCATGAAAATAGTATAAACAATTAAATAATAAGTCTTGTAATCTAGTGTGTAAGTCGATTTCGTAAGCATGCCCGCTCAAGAATAGTTGAGTAATGTTATAAACAAAACACAAGTATGAAGTACTAGCCCAGCCGCTCAGCAATTTATGCGAATTGGTGCTGTTTCGACTTATAACGAATCAGCAAGGAAACTGCATTTTAAACAAGGGAGTGATGTGCAGGGTCTACCGTAAATTACGGTAGTACCGTAATTTACGGTGGCCTGCAATTCTTTACGGTGAATTCCTACTGAGTTACGGTAGGCCCCAAATGTCCAGAAGCCACCGTAATTTACGGCGACACCGTAAATTACGGTGGAGCCCTGTTTGACAAACTTTGTTTGATCATTTTCTCGAACCAGTGTTCGGACCTGATTTCGAATACGTAAATTTCCAAGAGTGATAGTACTAATGCTTGTTTAAGATGTTAGTTCTCAGGTACCCAAGTAAAGGATGAAGATCAAGCAATCGATTCGAACCGAACACCTAACGTTACGCTTCCGCACTTGATCCATGTTTTGTTATATTGTAAACACTAGTAGTTTAATTTGGAACATTGTTAGTAGGTTAAACAAGTATATATTTTGTTAATGACCTTCGAATATTGAAAGTTTTTGTAAAGACTACTTTTAGCATATTATGTAAAGCTTATTTGCTGTTAAGAACGAGTATTTTAAACTGGGTCTTACAGAAATCCCGCCAATCAACAAAACATTTAAGTTGTCAGTCTAGTAGTTAGTTAGTGAAGTCTAGTAAACGTAATTAGAGAGTCATACGGGTTCGATACTCGGACTTACATAGGCTATACTACATTAACTGGTACACTTGCTAGTTGTGTGGTCTAGGTTTTAGAGAGTTTGTTTCTATAAATTTAAAACTTAGTATGTCTAGTTCTGGTTAATAATAGTTAGTTTTTATTTAACCACTTCGAGCAAATCAAGTTTTTACTGCCGTTCCCAAGGACTCTTGGCGATTGCGTTTATTGGCTTCGATTATACTTATTTGCAATATCCGTGCTATTTGTGTTTTGTTTTGAGTCTTAGGAGTCTAATTAGTCGTGTCTCTTTGCTTTCTTATTTTAGAGTCTTATTAGTTTTGTTTAGGGTCTTCTCACTTGTCTTGTGAGATCGTTCTAATGTCCCGTATCTCACACACCTCAAGCATCAAAAATATGCTAAGGAGTATGGGCATTTTCTTGATATGTTTAGACAACTGAAAATAAATCTCCCGTTTATCGAAGCCCTTCAGCATATGCCTAAGTATGCTAAATTTCTAAAAGACCTCTTGAAAGGAAAAGGTAAATTGGGGGAGCTTTCGAACGTCCCTTTGATGGCCGATTGTTCTGTTATGGTAATGAACAAGCCACAGAAGAAACTCATGAATCTGGACTTCTTCACAATTTCGTGTCTATTTGGTAATGACATTCAAAACCATGCGTTGGTGGACCTTGGTGCTAGTATTAACCTGATGCCATATTCACTTTATGAAAAACTAGGCCTGGGTGAACTTGCCTTGACCCGTATGACACTAAGTTTAGCCGATAAATTTGTTAAGTATCGGAGGGGTATAGTAGAAAACTTTAGTCAAGGCTGTCAAATTTGTGTTCCCCGTGGACTTTGTAGTACTAGACATGGAAGCCGATGAGAATGTTCCTCTAATCCTAGGTAGACCTTTCCTTTGCACAACCAAAGCATTAATCGATGTCTTCGCGGGCACTATTACACTTAGGGTAGCTGAGGAAACCGTCACGTTTGAGGTGTCTAAGTCTAGGAAGCTTGCATGTGATAAGGGAGAGACGCTTTTTGCAGTTTGTGTTAGTGACGTAGAGGTTCGAGAGTGTGAGTTGATCTTAGAGGATTGCCCGAGTATAAAGAAACTGAAGTGTTTGATCCGGAGGGTGATCTTGCTAGGTTAGAAGCTTTATTAGAAGGTACACCATCCACGGTGGTCACACTTGAGCCTGAGGGTGAGACGAGAGGAAAAGAGAAGGTTATGAGTTTAAATTGTCCAAGTGTAGAAGGTGAGAAAAATCCAAAGTGTAAGGATAGTTTTGTGGATGAGTTGGAAAGAGAAGTGAAATGGTTTGAGAGTAGGTGGAATAGTATGGAAAAGCCTAAGTGTGGGGAGAATTTGTTTGTTTGCAATCCACGTTTTGAGTTCCATACTCTCAGTTTTAGTTTTATTGAGAAATAAGGTGAGAGTTTGCAAGAAACGGGTAGTAGTTTGAATGATAGTGCTAGAGCCCATAAGGTTGCATACGGAGGTGAGCTACATGATCCTCCATAAGTGTTTGAATGTTTAGGGTGTTAGGGGTAGTACCCGGTTTTGTAGAGTTTGTAGACTTAGAGTCGTAAGTCGTATGTTGTAGTTTTGAGTCTTTTTAGTAGTTTGTCATCTTGTGTTTTTTTTTTTTTGTTTCAAGTTGTGTTGAAGGTAATCGCATCCGTCATGGAGTTTAAAATGCAAAGATGGAGTTCCAATACGTTTTCTTCTGAAAAATTTGGTTGGGAATGAGTTTGTGTAACACCATGTTTCTTCGTACTTTCCATAATTAGAAAGTCTCGTTTTATATTTCTATTTTTGGAAATCTTGTATTCCTTGTAATCATATTTCGTTGTATCGTTGTAAAATCCGAGACTTTGATCGTAATGAAACGAATCTTTTATACATCATTTATACATGTTTATACATTGATACATGCACTTGTTCGATACATGGTTTGTAATTCGCATAAACGTAGTTTAATTCATAAACAATGATCGTGTATTCGCAATTCTTAAATCTTTCGTACGTTCAAACACTTGATTATTTGATTATAAAATTAAGTTATATGCTTTTCGCTTGATTAATACCTAAATGTAAATCATTCATACTTGTTTCATATGACACACTTAATATATCGCAAGTTGGTGTAATTAAAACATGTCTCTTAATCCTTTTAGACCTTGATAGCATGTTAAATGCACATTAGGCTTTATGTAGCATCTTAATTATATAAAATACCTCTTATTTATACATTTTACATCATTTAAACAACAAGAAAAAAATAATAAAAGTTGCCAAACAGCCCTTGCAATCAGCCAACTATGGCTGAATTATTTCTTTTTTTATTGCTTAAAATCTCACCTAATTGTATTAAATGCTCACCCAACTTAACCCTAATCCTTCCCCCTATAAATACCACTTATAACCAGCCTCCCTACCACTTTTGCAACACTAAAACACTCTCAAAACATCCTCCAAATCGTAGCTAAAAGAAAGAGTTCGAGTAGAAATACCAACATTCACAAAAGTGAGCATAACTCACTCATTTCTTATCCGATTCACTCGATTCTTTTTCCTACTTCTTTGCATTGACCTTAGCTACGTTTCCATTGGTTTTCCCTGGAAAATCAGGCCCTGGAATGTTACCAAAAGGGCTCCAAAGTTGACTGATTTTTCTGTTCTTGTTTCAAACATTGATAAACTTGATTAAACTTGAGGAAACTCATCTCAAACCTATGTCCTTATGCTTATAACCACTCCTACCTCATGCTTGAACTATTGGACTTATTGATGTATTACATAATCTAAATAATATTTATATATACTACTCAACATTCGAACCTTTGAAGATGAACTTGTGTTCATTCGTCAAAGTACTAGACTTACACCATCTATGACCATACACTTGTTATGACTCTAATGGACCTTTGATCCATGAAATCCTACAAACTCTTTTGGAGTTTTAATAGTGTCAAGAACATATGCTATGTGTACAAGATGATTACTTTTCATATACTTACTTTTCATGCACTTTAAACTCCATACCCTTAGACCCAATGTATCCGTCTCTTAAAATCCCAAACCGAACTTACTCAACCTCCTATCGTCAAATTGGATAATCGGAAAGCATATGCAATTTTGTGAGTACACTTGACCCATTTTTCCTTTTATTCACTTTGGGTGCAACATGTTTTACTTGTTAAACCGCACAATTCACAAACATGCTTTTATTCATTCGATCCGTATACACGCTTTGTTATGCTTAGGTTCATGCTAGAATACATACTACTTGTTAACTCGGCTTAAACAATTATAGCGCTATAGGAGTAGCACACCACCTGACGGGGTTTTGTTAAGTCTTTATGATGTTGGTGATGCATGGAATCTAGTAGGATGCTTAGATACACACTTTAAATTTTGTATTCTTATAGTATTGTATTTCATTATTCATGTTGTATTTGTTTCAACTCCTTGTGATTGACTCTTTAGAAATGAAATGAAAATCTATTATTTAAATACTTTTCACGTATAGTGTTATGAAGTCTCTTGCAATCTATTTCGTCTCACTCCGATGTTTCCGCCATCGGTTGGGGTGTGACAGTTTGGAACGAAGTTAGGAGGTTTTGGAAAAATTATAAGGCATGAACACTAAATAAATCAAGAAACTTTCTGTGAAAAAAGGGCTTCTCGCGTCATACTAGGAGTATAAGAAGACAAGCCTGCGCGACGCAAGAACCTTTTGGGGTTTTCCGGGTTTATTTCATCCTCGCGCCACGCGAGGACCTTTATAGTCATGTAAGCAAGACGCGATGAGGTGGATTTCTTGCCTGGTTAGGTTTGTTGTTCAGTTTGCTTATTTTTACTCATTTGATTTCGTTACGGTACATGTTTACTTGTATTCTGAGTCGTCTATTTTGTACCATGAGTCTAAGTTAGTGTTTTTTAGTCGATTTTCGTGTCGAGTCAGTGCTGCTTTGGGTTTTTCCTTGTTTTTGTTTGTGCAGGATTGGATCATATCACATGTACTTAATATCCATTTGGGTGATTTCGGAGCTATTCACCAGATGTGCAGGCATTCCCCAAGTATACCATTTAGTTGTCAGAGCCGATCGCGAATGGACTTCTATACGATCAAGCTGGATTGGACGAGAGTTTTGGATCTTACGTGTTACTTAACCAACTATGTCCTTTCCAATTTTGTCCTTTTTTATTCATATTTATTTTGGTCATTTGAATCTGTACATTGAGTCTTTGAGCGCAATGTAGAATTTAAGGGTGGGGATGGGAAAATATCGTTTGAGTTTGTATATTGAGTCGTTTGAGTCATAAAATTTGAAAATTAAAAAAAATTTAAAATTTGAAGATTTGAAAAAAATGTCCCTGAGTTAGAAGTTTGCAGTATTAAAATATGGAAGATGATAGATAAAGTTGGGTGTTTGGTTTTCAAATAATAATAATGTGAGAGATAATAGTGGAAAACGTGTCTGATTTGGGATATGTGGGTAGGCCCAACCAGTTGATAGGTTTCCTCTGAGCCTAAATATAATTAATAATGTTAGGATACTTGTGGGCACTCATGTAGATTAAATAGGGAAACCGAAACCGGCAATAATAGTATAAGAAATATTGTTATAAGTTAAAACTGTCAGAAATTTATATGAAAGAGAAAATGCGTTAAATTGAATAAATGAGCTACATAAATAACGAGGCCTATGGATTCACCCTTGGGGACGGTGACTCTGATCGAGAATCCCTCGAGGTTAAGTTAGGAAAAAAAATGAAAAAAATATCAAAGCTCATGATGTCGTTACTGAGGATGGTGACTCTAGTTTGGACAACATCTGGGTTAGGTATATGGGTTAGGTATAGATAGGTCTAGTGCTCATATGATAAAAAAGAGCGAAGCTATAAAAAAGAGAGAAAATATTTGATGCTAAATTATTTTGGTTTTGATATAAAACGGTTAGTAAATAGCTAATTGAATGTTCCTTTTATTTCATAAGCTTGAGGCGGGACTAGGTTGAACTATGACTTTTTAGTGTGAGACTCTAGGTTGACTACTTGTACTTGAATTAAATAAACATGATAAGAGCTTAGAAAATGGTGTTGGGTTTAAGTGGATCATATACCTGCAATCGCGGTTAACACGTGAGTAGATTTTAAAGTTAAGTAATTTAGTTTTTAAAACCAGATGTAGACCTGATTATGATTCCATTAGCATAATTCTTTTTCAGGGACAAAAAAAGAGTAAATGTGGGGATATTTGATGTAATATAAACTACATCTGTTTCCATGTATAGTTTATATGATAATTCAAGTCCTTTTGTGTCGTTTTACCATTGGTTTTGTATATACCGTGTCTTGTGTGTTTTGCAGGCTTCCAGAAGTAAAAACGAGCTAAAATATTAAAGAAACGAGCACACAGGAGAAGGTTTGGGCTTAGCGAAGAATTCTCATGGAATGGAAATTGATATTTGAGGATATTAGTGATACGCGCAAAATGCAACATATAAATTATATCAAATATGGCATAAAACTAACCCTTTTTTAGTACTAATGTTGGAAAAAGTGTGTTTTTGTCTTCCTTTTGTATTTTCAGGATTAAATGAGCTCAAATTAACAAAAGAAGCAAAATGACAAATCTAACATAAATACAAGAAAAGGGACAAAAGTGGATTGCCCGACCCCTCGACAGAATCCTCCCAAGCAAAACAAAGAAAGCAGAAGACTGAACACACCCCGTGCTCAGCGAGCATGGGGCCGTGCCCAAGAAGCAGCAGAAAAGACAAACTAATAGATGCTTCTATTGCCCACCACGGGGCTGTGCCCAGCGGACACGGGGGCGTGGTCAGAATACTGCAGGCGCATTTATTGTAATTGCGAATTACAATTAATGAAGAAAGAGAGTGTCAGACGGCCACAGGGCCGTGCCCAGCGGGCACGGGGCCGTGCCCAGGCTTCTGTTTAGCCTATAAATAGGAGTGCTTGGAGCCATTTCAACTCATCCCTTGGCACACCACCTCTCTCACACTTCAACCACCCGCCACCACCATAACACCATCATCCATTGTCCATTATAGAGTGTGTGAGTCGTCTCGGGATCCAAGATTAATCGTAAGAGTTCTTGACAATCAAAGGCCATGTTTGCCTAAGTCTCTTACATCACTTGGTGAAGACAAGTGTCTAGTGTAATACTTTTTATTTTTAATCTTTTGCACTTTTTATTTGGTTTTGTATTAATGACTTTAATAACTAGTTTCTTATGTTGAAGGTGATTCTTCCTTATCGTTTGTCCGTGGTGTCTTGACATTATTTTACTGTCTATATAAAATAAAAGATTTTCACCATTCATATCTCCACGGTCTATATGGAGGTATGTTGGCTACCTGGTCGGGGGTTAAGGGAACGAGTCGGATCCAAGTGATTCATCTTGTCTATCTGTTTTTATTTTTATTTTTATTTTTCAGCATTTAGTTAGTTTTATTTTCTTAGTTTTAAAAATCTTTTCTAACATTTTGATTTGATTAGACGTTGAGGATAAACCGGTACTAAAAGCTCTTGTGTCCTTGGATGACCTCGGTATCTTACCAACGCTATACTACGTCGACGATGGGTGCACTTGCCCATATGTGTGTGTAGTGTTAATAAATATCGTGTTTTATAAATTTAAAACTTGGCTAAAAAGTGTAAAAAGGGCTTAAAATATATACCTAAAACATATACACACTTGCACGCATCAAGTTTTTGGCGCCGCTGCCGGGGACACAAGGATTTTAAGAAAGCTTAAAATCAACGGCCTAATCGGTTTTTCAAAACCTTTTTAAAACGCGCGCACATTTTTCTGCATTTTAGTTTAGTTTGCATTTACAGTAGCCTGAACACGGGGCCGTGCTCACTGAACACGCCCCCATGCTGCATATTTTTAGTTAGATACCCAGATACAGAGTCTGAACACGGGGCCGTGCTCACTAAACACGCCCCCGTGCTCAACGAGACCAGTAACTTTAATTAAAACGCCCAGATACAGACCCTGAACACGGGGCCGTGTTCACCAGACACGGGGCCGTGTCTAGCCTCTGTTTCCGTCTTTGTTTCTGTTTTTCTGGTCCCGAGACTCAGTTATGGTCTGCTGAGTGATTCTTATGGATCAATACTCAGGAGGTTACAACTACACCTATGAGGAGGATGATTATATGAGAGAATATTGCACTAATTGTGGTAACCCGCACTCGGTACAATGTTGTAACTTATTTCAACCATCCACTTCATACAACTATTATTAGGAGCCCAGGTACGAGCCATCAACTTCATACACACCCTATGAAGACCAAAGGTATGAACCTACCCCCTCATACTCATATTTTGATGAACCAAGGTATGAACCTTCATACTCATACTTTGAAGAGTCAAGATATGAGCCACCACCTTCATATACTTATTATGAAGAACCATGGCGTGAACAACCCACCTCATATGAGTACTATGAAGAACAAAATTTCGACCCTTATCCATCATATGCTTACAATGAAGGACAATGGTGTGAACCATCTACTTCATATGGGTACTATGAGGAACCAAGGATCAAACAACCGGATTCAAGCTTTGAGGATCCCGATCCTTACTCTATCACCGACATAGCCGATAGGATAATAGAAAACCTTAAATTTATCGAAAGATGCATAAAAGAATCTCGCGCAAGGGAAGAGGAGTCCCGCGTGAGAAAAGAAGAAACGGTAATTGAGGAATTAAAAATGGAAGAACAAATAAGTGAAAAACCAACACATGAGTTAAACAACGAAAAAGGTGAGACCGATAACGTTAAAATTCAAGGAGAGTCTAATTTTCAAGAAATTAATCTCTTGTCACCTTCTTTCGAAAATCACTATTTAGTATCAACTCATGCTAAGTTTTTAAAAGAGTTAAACATTAACACTAAAATTGAAGAAATGGTAAGTGTTAAGTTAACCAATGATCAAACCTCGCTAATAAAAGAAGATCCTTTTGAAATTAACATTACACCGGTTCCATGTTTTTTTTTTAACATTCATTTATTAGTAATGTCACTATTGATAAAGATCTTTCTGTTAACATAATGCCTAATTACATTTTCGAAAAATTAAGTATTAGTGATTTTGCTCCACTTCAAATACCCATTTTTCTATCCAATCGGAAAGTAATAAAATCAATTGGTGTAGTGGAGGATGTCTTGGTTCAAACAAATCAAATGGTAATCCCAATCGACTTTGTCATCCTCGATGATGCTCCTCTAGTGTTGGGACGACCTTTTGTAAAAACTCATGAAGCTTTGAAAAACCGGAAGTTTAATAATCTACCTCTTCAGTTAGGGGCATTCAAAAGGAGCATAGATCTTGAGCGTTCAATGAAATATCCTTTTGGCAATAATGACCCCCTAATTGAAGATGAAGGTGAACCACCCGATACAACTGAAAAAGTTGACCACTTTGTTGAAGAAGAGGTCGCCATAGAACAAACTTTTAAAGTTCTTGATCGAGATGAGCCACGTAATAAGGAGTCTCCTAAAGACCCACCCATTGAGCTCAAGGAACTTCCGAAAGGTTTGGAATATGCTTTTCTAGACAAAGATGGTAAATTACCTGTAATTATTTCGTCTAAATTAAGTAATGTAGAAAAAGAGAAATTAATTAATCTTCTTAAAAAACACAAAAATGCGATCGCTTGGAAGCTTGTAGATATTAAAGGAATAAGTCCTTCCATGTGCACGCACAAAATTTTAATGAATGATGACTACAAACAGTAATACAATCACAACGTAGAGTAAATCCCAATGTGCAAGAAGTGGTTAAAAATGAGGTCATCAAACTACTTGACATCGGACTAATTTATCCTATCTCCGATAGTCCATGGGTAAGTCCCGTCCAAGTAGTCCCAAAGAAAGGAGGTATGACGGTAATAACTAATGAAAAGGATGAATTAATACCAACCAGAACCGTCACAGGATGGAGAGTTTGTATAGATTACAGACGATTAAATGAAGCAACAAGGAAAGACCACTTTCCTTTGCCCTTCATTGATCAAATGTTAGAAAGACTATCCGGTCATAAATTTTACTGTTTCTTGGATGGTTTTTCAGGGTACTTTCAAATTCCAATAGCACCTGAAGACCAAGAAAAGACGACTTTCACATGCCCCTATGGAACTTTTGCTTATCGTCGCATGCCATTCGGTCTATGTAATGCCCCTGCAACTTTCCAACGTTGCATGGTGGCCATCTTCCATGACATGATAGAAAAGACAATGGAAGTCTTCATGGACGACTTTTCTATCTTTGGAGATTCATATGACCAATGCCTCGATAACCTTGAACGAATGCTATCCCGATGTGAGGAAACTAACCTCGCCCTTAACTGGGAAAATGCCATTTCGTGGTAACAGAGGGAATAGTACTCGGTCACAAAATCTCGAGCGAAGGAATGGAAGTTGATCGAGCAAAAGTAGACACTATTTCTCGATTACCTCCACCCTCCTCCGTTAGAGCAATCAGAAATTTCCTAGGACATGCCGGATTTTATAGAAGGTTTGTCAAGGACTTTTCAAAAATTTCAAGACCTCTAACAAAATTACTTGAAAAAGATGCGCCTTTCATCTTTGACAAGGATTGCAATCAAGCATTTCTAACCCTCAAGGAAATGCTAGTCAATGCACCTATCATGATAGCGCTCGATTGGAAACTACCTTTCAAAATCATGTGTGATGCAAGTGACTTTGCTGTTGGAGCAGTCTTGGGACAAAGAAAAGAAAAGCATTTCCACCCAATTTATTATGCTAGTAAAACACTTAATGATGCACAAGAGAATTACACAACTACTGAAAAAGAATTACTAGCCGTGGTATTTGCTTTTGATAAATTTCGTTCTTACCTTGTTCTTTCTAAAACTGTAGTCTATACAGATCATGCAGCTATCCGATACCTTTTCAAGAAACAAGACGCCAAACCACGTTTGATCAGGTGGATTCTACTCCTCCAAGAATTTGATATGGAAATCAAAGACAAAAGAGGAGCAGAAAACACTGCAGCAGATCATCTTTCACGCCTAGAAGACCCAGCTTCGGAAGCAACCAGGGATGAGCAAATCAATGAAAAAATTTCCAACAGAATCCCTGGAAATGGTGGAAAGTAGACAAGAACCATGGTATGCCGACTACGCTAACTACTTAGCTAGCGGTATAGTCACCAAAGGATGGCCACATCACCAAAGAAAGAAGTTCTTTGCCGATGTGAAGCATTACTTTTGGGAAGACCCCTATCTTTTCAAATGTGTGCTGACCAACTCATCCGAAGGTGCGTCCATGGCAGCGAAGCACGAAGAATTCTTCGCCATTGTCATGAAGGTCCACATGGGGGACATCATGGTGCCGCTAGTACCGCACGAAAAGTATTTGATTCAGGATTTTATTGGCCGACCATTTACAAGGATGCGCAAAATCTTGTAAAGACATGTGATGCTTGCCAAAGATCAGGTAATATTTCTTCTAAAAACGAAATGCCTCAAAATGGCATTCTCGTTTGTGAAATTTTTGATGTGTGGGGACTCGATTTCATGGGACCTTTCCCACCGTCAAAAGGAAACAAATATATACTTGTGGCAGTTGATTTCTTGTCTAAATGGGTCGAGGCCGAAGCCCTTCCAACAAATGATGGAAGAGTTGTGGTAAAATTTCTGAAAAAATTATTCTCTCGTTTTGGAACACCCAAAGCATTAATAAGTGATAGAGGTATCCATTTTTGTAACCATAAACTCGAAAAATTCTTAACAAGATATGAGGTCTATCATCGGGTCTCAACAGCATATCACCCTCAAACAAACGGACAAGCCGAAGTGACTAACAGAGGTTTAAAATGAATACTTGAAAAAAACGTAGGATTAAATAAAAAGGAATGGGCTGATAAACTAGATGATGCTTTATGGGCATTTCGTACTGCTTATAAAACAACTATAGGCACAACCCCATACAAGCTCGTCTATGGAAAAAGTGGGCAATAAAAAGTGTAAACCTAGATTTAGAAATTGCAGGTAAAAATCGATTTTGTCAAATAAATGAATTAGACGAACTAAGGAATTATGCATAATCTAACTCAGAAATTTATAAGGAAAGAATGAAAAATTTACACGACAAATACATTAAGCCTAATGAATTTCGAGTAGGAGACCAAGTCCTATTGTTTAATTCACGACTTCGATTATTTCCGGGTAAACTAAAATCTAGGTGGTCAGGACCTTTTTCCATCACCCATGTATTTTTCCTCACGGTGCAGTGGAAATTAAATCTCGAAATGGAATTCCATTCAAAGTCAATGGCCAACGGCTAAAGCTTTATCAAGGATCCATTAAGGATGAGGAAGAAGAGATCTCGTTTCAAACGATCGACGAATAAAAGGCACCCACATCATACCTGGTATGTTACGAAACCGGTAAGTCCTCTCACTATATTTTTGGGAAAAACGGGCACTCACACGAGCACAAAAAAAAATTCAAGACCTCGCTTGGCACGGGGCCGTGTCCGCTGGACACGGGGCCGTGTCTGCGCGACTGTCGGGATAAAACCCTCTTTTCACAACAGTTACATCATTCCACATGCCCTGTTTCCCCGAAAAACCTCTGGTCTGAGGTGATTTTCTACGGATTTTCGACGTTACCTCTAGATCTAACAACATCAAGGTATGATTCTATCATCATTAGTAGTTAGATTAGTTACTTGCATGTAGTTAAAACATCAAAAATTTGGGGAAAAATCTAGGGTTCTTGAAGTTCATCCGGATCGAACCTCAAATTTTTGAAATAATTTGATAGCATTAATTTAGATTAGTATAATGGGAAGTAATTACACTTGTATTGTTGATAGATTTGCCCAATTTCTCACAAAAACCTCAAACCCTTGTTTTGAACCGAAAAAGATAAAATTGAAGGGGTAAACGCTTTGTTTTGAGAAAAACGGCACTTGGGGTTTCATTTTCGGGGGAAACCGCTACTACTTGACCAAAAATTTTCAGGTTTTCAGGACCGGGTCAAAAAATAAAGTTTTTGAGTAACAGACGCCTGGACACGGGGCCGTGCCCGCTGAGCACGGGGCCGTGTCCAGCTCACTGTTTGCAGTTTCTTCCGAAAATCTCATTATTTCGTGCTGACTTTTGGTGTATTCTTTCAGATGTCGAAGAAGTTTACGAGATTCAACGCTAATGAACTCGATGCTAGGGCCAGATATGATACGCTTCAAACAAGACCCGAGGAATACCCAAGGCAAGCATGCACGGACCTGTTGCTCATGGTGAACCAACTTGACCGCTTCAACAACCTCGTTACCGGACCACTCAGGGTTGCTTTGACCACCCGACTCAGGTCGGTACACGAGTGCACTTTGGAGTTCTACAGTACCTTCACCTTCACTTCAAGGTGTGACCCGTTCGACAATGAGGGGGTTGCATTCCGATGTGGTGGAACAAGGTATTCGATCTCTATGGCACAATTCGGGGCAATAGTGGGGCTGTATTCAGAAGAAGATTCGGGAAATGAATAAAACACCGGGGGAATGCGAGAGTTGGATGAAAATGAACGCCAGGATGCATGGGCTCAGATTGGTGATGGGTTTTACAATCCGAGCAGTACTAAGAGCAATAAGCTAAGGGATCCGCTCTATCGCTACATTCACAGGCTCCTTACTTACTCTCTTAGTCAGCGACACGACAGTAGCGGCGTGGTTGGGTTGAGAGATTTGGTAGTCCTACACTGCATTCACACCCGAAGAGCCCTCGATGTTCCATTCCTCCTACTCCTGAACATGCATCTAAACCGGCTTGCTCATGCACCAACCCCTATCTTATATGGGGGATGGGTGTACCGCCTCTTCAAGCACTTCACGAACATCCCTAGGTCCTTCCAGAGAAGCCCATGGTCGGGACGGGCCGATGTGCACATTTGTCGTGCAATGAACCTAATTTATGAGGTGGAAGATGGGTCGGTAAGCTTTCAGAGAATGCAAGGCCATGCATGGAACCCGCAAGAGGCGCTAATCCTTCACGCTCCACCTCCCCAATACCAGTACCAACCACACGGTGATCCGGGGCAGTCCTCCTCACAAGGAGGTGGTTTTCCTAACTTTCAAAGTTTACATGATCTTTTGCAGGAAAACCTTATGTGCACTAGGAACACCTACAACCTCGCCAACAACAAATACCACCGGGTCGGACCCATTGAAAGAAACATCACCGATATCCAAGATGACATCGGAAGCATCCGGGAGTATATGGCGGGTCATGGGGGAGGAGGTGATGACAGTGATGAAGACATGGACTAGGAGGATGAAGAAGGAGTAGGAGTGGACGGTTGGTGAGCCCACAGGTTAATTTCCCTTTCTATCAGACAATTTTTGTCCTGCATGCCGAAGTGTTGAACAATTTACTTTCCCTAAATCTTTTTATTTTCTGCGTTTGTTTTTACTTTTAACTTGATGGTTTGATGTTTGACTTGGTAATTTAGGACGTTTGGTATTGTTTGGTATGGTGTTTATTGATAGAACAGGTACAAACGAGGCTGAGAGCACTAAACATTAGTACTACTAAAGCCAGGACAAGAAAACCGAAGAAAGAAACCTGTTTTTTTTCAGCCTTGCAGACTGTCCACACGGGGTCGTGTCCAGCCGACACGCCCCTGTGCCCACCTCCCAGACCTGCCGTTTGTCAAACTTCTACAGAATGTTTGCCAGACACGGGATCGTGCCCAGCGAACACACCCCCGTGTCCAACATCAGTGAGTTTTCGTTACTGGCACCTGAACACGGGGCCGTGTCCACCCACCACGGGGACGTGTCCAGACTGCCAGTAACATAAAATTATGCTTTTAACACCATTTTACACATTCAATCAACCTAAAAACTTATTTTTGGAACACATTGAGGACAATGTGTAATTTTAGTGTGGGGGGGATGCTAAAACCTTGAATTTTGCAAGTCCTAATAACAAGCCTTACACAAAACTCTATTTGGAATCGCTAATCACCCCAAATTTTTTCCAAAAATTTGCATTTTTTTTACTTGTCTAAGTTTAAGTTGGGAATTCTAATTCTAACAAGGTTATATTTTTACAAATTTACAACCGATAGCTTCGTGATAAAAAAGAACCAACATAAGAAAATTATGAAACGGCATGACAAGCTTAGTTAAAATTTGATTATATATACTTGATCACATAAAAACCCATTCCCACAAAAGTGAGTTTTGAGCCTTTATAGAGAATACAAATACATATCTTTACACTAAATGCTCATTTTTCGTTTCTTGTGTGAATAGACGCTTGGTTCTTACGACTCTAGAACTTGCCACGATAATTCATTCCTGGTCCTTACCAACTTAAACCCAAGTAAGTAAATGATGGAGGCATTAGGACTAACCCTTTTTCTTTCAACACCATTATTTTCACTTTTCTTTTCACCTACCCAAAAATTCCCCCTAGTTAACCCCTTTGAGCCTAAACCTTTTCATTTCTTAACCCAAAACCCTTTTACCCACCAAAACCCCTTTTTCATTTTTTCCCTTATTTTAGTAACAAAGCTTGGTTTTCGTGTGACTCTTGAAAAAATAAAAATAAAAAATTAACAAATGATGATGAAGTTGGAAATAAACAAACAAAGCTCCTCAAACAAAAGCTTGTTTGAATAAATACTTCATTGAAAATAAAAAGTCACAAAAACAAAATGTTTTACGAAAACCAACGCTCTTTACGCCTTTTCGCCCTTTTTAACTAACCACTAACCCAACCCCCCACATTTAGCCCAAGCCTAACCCTTCACCCAAAAAGTCCTCTTGATATTTACAAAGGTATAAAGTTAAAAAGGAGGAGGATTGATTGCTTGGCAAGCTTATGGTAGAAATAAGTTCCACGCCGCTCTCGAGTGATTCACTAAAAATACACCTTCGGCCGAGTGTGAGTGATTTCCCCCATGAGGTACGTGAACTTGTATATAAATGGAATTTTAAAAAGGTATGTTATGCCTTAATAAATAATTTATCTTATGAAATGTTTTTAATAAATCATGACGAATAGGATTGTAAATAAATAAAAATAAAACCTAAACGATCTTGGAAAATCCCGATACTCTATGAGAAGCCCAAAAAAAAAAAAAACCTTCTCTTCTACCCATTCCATTTGGGAGTGAATAAAGCCACAATATAAAGAGTTTTGCTTGAGGACAAGCAAAGATTCAAGTGTGGGGGTATTTGATACGCGCAAAATGCAACATATAAATTATATCAAATATTGCATAAAACTAACCCTTTTTTAGTACTAATGTTGGAAAAAGTGTGTTTTTGTCTTCCTTTTGTATTTTCAGGATTAAATGAGCTCAAATTAACAAAAGAAGCAAAATGACAGCAAAATCTAACATAAATACAAGAAAAGGGACAAAAGTGGATTACCTGACCCCTCGACAGCATCCTCCCAAGCAAAACAAAGAAAGCAGAAGACTGAACACGCCCCATGCTCAGCGAGCACGGGGCCGTGCCCAAGAAGCAGCAGAAAATACAAACTAATAGAAGCTTCTATTGCCCACCACGGGGCCGTGCCCAGCGGACACGGGGGCGTGGTCAGAATACTGCAGGCGCATTTATTGTAGTTGCGAATTACAATTAATGAAGAAAGAGAGTGTCAGACGGCCACGGGGCCGTGCCCAGGCTTCTGTTCAGCCTATAAATAGGATTTCTTGGAGCCATTTCAACTCATCCCTTGGCACACCACCTCTCTCACACTTCAACCACCACCCACCACCACCATAACACCATCATCCACCACCATCATCCATTGTCCATCATAGAGTGTGTGAGTCGTCTCGGGATCCAAGATTGATCGTAAGAGTTCTTGACAATCAAAGGCCATGTTTGCCTAAGTCTCTTACATCACTTGGTGAAGACAAGTGTCTAGTGTAATACTTTTTATTTTTAATCTTTTGCACTTTTTATTTGGTTTTGTATGAATGACTTTAATAACTAGTTTCTTATGTTGAAGGTGATTCTTCCTTATCGTTTGTCCGTGGTGTCTTGACATTATTTTTACTGTCTATATAAAATAAAAGATTTTCACCATTCATATCTCCACGGTCTATATGGAGGTATGTTGGCTACCTGGTCGGGGGTTATGGGAACGGTTTGGTAAGAGTCTTGCCCTTGTTCAGCGTTTAGAGGTCCTGCAAGGGACCTGGGTCAAATTTAGTAGGATCTCCTTCAATACCCAAAGGTATTGGATGGCGGGGATCCAAACTCTTTGACCCCCTCATAAGTAAACTACTATTAATACTATAACCCGGCTATTTAGGACTGTATCCCTGCTGACTCAGACTACTTAGTCGAGGGTAACGTCACCTTCAAAAGAGGGGCCTACCATAATTTGCATTAATAACTTAATTAATTATCTTTCAATAATCCGACCCTTTAGGATTGTATCCTTGCTGACTCAAACTACTGGATTGAGGTAACGTCACATTCAAAAGAGGGGCCTACTACAATAACTAAGATAATCTTTTAAACAAGTGCAAAAGTGCGAAAATAATCAAAGGTTACACTATACACGAGTCGGATCCAAGTGATTCATCTTGTCTATCTGTTTTTATTTTTATTTTTATTTTTCAGCATTTAGTTAGTTTTATTTTCTTAGTTTTAAAAATCTTTTCTAACATTTTGATTTGATTAGACGTTGAGGATAAACCGGTACTAAAAGCTCTTGTGTCCTTGGACGACCTCGGTATCTTACCAACGCTATACTACGTCCACGATGGGTGCACTTGCCCATATGTGTGTGTAGTGTTAGTAAATATCGTGTTTTATAAATTTAAAACTTCGCTAAAAAGTGTAAAAAGGGCTTAAATATATACCTAAAACATATACACACTTGAACGCATCAATTAGGTAATAGAGAATTGAATTACGAAGACATAGGCAAAAACAGTGAAGTAATCGGAGTTAAAATGAAGAAGTTATGACGAAAACGCTTTTCTGCATACAAATGATCGTTGCGCCACGCGGCGTCGAGACCTAATGGAGGTCGCAGGCATGAGGACGAGCCTTGTTAGCGTGTAAAACTTCAGTTTTGACCCTATTTAAGCCCATAATTAACCCTAATCACAACCCAGGCAACCCTAGACGAATTAAGAAGCTGAAAACGGATATTTTGAAGATCAATAGAGCTTAGGAGTGAAGAATTGAAGCGTGGGATCGAATATTTCTGGTGTTAAGCATCTTATTACTCGGTTCTTTCATTTATATTTGTTTTACCATGTTTGGTAAACTCTTGAAGATGATTGTTTTTGTTTTTAAGACTATGTTAGGCTAATTTCCTTATCACTACCTAGGTCATAAGATGAATACTCTTGTTTGATTATGTTTCTATTCGGTTTTGGATAATTATGTGGATTTGATTAATAAAGTTTATAACTTTGGTTATGTTCTAGTGTATATGCATGCTTAGTCTTTCTTAAATCTTTATCATATGTTTCACTTGCATTCTTTTGGATGTCTTTCTTGTATAAATGCAAGTTAGGTCGTGGACTGTGTGTTAGCGGATTGTTTACGGTTAATAGTATATGATTTCCCACAAAAACTGTGATTAGGATTTATATAGGATTTTGGGTCAGATTCTTTGTCAAAAGATCCACTAGTTCACAGTCTTTGTCTGCTAGCTAAGTTAGAGTATAAACCATAGTTTCCCTAGATTTTCATGTCGTGAGATAGAGTGTCTAAGGGTGTTTTGTTATCACACTAGGATAGCTTGTGAAGGACTCATTTAAACCAGTAGAATGACAGCTTCTTAGGTTGCCATAGGTATCTTCTCGATAAGGGTCGAGGGTCCTGTTCGGTTATCGTTTAAGTTTATAATCTTAAGATCCTTGTTTCCACATTAGTTCCAAAACCGTTAGAACGCATCATTCAAGTGTAGGATTCAGACCTAGGTAGAATGTTTCCCATCATCTGGTCACATCTCCCATTTAGTCCGCGTGTCTAGTCATTTTTAGTTATTCTAGTTATTTTAGTAGTTTGTTAGAAAACCCGCGCCAATCAACAAAACATTTAAGTCAAGTCAGTCTAGTAGTTAGTTAGTGAAGTCTAGTAAACGTAATTAGAGAGTCTTACGGGTTCGATACTCAGACTTACATAGGTTATACTACATTAACTGGTACACTTGCTAGTCGTGCGGTCTAGGTTTTAGAGAGTTTGTTTTTATAAATTTAAAACTTAGTGTTTCTACTTCTTGTTAATATTAGTTAGTTTTCGAGCACATCAAGTATTTGGTGTCGTTCCCAAGGACTCTTGGCGATTGCATTTATTGGCTTCGATTATACTTTTTTGCAATATCCGTGCTATTTGTGTTTTGTTTTGAATCTTAGGAGTCTAATTAGTCGTTTCTCTTTGCTTTCTTATTTTAGAGTCTTATTAGTTGTGTTTAGAGTCTTCTCACTTGTCTTGTCTTGTGTTTGTGGTTGCTGCGAATTGTAACACCTCGTAAAATCGTGTCCAATTATGTGAAGACACGTGTCCTAAACCCTAAACGTGTAAAAGATTGATTTAGAAGGACTAACGTTGACAAACAGTGAAAAGATGTATGCGGAGGGACTAAAAGTGTCAACATGCTAAACTTATGCCTCTGATTGACCTAACGCGATGTTCGTATTCTCAAACGAGTAAATGATTGGACGTGAGAAGTCGTTTGTGAAAGAAATCGAAAGTTTACAAGACAAAGGGGTTAAACGTGTCAACATGTTAATTCTTACCTCTGAGTGACCTTTTAACAAACCCGGGGCTTCATAATGTTCGATTATTCTCTCAAGAATACGTATTAATGAATTCACAAGGTTTCGGAATCATTATGTGATGGTTGTTAAAGATTTCAAGAAAAAGGGTTAAAAGCGTCAACGAGAGAAACTAGTGTCTTTGGGTGACCATTAACCGAAAAAAAGCCTAATGGTGTTTATTTAAACCTTCAAGATCCTTAAAACCTAACTTTAGGGGCCAAGAATGCCAAAAATGAAACATAAATAAAGTTATAAAGGAATAGGGACTGAAACTGCCAAGTGAGAAACTTGTTTTACCTCGCGGGCCAGGTAAACATCCCCTTATTTCTTTCGAGTGCCCAGTGACTGAAAAGTGAACAACTGCATGTTTCAGCCTTGCAGCTCACATAAACCGACATTGCATGATTGAAACTCGGTATTTACTGACACTAGGACACTTGGAATGATCTGAGAATGATCAAAAACACCTGGATTGATCCTAAGACACCATGATTTACCATAAATAGGTGCCTTCATCCTCCATTTGAACTTGCACCTTTCAATTTCATGTCTTCTCACTTCTCTGAGGTTTTGATCAAAAAGGAAGCTCCTTCTTGTTTAATTTTTGAGCTAGGACCTGTTGTAAATGTCCTTAGCCACTTCGCTTTTTATGCGTTTAAAAGCCGAAAGTCAAAGTTTCCGCTAATCGGCTTTGACTTCGATTTAGACCTAAACGGTCCAGCCATTGTTCGAGGCGAATATGGCTACGTGATCGTAATTAGGTAGGTGTTAATCCCTCAAAAGGGCACCTCGTAATTACCAAGTTTAGTTAGTTAATTGTCGGGTCAAAGTAATTAAATAAAAAGTCAAACTAATCAGATTTTTAAATAAAAATCAATATGATATAATAGAGGTTATAAAACATGTTTTATCACTTTAATAACTTGGTAAACATTAATAGAACATGTCTAAACATGTTCAACCCGACAATTCTAAATTTAAGCTCGGTTTCCAAACGAAAGTCGCAAAAGCTTAACTTCAGCTTTGACTTTCAATTCTGACCTGAATTAGTTTATTTTCTCTATGCCTTAAGGTTCCTTTGTGACCATATTACGTAGTAGCAAAACCCTCTGAGGTTATGTTACATGGTTACTTGGTAATCTGAATTATATGCATGTTTCCGATATTATGCTTATTTTTTACTAGTTTGCCATTTGGTCTAAAAATGAGATTTTTATTATAAACAAACATGAAAATGGATTAGGTACTGATTAATAAACATATTTAAAATTTTTTGACACTTACATTCTGGTCATATAAACTGATGTTATTCAGGTAATCGAAAATTATGCTTTTATAAAGACTAAAATGCCCTTTGGCATGTATATCAAGTTTCTAACATAAATTTGACACAAAACTCTTTACCTACTGTTGTGATATCATTTCTAGGAATTATTGGGATGTTGGGTTAGATTATATACTAACCTTAATCTTGAGTTCTCACGTAAAGTCTATAAATGACGATAATACCCTTTTCGCAAATAAAATGAGTTTTACAAATAATTAACATGCAAAACCTTTTGCTACTGATGTGTTATGAAAAATAAAATATTTTGACCATTCAAAGTTGGTCAAAATCTCAGAATCACCTAAACCTTGGAATTGTCGTCAATTATCGACTTTTACGCTAATTAAGTGCATAGTATGGTTTTAAACCATATTTAGCACCCAAGACTTGTTACCTACTGAGTTTATAAATGATTTTAAATATTTTTACAGTAGGTATAAGTCATGAACTCAGAATCCCAATTAAGTCCTTAAAAGCATATGTGAAATGACCAAAATGCCCTTTGGGGGCATAGTTTGGCCATAAATGGTAAACCACACATATGTACAATATCCTACTGTTATAACATCATAAATTAAATATTGTTACAGAATGTTTTTTATCAGAACTTCAGTTTACCTATAAAGCCCTTTTATAAACCTCAAAATGACCAAAATGCCCTTGTGGGGCCTAATTCGATTTTAAAACCTTTTTGGGCATACATGTTGATATCTTACTGATGTCATAACATATTTTAAGCATAATAACATATTGAACTTATATTTGACTCATCCTGTTACCCGTTTATGCTTATACACATTCGGTTCGGTTTATGTAACTAATTTGCATGAATTAACCGAAACGGGTCTAACCTTGTCATCTAAACTTCAAAATCCAGAATGTATTTAGTTTACCCATATTATACAAGTCTTCATACTTGTTGGGTCTAAATTACATTACATTCCAGTCTCCGCTTAATCTAGCCTTTCGTGCCGTAAAGCATCCTTAAAACTAACCGGTCTAAGTCCTTGACTTAAATAAGGCCTGTTAGTATCCTAATAGGTTAATAAAACCTTCATTTCAGATTAAGTAGCCTCGGTAGAAGATACCTGCATAAAGTCTTAGTATTATACGGTTGAGTAGGATTCTTGCATTTAAACTTAGGTAAATACTTTTAACTTATTTTCCCTTATATGGGCTTGGGATACGGTAAATTATTACCATTTGGTCGGGTATGAGATCATTTAGTCGGATTGTGATTTAATAAATCTACATTAACTTGTTTTAATCTGTTTTGTTTGATAACATAAACTTTGGGGGTTAACGACCGTGTCCTGGATATCCTCGGCTCATTTAAGTTATTAATGGCCACGACCTATGCACGAGATATAGGTATACACCCGATAGATGCAAATGCTAAATTATTAAATTACCCACAAGTTGGAGATAACTCCTTTGTGGGTTTTATAAGTGGTGAGTCAGTTAATCATGACCGGTTTCCAAACCGGCCCCAAATGTATGACAAACATGTAAAGCTGTATACAAGATTATAAATATAATTGTCCCAAGTTATAAAAGAATTTTTGTGCATCAAGCACTAAAACCAATTTTCATAAATATTTTCAAACATGTCAGTTAATTGTATGTACCAGTGTAAACTGACGTATTTTCCAAAGACTAAGTGACAGGTACCTCACGAAATAGGCTGGAGCTACTTGGCATTAAATAAGAGGATCTTGCAAATCCCTAGATTCCTAAAGTCTGTCGAACTCTGTTTTATGTTTTTATTTAATGATCTGCATGTGGATCTTTTATTACAATCCGTCTGTATATTCTTTCATTCGTACTTTGAACATTGGGTTGTAATAGTAATGTTACCTTCCAAGCCTTCCGTTGTGCTATAACTGTGTTTAATTGTCTATGATGATATCAACTACATCACGATACTCCCCACCGGGCCCACCGGATTATGTGGAAATATCGGGGTGTGACAGGTTGGTATCAGAGCCAACATTGAGTGAATTAAACACTGGCCTTTTTGTGTTTAATCTCAATGACATAGTAGCACATTTTTAAGACTTCTGAGTCTAGGCAAATGACCTAGGATTATTCTTAATCTTTATTTGGTTTATATATGTTGTTTTCTTGTTTTTGATAGGTTTACTTATAAAGAGATGCTGCCACATGTCAGGGGAGGTAAAGGAAAAGGTCCTATGAGAGGAGGACCATCCAGTCAAACAGGACCCTCTCACCGCCTCACGCTTTCGGCATCGTTCAGCTCCGATCCTTATGACGATTGGAGGCATTCACTCGAGCCTGCGAGGCGATCTATTTCATTAAGCACTTCGCCATCCTACCATCATTCCTTCGGGCCACCACTACTAGAAGAGCCCCAACATTCGCACCATTCGCAGCATTCACTGCATTCACACCATTCACACCACTTTTCTCACCATTCCTCTCATCATTCTGTTTCTCACCACTCCTATTCACAGGATTACTTTGACCCTAATGAATATATTAATTAATCAGCAGGATTCAACCCGTTGGGTCCTGAAGACCATTTCTCTGACGACATGGATTTGGACGAAGATCCAGATCCAGCAATGCCGCCATCTGGGACGCCCACGCATCCCATAGACATCTCAAGCGGTTCTTCCTTTGCGGGATCTCCTTATCAAGGTCCCGATGAATATAAAGAATGGTGGGGGCAGTGGAAATTTGCAAACACCCCTTCATACCACAACACCCCACGACAACCTCCATTAGGGGAGCCGCACTTTCAAGCGGTAACACCACCTCTGCCACCTCCAGAACCACCAAGACGGAGGATAAACGCACGCATGTCCGTGCGAGGGGGCCCAAGATTTAGCTCCCCTCAAACTTCTAGCAACTATCCTCCGATCCCAGAAGATCCACAAATGAGTGGACCTTCACATGTTGTGCCGGAAATCGATATCACACCGGCCACCTTTGTACCACCGCTACCTCCAATGGATTTTGAAAACCCAATTCCTACCTACCCATATCCAACTGGGTATAACCCGTTTGGGTCACAACCTCCTACGGGTTATGACTACCAACCACCTGCTTACGTCCCATACATCGAAGCAGTCAACTATAATGCTCTCTATCCTTTGTCGTTTCCACCTGCATACCCAACTGGGTATCATGTTCAAGGGTATCAATGCCCTCCACCTCAGCCACAACCACAACCACAACCTCAACCTCCACCCCAACAACAACAACAACGACAACAACAACAAGAAATCTTGCAAAGGGTGCAAGATGTTGAGCGTAGGGTGGAGAGAGGTGAAAGGAACATTCATAAGTTTCTTAAAGGTCTCGTGAAATTTATCAAGGGAAAGAAGCATGATGGTTGAAGACCTTTACTTTATTTTTGTATTTGTTATTTAAATTAAGTCCCTGCGTGCACATTTCTTTTTAGTATCAGTCCCTGCGAGGACTTGTTTTTCTTTCTAGTCCCTGCATGGACAATTTATGTTATTTCAAAGACCCATTTAAGGCATGTTTTGTAATCTTTAGTACTATTAATGGAAATTTTTATTGAAATTCATACATATGTATTTTCATTACATCAACGTGCAAACAATCATTTCAATTTTAATTGATCTGCCTAGAAATTTCAAAGGACTTACTTAAAGTTATAACCTAGCCAAAATATCAATGGCTATGATGGTATAACCTTCTTAAGACAATAACTCTCTGTTAACATCCAAAACATGTTAACACTCCAGGCAGTGTGACGTGAGAAACCACACCAGCTTTCAAAGTACTTGGATTCTTCCAAATCCTTACATAGACTAAATGATTAAAGTGAATCATGGCTAAGATCATCAAATATGATACCAAAACATCCATTAGAGGTGTTATTCGTTCTGCCTATAAGCCAATTTATATTTTTATTTTTGACAAAGATAGTTATAGCCTAAAACTTTTTTGTCAAATGGCGATGAACTATTTTCGACCCTTAAAAACAATCGATCTAAAAAGATCATATTTATATTTCAAAATTGTCCAAGTGACAAGGCCTTTTGTGCCATCTAAATATCCTTTGAGACAAGCCTTTGTGTTGTATAAAAGTGTCTATACGACATGACAACTGTGAATATGTCCCCTGTCTAATATATGTAAAGGATTATATCCTGTTTAAATGCCTTTGATGGTTCATTTGTAACCTAGGCAAATTATGATCAAATAATTTCAAATACACTTTTCTTAGAAATATTAAACCTATTAGCCTATATGGTTTATTTTATACGATGGCTACTTAATCATCAAATACGATGGTTCTCTATATGACAACTAAAAAAATTATTATTACTTGTTATATAGCATTCGAATCTGCACCATGGCTGGCTCAGATGAAGCTCACAGTCACCCAGCTGATGGGAATAATACTACAAGATTGAATGTTACTGGCGCTGAACTGCAAGCCAGGATAAACACACCTGTTACTAAAGCTGTGAATGAGGTACTTAAAGAGTCACGTGAGGCTCGTTCAAAAACTCATTCTAAGTCCCTCTCAAAACCGCATACATCAAGGAAGGATGAATCTGAGCATTTATCCAATCAGAAAAGCAAACCACACAAACAGATTGTGTTTGATCAGGCTCCACAGTACAACAAGGGATGTACTTACAAATATTTTGTCTCTTTTAAACCAAGAGATTTCACTGGGGAAAAAGGAGCCATTGATTGCATGAAATGGCTTGATGAAATGGAGACAGTTGTTAACATAAGTGGGTGTGCCAAGGAGGATATTGTTAAGTTTGTGTCCCATTCCTTTAAAGGTGACGCCCTGACATGGTGGAAAGCTCTAGTGCAATCCACAGGAAAAATTCCTTTGTACAACCACACTTGGGTAAAGTTTGTTGAGCTAGTGAAAGAAACATACTGTCCACGACATGAAGTGGAGAAGGTGGAGACTGATTTCCTAACCTTGGTCATGAAAGATCTGGACTGTAGATTGTATGTTACTAGTTTTAACTCAATGTCCAGACTTGTTCCATACCTGGTCACTCCAGAACCTAAGCGTATTGCGCGCTTCATAGGTGGTTTAGCCCCTGAAATAAAAGGAAATGTCAAGGCTTCAAAGCCTACCACTTACAGGTCGACTGTAGACCTATCTTTGTTTCTTACTCTTGATGTGATGAGGAGTAAGTCTAGGAGGGCCACGGAGGAAGGAAAAAGAAAGAGAAATGATGATTAGTCCCACCAGTCTAACAAAAAGAAGAAGGGAAAATCTGGGTTTAAGAAAAATCAGTCTGGTAGCAAACCCTGGTGCAAGAACTGTGATAAAAGGCACTTCGGGAAATGCACTATAGACCCACAGGGAAAGCCCTGTGGGATCTGTAAGAAGAAAGGGCACAAGTCTTTGGAGTACCGAGAGTTGAAGGATGCAACCTGCTATGGTTGCAATGAAAAAGGGCATATTAAGACAAACTGCCCAAAGAACACCAAGAAGCCTGATGAGGCAAAGAAAATGAATGCTAGAGTGTTTCAGATGAATGCCAAGGTGGCAGTGAAGGACGACAAACTTATAACAGGTACCTTCCTCGTAAATGATATTTATGCTAGAGTTTTATTTGATCCAGGTGCAGATAAGTCTTTTGTAGACCTTAAATTTAGTAAATTGTTGAATCTGCCTATTAAAACTCTAGACATTAAATCTGAGGTAGAACTCGCCGACGGTACCTTAGAAACTGCTTCGACTCTTCTCGATGGATGATTTATATCCGTTAAAAATCATTCAATTCCGCTATCTCTTTTGCCAATGAAATTGGTTGGGTTTGATGTAGTTTTAGGCATGGATTGGTTATCACGTAACCAAGCCCAAATTGCATGCGATAAGAAACTAGTCAATATCAAAACCTCATCTGGTGAATCGATCACCATCCACGAAGATACGCACTACGGATTGCCCAATAATGTATCTATACTTAAAGCATCCAAGTGCTTAAAGAGCGGATGTGTCATCTACATGGCACAGGTGACAGTGGACGAGCCAAAACCAAAGATAGAAGACATTCTAATCATTTTTAGAACCCGGATGTATTCCCTGATGAACTACCTGGATTACCCCCTGAGAGGTAAGTGGAGTTTAGGATTGACATCATGCCTGGAGCAGCACCAGTTGCTCGAGCTCCCTACCGCCTAGCACCAACCGAAATGAAAGAACTGAGAACCCAATTGGATGAACTTCTGGAAAAGGGTTTTATACAACCCAGCTCGTCACCTTAGGGAGGACCCATACTATTTGTAAAGAATAAGGATGGTTCAATGCGTCTGTGCATTGACTATCATGAGTTGAACAAAGTAACAATCAAGAACCGTTATCTATTGCCCAGGATCGACGATCTGTTTGATCAACTTCAAGGGGCAAGCTTCTTTTCAAAGATTGATCTAAGGTCGGGGTATCATCAACTCAAAGTTAGAACTAAAGATGTACCTAAAACCGCATTTAGAACGAGGTATGGCCACTGTGAGTTCCTAGTGATGCCTTTTGGGCTCACTAACGCGCCTGCGGCATTCATGGACCTCATGAATCGAGTCTGCAAGCCGTACGTAGATAAGTTTGTCATTATCTTTATAGATGACATACTTATTTATTCTTGTAATCAGGCTGATCATGAGAAACATCTTAGGTGCATCCTAGGACTACTACAACAAGAGAAGTTGTACGCTAAATTCTCTAACTGCGAATTCTTGCTTCGAGAAGTCCAATTCCTTGGACATGTTGTAAGCGAGCGTGGTATCCAAGTGGATCCCGCTAAAATAGAAGCAATTATAACTGGGAAGCACCTAAGACACCTACTAAAATTCGCAGCTTCTTGGGATTGGCAGGATATTATAGAAGATTTATCAACTTCTCAAGGATAGCCGCACCTCTAACTACCTAGACCCGCAAGAATGTAAAATTTGATTGGGGTTCTAACAACAGGAGTCTTTTGAAATCCTCAAGCAGAAATTGAGTAACGCTCCAGTACTAACCTTACCTGAAGGTATAGATGAGTTTGTTGTCTATTGTGATGCATCGCACACTGGTATGGGATGTGTACTTATGCAAAAAGGCAAGGTGATTGCCTATGCATCACGACAACTGAAGGTGCATGAAAAGAATTACACCACCCATGATCTGGAAATGGGTGTCATTTTATTAGCACTTAAACTATGGAGACATTATTTGTATGGAACTAAATGTGTGATATACTCAGATCACAAGAGTCTCCAACACTTGTTTAATCAGAAGGATCTCAATATGAGGCAACGCCGTTGGATGGAAACTTTAAATGACTACGATTGTGAGATTCGCTACCAACCTGGAAAAGCGAATGTAGTCGCAGATGCATTAAGCAGAAAAGAAAGAGTCAAACCCATACGGACTAATGCTAAGAGTATCGAACTTAAGAACAACTTGAATGAGAGGCTGTTAGCCACTCAGAAAGAAGTTGTATTGGAAGCTAACCTTCCAGACGAGAAATTAGGTGCAACTATTGATCAGTTGTCACCTGGGAATGATGGAATCCTCAGATTAATTGGTAGAATCTGGGTTCCTATTGATGGAGGACTTAGAGATATAATCCTTTAGGAAGCTCATAACTCCAGATACTCAGTTCACCCTGGGGGCGACAAAATGTATCAAGATTTAAAGACAAACTATTGGTGGATGGGTTTGAAGAAATCCATAGCCACACACGTAGCTAAATGTTTGACGTGCGCTCAGGTTAAAGCCGAACATCAAAAGCCTTCAGGATTACTACAACAATTAGAACTTCCCACGTGGAAGTGGGAGATGGTAACCATGGATTTCATCACCAAGTTACCTAAGACAAGGTATGGAAATGATACAATATGGGTCATAGTTGACAAACTGACTAAGTCAGCTCATTTCTTACCCATCAAGGAGACTCATAGCTCCGATAAGCTAGCTCAGTTATATGTGGACGAGATTGCGTCTCTCCACGGAGTGCCAGTATCTATTTTATCTGATAGAGATACTAGATACACTTCTCATTTTTGGAAAAGTTTCCAACAGTCATTAGGCACTCGTTTGAATTTCAGTACTGCTTACCATCCTCAACCGGATGGGTAAAGTGACGTACAATGCAAACGTTGGAAGACATGCTTCGTGCATGTGTCATTGATCTAGGTGGTAGTTGGGATGACCATCTTCCCTTAATTGAGTTCTCTTACAATAATAGTTATCATACCAGCATTCAGGTCGCGCCTTTCGAGGCTTTATATGGAAGAAAATGTAGAACGCCCGTCTGTTGGGCAGAAGTTGGAGAGGCTCAATTATCAGGACCCGAGATAGTCCTTGAAATAACGGACAAGATTGTCTGGATTTGTGATCCTAAAGGCTGCTAGAGACAGGCAGAAAAGCTATGCAGATAAGAGGCGCAAACCTCTAAAGTTTGAGGTAGGAGACAAAGTCTTACTAAAGGTATCACCCTGAAAAGGTGTGATGCGTTTTGGTAAGAAGGGAAAACTAAGCCCGAGGTATATTGGACCATTCGAAATCATCGAATGTGTCGGAAGTGTAGCTTATAAGCTGAATTTGCCTGAGGAGCTTAGTGGAATTCACAATGTGTTCCACATCTGCAACTTAAAGAAATGTCTAGCTGATGAATCGCTAACAATGTCTCATGAAGACGTACAGATAGATGAAAGTCTGAGATTTATTGAAAGACCTATATCCATCAAGGATCAGCAGGTTAAAAAGCTTCGAATGAAGCATGTACTAATTGTGAAAGTAAAATGGGATGCCCGTAGAGGCCCTGAGTATACGTGGGAGGTTGAGTCCACTACGCGACAAAAGTACCCTCACTTATTTCAGTAAATCTCGAGGTCGAGATTTCTTTGAAGGGGGTGAGGATGTAACACCTCGTAAAATCGTGTCCAATTATGTGAAGACACGTGTCCTAAACCCTAAACATGTAAAAGATTGATTTAGAAGGACTAACGTTGACAAATAGTGAAAAGATGCATGTAGAGGGACTAAAAGTGTCAACATGCTAAACTTATGCCTCTGATTGACCTAATGTGATGTTCGTATTCTAAAACGAGTAAATTATTGGACGTGAGAAGCCGTTTGTGAAATGAATCAAAAGTTTAAAAGACAAAGGGGTTAAAGGTGTCAACATGTTAATTCTTACCTCTGAGTGACTTTTAACAAACCCGGGGCTTCGTATTGTTCGATTATACTCTCAAGAATACGTGTTAATGAATTCAAAAGCTTTCGGAATCATTATGTGATGGTTATGAAAGATTTCAAGAAAAAGCGTTAAAAGCGTCAACGAGTGAAACTAGTGTCTTCAGGTGACCATTATCCTAACAAAAGCCAACGGTGTTTATTTAAACCTTCAAGATCCTTAAAAACTAACTTTAGGGGCCAAGAATGCCAAAAATGAAACATATATAAAGTTATAAAGGACCAGGGACTGAAACTGCCAAGTGAGAAACTTGTTTTACATGTTCAAAGGAGAGTCATGGGCCGCGTAAACATCCCCTTATTTCTTTCGCGGGCCGCGAGAGAGTGCCCAGTGACTGAAAAGTGGACAGTTGCATGTTTCAGCCTTGCAGCCCACACAAACCAACATTGCATACCTGAAACTCGAAACCAGGGATTGCTTGATGGTATTTAGTGACATTAGGACACTTGGAATGATCTGAGAATGATCAAAAACACCTGGATTAAAACTAAGACACCATGATTTACAATAAATAGGTGCCTTCATCCTCCATCCTCCATTTGAACTTGCACTTTTCAATTTCATCTCTTCTCACTTCTCTGAGGTTCCTGATCAAAAAGGAAGCTCCTTCTAGTTTAATCTTTGAGCTAGGACCTGTTGTAGGTGTCCTTAGCCACTCTAGTTCGGTTTTTATGCGTTTAAAAGCCGAAAGTCAAAGTTTCCGCTAATCGGCTTTGACTTTCGGTTTAGACCTAAACGGTCCAGCCATTGTTCGAGGCGAATATGGCTACGTGATCATAACTAGGTAGGTGTTAATCCCTCAAAAGGGCACCTCCTAATTACCACGTTTACTTAGTTAATTGTTGGGTCAAAGTAATTAAATAAAAAGTCAAACTAATCAGATTTTTAAATAAAAATCAAATATGATAATATAGAGGTTATAAAACATGTTTTATCACTTTAATAACTTGGTAAACATTTATAGAACATGTCTAGACATGTTCAACCCGACAATTCTAAGTTTAAGCTTGGTTCGCAACCAAAAGTCGCAAAAGCTTGACTTTTGCTTTGACTTTCAGTTCTGACCCGAATTAGCTTATTTTCTCTATGCCTTAAGGTTCCTTTGTGACCATATTATGTAGTAGAAAAACCCTATGAGGTTATGTTACATGGTTACTTGGTAATCCGAATTATATGCATGTTTTCGATATTATGCTTATTTTTTACTAGTATGCTCTTTGGTCTAAAAATGAGATTTTTAATATAAACAAACATGCAAATGGATTAGGTACTGATTAGTAAACGTATTTAAAATATTTTGACACTTACATTCTGGTCATAAACTGATGTTATGCAAATAATCGAAAATTATGCTTTTATAAATACAAAAATGCCCTTTGGCATGTATATCAAGTTTCTAACATAAATTTGACACAAAACTCTTTACCTACTGTTGTGATTTCATTTTTAGTAATTATTAGGATGTTGGGTCAGATTATATACTGACCTTAATCTTGAGTTCTCGTAAAGTCTATAAATGACGATAATACCCTTTTCGCAAATAAAATGAGTTTTACAAATAATTAACATGCAAAACCTTTTGCTACTGATGTGTTATGAAAAATAAAATATTTTGACCATTCAAAGCTAGTCAAAATCTCAGAATCACTTAAACCTTGGAATTATCGTCAAATATCGACTTTTACGCTAATTAAGTGCATAGTATGGTTTTAAACCATATTTAGTGCCCAAGACTTGTTACCTACTTTGTTTATAAATGATTTTAAATATTTTTATAGCAGGTATAAGTCATGAACTCAGAATCCCAATTAAGTCCTTCAAAGCATATGTGAAATGACCAAAATGCCCTTTCGGGGCATAATTTGGCCATAAATGGTAAACCACACATATGTACAATATCCTACTGTTATAAAATCATAAACTAAATATTTTTACAGAATGTTTTTTATCAGAACTTCAGTTTACTTATAAAGCCCTTTTATAAACCTCAAAATGAACAAAATGCCCTTATGGGGCCTAATTCGATTTTAAAACCTTTATGGGCATACATGTTGATATCTTACTGATGTCATAACATATTTTAAGCATAATAACATATGGAACTTGTATTTGACTCATCCGGTTACCCGTTTATGCTTATATACATTCGGTTCAGTTTATGTAACTAGTTTGCATAAATTAACCGAAACGGGTCTAACCTTGTCATTTAAACTTCAAAATCCAGAATGTATTTAGTTTACCCATATCATACAAGTCTTCATACTTGTTGGGTCTAAATAAAATTCCATTCCGGTCTCCGCTTAATCTAGTGTTTCGTACCGTAAAGCATCCTTAAAACTAACCGGTCTAAGTCCTTGACTTAAATAAGACCCGTTAGTGTCCTAATAGGTTAATAAAACCTTCATTTCAGATTAAGTAGCATTTAAACTCGGTAGAAGATACCTGCATAAAGTCTTAGTATTATACGGCTGAGTAGGATTCTTGCATTTAAACTCAGGTAAATACTTTTAACTTATTTTCCCTTATACGGGCTTAGGATACGGTAAATTATTACCGCTTGGTCGGGTATGAGATCATTTAGTCGGATTGTGATTTAATAAATTTGCATAACCCGTTTTAATCTGTTTTGTTTGATAACATAAACTTTGGGGGTTAACGACCGTGTCTTGGATATCCTCGGCTCATTTAGGTTATAAATGGCCACGACCTATGTACGGGGTGTAGGCATACACCCGACAGATGCAAATGCTAAATTATTAAATTACCCACAAGTTGGGGATAACTTCATTGTGGGTTTTATAAGTTGTGAGTCAGTTAATCATGACCGGTTTCCAAACCGGCACCAAATGTATGACAAACATATAAAGCTGTATACAAGATTATAAATATAATTGTCCCAAGTTATAAAAGAATTTTTGTGCTTCAAGCACTTAAACCAATTTTCATAAATATTTTCAAATAAGTCAGTTAATTGTATTTACCAGTGTAAAGTAACGTATTTTCAAAGACCAAGTGACAGGTACCTCACGAAATAGGCTGGAGCTACTTGGCATTAAATAAGAGGATCTTGCAAATCACTAGATGCCTAAAGTCTCTCAAACTCTGTTTTATGTTTTTATTTAATGATCCGCCTGTGGATCTTTTATTACAATCCGTCTGTATATTCGTTCATTCGTACTTTGAACATTGGGTTGTAATAGTAATTTTACCTTCCAGGCCTTCCACTGTGCTATAACTGTGTTTAATTGCCTATGATGATATCAACTACGTCACAATACTCCCCACTGGGCCCACCGGATTATGTGGAAATATCGGTGTGTGACAGGTTGGTATGAGAGCCAACACTGAATGAATTAAACACTAGCCTTTTTTGTTTAGTCTCAATGACACTATAGCACATTCCTTAGACTTCCGAGTCTAGGCAAATGACCTAGGATTATTCTTAATCTTTATTTGGTTTATATATGTTGTTCGCAAGGACCACCACCACTGCTCGTTATTCCAAAGCTTTCGAATCTAAAGTTTGAGGTTAGTACTTCTTCATCTCCATCCTTAGCCCCTTCTGACTCTTCTCCACCATCTACACTACCTGCACCACCTAATACACCCCACCCATATCCTATCATGACCGATAACCGTAGGACCATCCATCAGCAAGTCACCCAAGGTTTCATCGGTGTGAACTCTCCCATTACCATGCCACCTATCACAAACAAAAACTCATGGCAGATTCCCTCATATGTGTCAATTTCATGGTCGTGATGACAAGGATGCACCCACTCACATCGCCTGCCTAACCCGCATTTCTGGTACTTTCAAGCTTCAAGGCGCCATAGATGATGCAATATACCTTTAGCTAATCCCATTCATCTTAGCTGTACGGGTCGCCACTTGGTTTGATTCCCAGCCTGCTAGTACTTTTACCCATGGGCAGCTCTGCGCAGCCTGCTAGTACTTTTAGGTTGGTAAAACTCTTTCACCCCTTTAGCCTTTCCCTCAATCATTTTACCAAATATGTTTTTCACTGCAGGGTTAAAGGCTTTTTCAACATCTAATTCTTTCTTTTTAGGAAAGAATTGATTTGAAATCTCAACTTTTCCGATTTTAGATTTGAAGTTTGTAGCACTTAGTGGTGGAACATTCACATCATCCACTATCAGAACTTTCTTCTCATCTTTCTCAATAACATGCGGCTCCTCTGTCTTTGTGGAGACAGATTCATCACCAGAACTGTTTCCTGAACCTTTAACAACCCATTTTTGATTTTTCAAATTATCTTTTCTTTTTAAGGCATTCTTTGAACATTCTCCCAATTCAAAGATTGAATTTTCAAAGCCTGTAAACTTTTTGGTTGTAAGTTCGGTTTTCTCAACAATTTTCTCTTTTAGTTTACCAGAAACTTCCTGTTTTGGTTTGAATGTTTTAGGACAGTTTCTAGCAATGTGCCCAGCAGTTTTGCACTGAAAACAGGTTCTAGTTTCTGTCTTTTTCTGAAAAATATTCTTTTTCAGCTCTTCTTGCTTCTTGGCAAGGAATTCTTGATTCGTCTGCTTTCTGAATGCTTGCTCTTTCTCAGCCTCTGTTGTTTTTCCTGAAACAAACAAAGTTTTTGGTTTATAAACTTTTTCATTTTTATAACTTTTCATTTGATTAAATCCAAGACCTTTCTTTTTGAAATTACGATTATGGTTTGGTTTCTTTTGGAAACTATAACCACAATTGTAACCCATTTTCTTGTTAATTCTTTGTTGTTCTCTTGAAGTGTATTGTTTAGGTTTTTTGGAAAGATTTAAATCTTTTATTTCAGAAATATTAATTTCTGTGATTTTGAAAACCTTGTTAATCATTTCAAGTTTAACACTTCTTATTGGAAAAATCTCATCAGAATATAATTTGTCAGAATCTTTCAAAGTATATGCAACTTTGATCGTTTCATCATCCAAATTAGATTTTGGTAACAAAAATTTCGTATCATAAACCCGTTTGTCCTTTTTGATTGTTGGCTTTGACGCATCGGACTCAGACTTTGACTCGGGTTTGGACTCCTGTTTTGACTCCTCGCTGTCATCTTTATCTAACACCTGTTCGACCACACTTTTTATCAATTTGGACTCATGATCAGTGTCGGACAACGTGTACGTGACATCAATATTTTCTAGCAAGTTATCAAATGGCCTAGACTCCCATTGTAAGTTAATTGCCTTTTTTACTCTTTCGGAATTTGGATTTCGTGGTGAATATCCATTTTCGACCGGGGGCGGACATCTATTGTAGACCACACTTGGTTTCTTACCAGAAATTTTCACTTCATCTTCGTCTTTTGTCACAAATTTCTTTTCTTCTGACGTCTTTACTTCTTCAAATGTCTTCAAACTCTCCACAATCAGATAAATCATGTCAACAACAAAAGTAGAACATGAGTAACTATCCAATAAATTTTTAACTCTCTCAGTTTCTATTCTTTGTGTTGCCAGCTTCAACTCTAGATCAGAACATTTCTTTGTGTAAAAATTGACATCATCAAGTTGTCTCATGTAAGCTCCTTTGATGTATTCATTGCTACAACTTGTTCGCAGTTTGACTCAGCGTACTTGTTGATCTCTCTGTTCATTGTATCATATGATTCTTTTAATCTGTTAATATTGTGCAACAGTTCATTGTTTTTCTTGATCAATGAATCACAATTCAAACACTTTTCAGAGACTTTGACTGCTTCAGTATCAATTTTGATCTCAAACTCTGGAACGTCTTTGACTGTTCTGTTTGATTGGAAAAACACATTTCTTTTCTTTCTCTCAGATTCCGCTTCAGCTTTTAACCTTTCTTCTTCTTCTTCTTCCTCTTCTTCAATTTTTCTCCATTTTTCTTCTTCTGCTTCTCTGACTTTTCTGCCCATTTCAGATCGTAAGCATTAGCAATAAAAGCTTTAACATTTGACGTCTCTTTGGACATTTCTTTGGCCATAAACTCTTGGTCTGGGCAGAAATTGTCCCAACTAAAGCCTTCAGCCAACTTTTCATCATCTTGATCTGCCAAACACACTTTGTTGTTTGTTGGAAGATATCTATCCCAGCTGAAATCACCATCCTTGCCCTGATTGACTAGACACGCTCTTTTTGAATCTTCAATCACACTTCTCCCATGTGCAGTTTGTGCCTGATGCGGTGCTTGTTGTTGTTGTTGATACGGCTGTGGTGTGACTTGATGATAAATTGCCTTTTTATGGTAGTCGTTGTTTCCAAAAGGGTTTTGAGCTCCACTCGCTTCTCGATTTGTGCACTCCCTCTTGAAATGCCCATTTTCCCTACAACGAAAACAAGTAACTTTAGACTTATCAAAACCTAAAGTTGACACATGAACCTCGCGACAATCATCTCTGCCTGTAATTTGTTTGAATTTTTTAGCTCATCTCAACACACTAGCCATACACCATTTTATGTCCATCAATTCCATTTCCTCGGCATCAATTTGATTGTAATCCTCTTTCGTGAGCATTGGATTTCCGATCCTTCCTGCAACTAATCCTCCATAGGATTCAAGCACGGTCACCAACAAAGACATGTGGCTTTTAGCGACTTCCTCAGTATAATTCTGATCATTCTCAAGCTTTAAGGCAATGTTACATTGAAGAACTTTGCCACTCTTTGTTGTGGTGAACTGTGGATCATAAGTTGGAAATGAAGAGAATCCTGTTGTGCTGCTTGATCCCTGAGATTGTTTTTCAGAAGAACCTTTAGCATTATAAGTTGTTTCAACTTTTGGAGAAAGATTTGTCTTTTCACTAACACCACTCTTGAAATACAGACTGATGTCTTGTTCTCCATCGTAGTTCTTCATCCTGGCAATCTTTCGTTGTTCCATCTCTTGAGCTTCTAGGTGTTTGATGAACTCTCCCAGTGTTAGCTTTTTATATTCTTTTCTGTTGTTTCTCAGCATCATCAGAAAAGTTCCCCAGATTTCATGTGGTAGTGCATCTGCAAGTTTTTCAATCAATTCATCAGTATCTTTTTTAATTCCAAGTTTCGACATATTTCTCACCAAGTTACAATATCTTTCAATAATTTGCTTGGTGTTTTCAGATTTCAAACCCCGAAAAGATCAAATTCTTTCTTCATGAGTGACATTTTGTTTTTAAGCATATCATCGCTTCCTACAAATTTTGCTTCCAATTCAGTCCAGATCAAATAAGCAGTTCCATCATGTTGAAGCAAAATCAAAATGTCCTCTTTGATTGCTTGCTGAAGCAAACTCACCATCAATTTTTCATCTCTATACTTCTTTTTCTCCTCAACACTCATTTCTCTAATCGTTTGCTGAATACCATTTCTTGTGGGTCTTAAATATGGTTCTTCAGTGTGTTCCCATGCATCTAAGTGATAAGCTTCAACCCAATTTCCAAAACGTTCAGACCAAGCATTGTAATCATCAATATCCATGAGCTTAGGCGGTTTCTGAGATGTCCTGGTTTCATTTTCAAGCAAAGTACTCTGAGTGATGTTCATTGGTCCAGCAAAGGTGTTATAAAATTCGTTGTCCATTGTTCAAATTTCAAAAGTTCAATTATCCAAAAGTTCACAAATTCCAAGTTTCGAGCAAAATAGCAAAAGTGCAGTTTCAAGCGGGATTAACTTTGGAGCGGAATCACAATCTAGAACTTTGGAGCGGAATCACGTTGAATTTTTGGAGCGGAATCACTAAGTTTAACTTGGAGCGGAATTAGACTGAAGCTTGGAGCGGAATTAGACTGAAGCTTGGAGCGGAATTAGACTGAAGCTCAATCTGGAGCGTAATCAACCAAAATCCTTCGAGCGGAACCTCTGTTTCGAGCGAAATCACACCGCAATTTCAAGCGGAATCAAAATGACGTCATCATCTCGAACATGTTTTCAAGCGGAATCAAGTAAAACTCAGATTTTAGATCAATTTTAGCTTCGAAACTTTCAAGGATTAATCAATACATGATTGCGAGTGTTGTGTGTGAAATTGAGCCGATTTTACCGAGAAAAATTTTTGATTTTTAAGAAGAAGGTGTAGAAAAACAGAAAACACAGCTGAAATGGCAAGAACTCTTCCTCCTGAGCTCTGATACCACTTGTAGGATCGTTTTCGGCCCTGAACGAGTCGATCAGAAGAGTTCTTTGACAAAACAAGAGGCGGAAACTAATGTTTTGGTGCAATCTCAGCCGTATTCACTTTTAAATGTTGTTTTATTACTCAAACAATCGTTTACAAGCCTGACAACACTTCGGCAGCACTTCATGGCAACCGGAATGACACTGACCCTAAGAACTATATGATTTCGCTCTTAAGACATCACTATATATAGTGGTTCTAATTCTGCTCGAATGTGACACATTCAATACGAGCGGAATCACCAACAACAACTTATGAGCGAAATCCGCAACATAAGAACTCTCAGGCGGAATCAGAACAATATGGGTTTCGCTCCAAATGACAAAATATCATTTGGAGCGGAATCACTGCTAAATACAATTTCTAGGATTCCGTGCCCTGTTCTAGCCTAATCGATACTGATACAAGACGTAGGCGACAGACGGATGCACCAACATAACTCGTCTTCCAAAAGGTCAAGGGCCTCGTCCAAAGCCCGATCTGATGCACAAGATCAAGAGTTTGAGGACCTTTTGGATGATTCGCCAAGCCCAAACCGGCCTGAGTATGTAAGAGATGTCGCAAAAAGGCGTGCTCAAAAATCAAGATCTAGTACGGCATCGCCTTCAGCTGGGAGTTCGGGCTTGCGTAGGGGAATATACAGCGATCAGTTGGATGACATTTCATGCAAGTTGGATACATTCAACGTATTCCAACAACAAAGGGCCGAAATACGAAGGAGCAAAGAAGCTAGAGATGCCGCTGGAGATGCCCAGAAACAAAGACGGGATGATTTGAAATTTCTATCCCAACCCATTGATCACCTAGATGGTGACGAGTTACAACTAGTCTTGAGTTTGAGAGAATAGATAAAAAAACAAATATAAACGTTAGGATTTTTTTTTTGTAATTTCTTTATTTAAAAATATTAAAAAATTAAATTTGTTGTTTTAAAAATATTCAAGTAGCCCAGCGGGTCAGCCCAGCGAAGCCCACCAAACCCATGCCCCAAACCCCCACCCTACCATACCGTGTTGAATGTGGGTCAACCCATATCTGCCCCCCCCCCCAAGCCACGTGTCAACTCATGCCCCTACCCAAGCCCAACCCCCGCCCCACCATATCCCACGTTCTTAGTCAAATGCGCATGACAGTCAGACCTTTTGTGGAATGAATTTATAGTCAAATATCCAAAACATCCTATAGCAAAACCCTCAAATTATGTGTTGTGCCACCGTTTACTTTGTTGATTTTTTTTTGGCCCATTCATGTTTCATGAAGCCTAGCCCACACAGACTTAGAAACTCGCCTGGGCCTAGTTTGAAGAGAGATATATTGGACGTAAACTGTTATATCGAAAGAGGGAGACATTCACTATAATGTTGTGTTCCAGAGATCCACTTAACAGGGGGAGGGGAGGGGAGGGAAAATGGGGTTTTTTTTGCCTGATAATAGTCTTTCCAATTTGGAAAGACATAGAGGGGAGGGGAGGGATGGGGAGGGATTTTTAACTCGGGAACACACCCTAATAATAAGATTTGACGGCAGTAACATCAGACGTGACCAGAGCTGCAAATCGAAAAAGAAGAAGGGGCGAATAGGAGAAGAAGGTTATACGGTTCAAGTTCAAGACCTACGATTCAAGATTCGAGTTTGGGTTATCGATTAGTTAGTTTCAGTTTCGAATAACTTTGTGTTTTTCAGATTTGATACTATGTTTTGCTACTTGTTTCAGACTCGTTTTATGTTTTTAGTTATGATTATTGGCTAGTTCGCATTTTCTACCCGGGTTTGTGATGAATATTTGTTTTAATCGGTAATCTTTCGGTTTGGTAATTTATTGATGGATTAATATTAAAGTAAGAGACCTAATTATTTTTTGCTAGATGTGTGTGCATTCTTTATTCTAATTTATTATCTTATAATCATTCCCCGTGTGCCTTTGTGAATGTCTTTCATGTATAGATACATGTTAGGTTACTTATTGTGTGTTTGTAACTAGTTTATGGTTTACTGAGCTCGTATTCCATAGGAACTTTGTTTGATAATTTAGAGGGGTTTAGTGTTCTATCTATTCTTGAGACCGGAAGGAGATAAATAGATAGGATTGTCTTTAGTGCTAGGTATTTAGGTGCAGTGAGACCGGGAGGAGATCTGTCTAAGTGGCCTAGTATTATTTGTTTTCCTAAGTCTTGCTAAGTGTTTTTAGGTTACCCCGTGCACTCCAGGGTGTATTGTGATTAGTGAGACCGAGAGGAGATCTAGTCTTTAGGTACTTTAGTATTGTTGGTGAGACCGGGAGGTGATCCAACCCATACTAGTGAGCTTTAATTGACCTTTAGGAGCTTAGGAGAAGTTGATGAACCCGGGAGGAGATTCAACTTATCTTTAGTCTTAGAGTGTCGTATTATTAGAACTTGGTTCCATCATAGTTACCATTGCCGAGAGAAAACTGATGTGCTAAATGTGGTCTATAAAAACTAAACATAATCTAGACATCCTAGTTTTAAATTTATAAACTAAGACTCTCTAAATGCTAGACCACTGACAGGCAAGTGTACCTATCGTACGTAGTAAAGCCTATGAAGTCCGAGTATCGAACCCATGAGACACTAGCGATGCTAAACTAGACTCTGACTCAACTAATTACTTAACTAGTTTTAATTTGTGTTTTTATGAATTTTATAATTTTACTAAAGCGAGTAAACAAAAGAACAAGCAAGCAAGATGGAGAAGAGACGGAAAGCAGACAATGATGAGAAAGAACTACCCATGCTTTGAATCCCTGTGACCAACCCATGATCTCTAGTCCTGACCAATGGCTAAAGCTCTGAATCTACCCAGAAAACCTCTCGCTAAGGATGATCAACCAAAATAAAAGATGGAACAGAGTGATGAAGTGCTAAATTGGAAACGACTCGAGCTATCGATACCGAATCCCACGACTATCATATTAAAAACAACTATGGTGCTAAAATCCTCCAGTCATGAAGCTAAACCTGTTAAATAATTGAAAACCTAGGAAACCCTAAATGCGAATAAGTAGCCGGATCCGAGCTATTGGTCACCCAAACTAAAACAACGCCTAGCTAATAACCTAGCAATCCTGACTCGTCCCTAGAGTTGCCAGAAAAGGATGCACACAAAACTCAGTTGATTTTAATTAATTTAGTTAAACTTGAATTATCACTAATCTCAAGCTCTAAACCGAAAACCTAATAGATTAACGAACCTAGAATGATCTAAATAGTTCCAGACCAGACTAACAAGATCACCTAACCAAAAAACCAATCACAACCAAGACAAGTACACAAATTCATAAACAATCACAAAACAGGAATATGTAAATCATCCCAATTTAATCATTAGTCAAACCAAATAATCAAAACATTAAATCATAGTTCATCTAGACCTAGGTAGTATAAAAGGTTAGCCAAAAATCATAGTCGCTAAAAAGAAACGAGTCTCAAACGATAACCAAATCATGTTTAGTAGTTTGTAAAACACAAAGTCCAACAAAACCAAAAAATAATAAATTGTAAACCAAACCCGAATCTTGAATCACGGCTTTGAACCCTTGAACCAATTCTTTCTCTTTTTTTTCTTTTTCTTGCGCTAGCCCTCTGCCCTCGAATTCCCTTCTTGCTATATACTCCTGTTCGTCTGTGCTTGTCCTTTTAATTCTTCTGATCTATCTATATATTATTAATGAACTAGGTTATGGCCCCGTGTGTTACACGGGTTGATTAATGAAAACGATATAATTTATTATTTGTAAATACTTATTAGTTCCAATCTACTCTTGATAGATTTGAAGGAACATACATGATAAATTCATAGGTTGTCACTAATAACATTGAATTTCATGGGATAAACCTCTTAATATTACAAAATAAAAAACAATAACACCCCCAAAATACCACCTAGGGAGTGTCCCTGATAGGCGTGTGACGTACCAGCAATGAGCCACTAATTACATAGAACACATACATGTTTCAAAAATAAAGTTCTTAATTATTAATAAAACATCATCCAAGTTCAAAAGAAAACCAAAGTATTCATCGGAAGCAAAACCAAACGAAGTTAAATAGTTTAAACCCAATATAAAGTATCAACAAATCAGAACACAAAACCCTCCAATCGACCCATGAGACTCCAGCTACTCCAGACAGCAAGTTCCAATGCAAACAGCTAACGACCTACAAGCATGCAAACAAGTGTGTCAGACTACGCTGGTGAGTTCAAGGTTTTGTTACCGAGTTTAGTTTACCATATGTATATACAAAACAGTTTATCAATTTGATTTGATGTTGTTATTGACTCGATTACCGAAATGGCTACAAGATGTGTTTGCCCAACCCCAATGTCTCTATCAAAACATTGGTCATGCTTTAAGGAAATTAGTTCACGCCCGACCTCCTTGAGACGGTGTGAGGGTGCCAAACCTAATAGCGCTATCAACTAATAACCTCGTTGCCTTCCTGGCAACTGTCGGTAGATGTAAGGGGTCTTATATGATAGAAACTGAGTAATAACCAACATCCCAATAACCTGCATTCCCCCTAGAACGTTACCCAATATCCCTTCCCGGGATGCATGCTTGGAAAAGAGCAGTGAACTCACATTTGGTTTGCTCGGTAAGATTAATTATTCGTTTAACAGTTGTTCAACACGCCCTAACATGGGTACCGGTAACAATTAGTTTCGAATGCACATACACTAGATATTCCACGCATGACTAATTCATATACTCCCAAATCACATACCACGTAGTCTAATGTATACGTAACACACATAATATCATACGTATTATAACAGTTGAGCATACAATATAATTAGCAACCTACATCAAAATGTCACATAGTAAGTGATTAAATCCCCCAATATCCTTAAATCCAAGCACCTTTCTATCAATTATCATCCATCAGTTGACTTGCACACACATACACATCAAACATGTCGGACATCATGTGAGTATCATTTAACCAACAACTCTAGTATACATACTACATAAATTTCGTAGACACAGTTATCTATATCATCATCAACAGTAACCACTTAATTAACCCAATTATCATGCATGCGAGTTGTTAAAACATCCAGCCCAGATTATTACCCTAAGGCCCACTAAGTTTTGCATGCTACCATATCCCTTTGATCGCCCAGACTAACCAAAGACCATCGGCCCAAATTCAGCATACAATCAAGGGGTTAGTTGGCCCATCCTTATCTAATCGGATCAGTTCTATATGAAGATGATTTTGTTTATAAAAGATTAAACTCCAAGCCCCTTAACAGATTGAAATCAAGAATGGTGTATGCACAGTTCCCTAGCGTAAACGATTTATATATACATATCACACCTATGTGTCAGGCCCATGTGAATCAAATTCTTGATCTATTCAATCTTGTTATCGGTCCAATGCTAGCTAATATTCAAAAAGGTTTGTTGACTTTGATATACCATAATCATAATAATTTTTAATAAACAAACCTTAACACAAGTATCACATAATTCAACATTCATATACTCACAATACAACCTATACCTAAATATCACAGCATGTAGATCACATTCCTTAACCCTATTGATCGGCCCATACACAGTTATCATGATTATTATCATTGCGAATTTATGAGACATTCAATTCATATAGCCGACCACAAATACAAGATTTTGTTACTCATTCAACAGTCTAATAAATCTATCATATAACTATAATATGATTGTCATATATCACGTATAAACACCCCATGTCAATCAGGCATACATATAAACAAGATTAAACGAACAAGATTCAGTGCGAGCACAATTTACTAACCACAGGCTTCATCCAAAAGGATGGTGTTTCGAGGGGGGGGGGTTATCTCTGCCGTGCATAGGAGATGTGAAAGGGTAGGGGTTTGTTTTAGTTTTAAGCTAATCAAGATCCTAATGGAAGTATAATACGTATTCAAATAGGTAAGGATTTGGGGCAGTCTAAGTTATTAGCTGAAGTGGGCTCAAGCCCAACGACAATTATCAATTTAGAGGTTTGGGGTTTTTTTATTTCTTGCATTAGTAAAATTGCATGGAACTGGGCTGACCTACACGTGTTTGTTTATGTCATATTTGGGCTTCTAATAAGCTGTTCGATACACCTTGAGTATAGTGTAGGGTTTTCGAGTGTGAGCATGTGGCCCGATACACTAATATACGGTTACATAATCATACAAACACAGAACGTGAAACGCTTTAAAGAGAAGTAACGAGGAGTTGAGACCACAAGGTTAAACGATACTAACCTGAAATGTTTGGGTTGTCACATCATCAAAATTCACACCAACAAAACATGGAAAAAGTTGAATTGAAGAAACATGCAACTATTTTATTCTTTTTTACTCACTTTTACTACCTTGTGAGTGTTATTTATTAAAAAAAAAGTCATGGTGTCAATAGCATCTCAACCCAATGGAAATCACCCCATAACGTGACAAATGTCTCCATTTTATTTCTATTATTATATAGATTTGTTAAAAACTTGAACAGATTATATTTATATATAACATATATCAACAAGGACTTAATGAGTGTCTAATTTATTTATTGGGTTAAGTTATTCTACAAAGGCTTCTAAAAATAAGAAGTGTACAAAGACATAATGGATCGCATAACATGACACAATGTCGAGCAAAATGTATCACAAAGCCGAAAAATGTAACACAATTTCGAAGAAAAAAGGCACAATGAGTCGCAAAAAAAATAAAATAAAATAAAAAATAAAACCCACACACAATGACTCAAATATAAAAAGACACAATGATAATAAAAAATACATAATGATAATAAACAAAAATTCTAAAATCTACAACCTATAAATCCAAAAGTGAAAACCTAAAATCTCACATCATAGATTTCGATGAGACGGTTCTAATGTCGCTTGAATGAGGTCAATCGAAGTGCGTTTGATGCCATTTGTACGACTTCTTATTTTTAGGAGACTTTGTATATGATCTTAAACCTTTATTTCTAAACATAAAGTAAACTTTTAAGTTAGGAACTATGCTTATATAAAAAAAGGTAAATATTACCACATTTATATGATTATGGGGAGGTTCATTTGAGAAGAATCTTCTTAAAAGAAGAAAAAATGATTTAATCTAAACCATATATTTTTTTGATCAATGGTTGTGAATCAATATATCATTTTTGTCAACTTTTAATTAATGTTTTAGTTATTAAGGGTAGTATAGACATTTTGATGTAGAATATTAATAAATATTTTGAAGAGTTACTTAATTCATATTAATTCAACCATAAATTTCTCCTTCACCATCATTAATATATTGGCTCCTATACAAATTTTATTAGATGTGACAAAACTATTTAAAAATTTTATGTCCTACACATATTTTATTATGAGTCGCGCAAAATTATTTAAAAGTGTTTGAGTTATACACATTTTGTATCCTACACAAAAATATTGTTTTAATGGTGTAGGAAACGTTGAAAATGTAAGATCATGTGCAGAATTGTTTTTATTGTGTAAGGTGCACAACTATTTTATAAGATAGGCTCATTTATTTGAGTTCATTAATTTGAATAAGAAAAATAAATAATAGAATCATTAAATGGTTAGTTCAAATTATCTTTGTATCCTTTATTCTTTTTATTCTTAACTTTTAATTCTTCTCATTTGAACTCTCCACTATATGATTATTCATGTTCAATATAATTGTTTTTAATTGTTAGTATGAATAACTTTTCATTAAAAAATAATTAATTTGATCTAGTCAGTTTTGAAATAATCGATGAATCTGGTCAGTATAATCCATTTAGATTGTGATCACTTATCTTTTTATGTATGATCATCTATAAAAGTTAAGCGGGAGAATCCAATGAAAATCACCCCGTAATGTGACAAGTGTCCCTCATTTAGTTTACTTTATTATATAGTAAGTATAGAATAAATATTTACATTTAATAATTAAAATTGATACTTATTATATCATATCTAATTTAATTCATGTACTTATAAAATTGATACTTATTGTATCTAATTTGATTTGTGTACTTATATTATAACGAAGTTTAGATATATCTCCATATATCTAATATGGAGAACCGTAGGAATTTATAAAAATTGTATTTAGCTATTTAAGTATATGGTGTAAGAGAGAAAGAAGTTGTTACATAATTATGAAATAATCTTATATGTCACAATTTAACTATCATTGTAAATGTAAATGTAATACATTAAATTTAAATTAAATAATAATTATCCATAAAAGATTGGGAAAAAATTAAAAGATACATGGCCTAATACGATGACAAGTGTCCCTCAAATGGTTTATTTTATTATATAGTACTAGCGGTAAGACCCGTGTACAAACACGTGTCATTTCTTAGAAAACTATGCATAACACATTTTACTTATAAAATATTTAGTTTTTGTTTTCCAAAAGGTTAAATATAAGTAACCTATTGCATTTTCATATGACTTTGATCACACTCTAGACCCTAAACCTCTGATTGACCAAAAGTGAACAGATATTTAACCTTTATTTTTAAAAACCAAACCTCTGATTAATAAACAGATTTTAGGTTTCACAAGAGTGTATCATTTGTTTGAGGTATGTAAAACTCTGTTTGACTAAAGTCAACCACTATTGGTAAAAGGTCATCTTTGTTTCGCCAAATCACTGTTTCTCAAGACTCTGTTTGTAACCAAACAGAGGATTCAAACATATGTTTCTCATACCACTGTTTGAAATCCTAACCTCTGTTTGTAATCTCTGTTTTAAAAACCAAACCTCTAATTAATAAACAGATTTTAGGTTTCAAAAGAGTGTATCATTTGTTTGAGGTATGTAAAACTCTTTTTGATTAAAGTCAACCACTGTTGGTAAAAGGTAATCTCTGTTTCGCCAAATCACTTTCTCAAGACTCTGTTTGTAACCAAACAGATTTCAAACATATGTTTCTCAGACCAATGTTTGAAATCCTAACCTCTGTTTTAAAAACCAAACCTCTGATTAATAAACAGATTTTAGGTTTCAAAAGAGTGTATCATTTGTTTGAGGTACATAAAACTCTGTTTGACTAAAGTCAACCACTGTTGGTAAAGGGTAATCTCTGTTTCGCCAAATCACTTTCTCAAGCCTCTGTTTGTAACCAAACAAAGGTTTCAAACATATGTTTCTCATACCACTGTTTGAAATCCTAACCTCTGTTTGTAACCTCTGTTTTAAAAAAGCAAAACTCTGATTAATAAACAGATTTTAGGTTTCAAAAGAGTGTATCATTTATTTGAGGTATCTAAAACTCTGTTTGACTAAAGTTAACTACTGTTGGTAAAGGATAATCTCTGTTTCGCCAAATCACTGTTTCTCAAGACTCTGTTTGTAACCAAACAGAGGTTTCAAACATATGTTTCTCATACCACTGTTTGAAATCCTAACCTCTGTTTCAAAAACAAATATTACAAAAGGAAAAACAAACATCCAAAGCTGGAGGCAGTTTCCCAGCAACATTCCATGTACTAACAGACACTCTAGAAAAAAACAAAATAATTAAAGAATAAAATACAAAGTATCAGATCAATCAATGATCAATTTGTTGAATGCTAATGGTAGCCAAATAATGTGTGAGAGGGAATGCCATCATACTCGAGTTCTTTTGCATCAATGTACTGTGCTCTAAACGTCTCTGACTTTTGTCGTCTTGACATAGGAACAACACCTTAATACCTTGCCTGTCGAATGAACAACATCCCGGCCAATACGCTGTCATTTCTCAGTCTGATCCTGCAGTCAATTAAAACTTCCATATGTAAATAAATATATGGAGTTACAAGGCTCGTTATCATAGATATTAACCTGTTTTAAAAGTAATTTCCAAACCTGTATACTTTCTTCATCAAAAAAACTCACAACAGTGGCTTCACTACAAACAGAATCTGCAAAAAAAAAAAAAAAAAAAAAAAAAAAACCATCAAAAAATAGTCAAATATGCATAAACTTACACAAGAAATACTATGTTATTACCATCCTTTTTGTTAGATGTAAACGACTCGAGTTGAGATTCTTCTTGGAAACTATTAGCGTGTGACAACGAGTTCTTGAATATCTTGCTCGATTTTTGAAAAACATGGAGGCCTATTATACATTAACAATTTTTTATGAGACAGTTCGAAACTTAAATGGCATATCTTAAAACAATATTTAGATGATGAGATGAGAAGTAGGTGAACTTACATGCATGATACAAGCATTGTGTTCATGTTGATCCAGAATGCTAGTTTTTGTTGTGAAGTCAAAAACATCAAATCCACCTTTTGCAGCCGATTCAAGTAAGCCCTGCAAATACAACATTAGTAACATAGTGTATAACTGACCAGAATACTTATGCCAACACCTAATGATTATCGGCCAAGAAACGTTAAATTAATACAGATTTTACAAACTCAAAACACGAAAGAACACATCAGGTTAAACTACCATTATATATGTTGAAAATAGTAAATATAAAGTAGGCAACTACAGGTTTTTCTAGCACCAAACTTGTATCATTTATGCTTTGTATTAAAAACTTCGATACTTTGTATACGTGAAACGCGCTGACAACAATTAATCCCATCACAATAGCTTCTCTTAACACTCCCAGGTTCTTGAGAGCATATCGTCGAACACCCTGTGTGCATGTTTCCATGACTTAATATTTCACCAGTACCACTCAGTAAAGTACATGGATGGTCTGCGTGGTTAACCAAAATGAAAACGATAAGCAAATCTATAACAGATTAAGTCACCTATAACCATTAATAATAAGCATCATAATCTAAAAAAGATGACACTAAAAATTGACATTCTAAACGATGATATGCATAAGCTTACAACAAAACCAGCCAACTCAAAAGCAATAGATAAGAGCGACTTACGAGTCCACCAAAGCGTCAAGAGCTACCACCTCTAGCTGAGATCGTATAAGCAACACATACTGATTGTATATCACAATGATGCTTCTGGTTATATCACAATGATGCTGCTGGTTCTATCCAGATATAAGGCACACATGTGCAGCCAGTACCAATTTCTGCTCTAAAAAGCGCGCCTAGACATTAATAATCCATTTCTATTAACAACTGATTTAGTAGGCTTTATGCATTTAAAAGGTTATGAAATGATAGAAATTCCTCAATCTGTTTTAAAAGGCTTTATGCATTTAAGAGTAGACATGTTTTTAACAAAACCAGCCAACTCAAAAGCAATAGAAAAGAGCGACTTACGAGTCCACCAAAGCGTCAACATATACTGATTGTATATCACAATGATGCTGCTGGTTATATCACAATTATGCTACTGGTTCTATCCAGATATAAGTTAAACACTACCAATTACCTCAACAATTTCCAAGTTTAGTGTAAGACACTTGACATTATGAAGCTGTTGAAGCAAATATAGAACTTGATGAGCATCTTTGGGTCTGAGTACACTAATACCTACCTTCTCCAAAGAAGGGAAACCGTCTGTATAAAGTTGCAAGCGATCATAACCTCTATAATTCCTGCATATTTAAGTCAACATCAATTTACAGTCGGCCAAACTTGTAAATTAAGTGTACAATAGCTAGTCTAAACTCAGCTAAAGTCTATAAAGTCTAAACTACCAGGTGAGACAGTTTCAGACGGTGGCTTTCTAATGGACCGAGCTGGAGAAGCATCAGTACTTCTAACGGGCCGAGCTGGAGAAGCATCGGATGATCCTTTTTTCTCAGCAGTGAGAACCGAAGATAAAGCGGCCATTGTAGCTGCTCTCTGTGAACCTCGACTCGGTACTTTCGGAGCAGCTGAAGTGGTCGGTGATGATTTGATAGCAGAGTTCAAGGCCGCCAACGCTGAGGCTCTTTGAGTGGGCCCACCCTGGTTTCCGTTTGACTTATCCTGACTTGGTTAAAAATCAGAAATCTTAAAAAAAACACAAACAAAATTTTCAATAGGTTCGAGCATGCTTTTGGGATTCGTTTACGGATTTACCTCTCCGGAATTGCCGCCTGCCGAACCCGAATAGTAGCAAAACCTTCTTTTGGAATGAGTGCCCTTGTACCTGATCGCATTTCACTTAAAAATCAAGATAATTCCCATATTATAAGCGAAAAATATTAAGAAAAATCAATACCTGAACAATTATAAAGTAGTTGCATAATCCTCTGTTTGACTTTCTAAACCTAAACCTAATGAATACGATGATGAATCATTAGATAATCTCTAGAAGATACTCACCTCAACAGCATTACAAGATACTCACCATTTGGGTTTTCTACAACCAGCTGCTGTCTCGATGAAGATAAGCCCAGATCATCGCCTTGAGTGCAAAAAACATAAGTACCGAAAGGTCTGTAAGGGCTGACTTTTACAAAGTCAGCCGATAACTTGTCCTTTAGAGAATTTGTAGGTTCCATAAGATCAAATGCATCATGGTTTGCAACTGTTGATACGTTAATCAACACATTTTCAAAAAAAGTTATAGCCTGGTTGTCATCTACCAACTGATCATGATCAATGGTTCTTATAGGAGTTTTTTTTGTTTCCTTGTGTATTCATCAAGTGTCCACAGTGTCACAAGACTTGCTTTTGCACCGCCTGATGAATGACCAGTGAATAAGATGTTAAATAACCTCGTTGTTTTGAATAAACATGTTCCAGAAGTTCGCTGTTTGGATTATAGATGTTCCACAACTTCGCTGTTTTGAATTAACGTGTTACAGAAGTTCGCTGTTTTAAATATATAAGTAAAGAAGTTTGCTAATTTGAATAAAGAGGTTAATCAATGTCGCTGGTTGGTTCTTATACATTACATTTACACATTATTGAGCTACCACAAGATTCTTTTTCAGAAAATTCAGACCATTATTGTGTTCACGTGATTCTTTTTAAAAAAATTAGATGTTTAAAACAGCAAAGAACAGTCTTTATTCACGTGATGGCCTGCGTTTACACTTGCAGCTTTCAAATTAATATCTTCAATGTGACAATTATGTATTTGTTATCTTCAAATTAATATAAAAAACAACGAAGTTCTGAACATCTTTAATAAGTTCAGCTGAATTGATTAACGTCTTTCTTCAAAACAATGAAGTTCTGGAACCTCTTTATTCAATACAGCGACATTCCTTAACTTCTTTAATCAAATTCAGCGAAGTACCGGAACATATCCAATCCAAACAACGAAGTTCCGGAACATATTTAATCCAAACAACGAAGTACCGGAACATGTTTATTCTAATCAGCGAAGTTCTATAAACATCTGCATTCAAATAGCGAAGTTCCTTACAAACTGAAAACATCTTACAAATTGAAATTCAACTACAAAAACGGTAAATCCAGCAACTAAATGTATCTATATGACAGAATTGAATGGAACAAAAGCCTGTGGGAGTTCGTATGTTCCATTCAATCCAGTGATTTGAGCTTAAAAACAGAGAATAGGTGGATCAAAGAGGAAGAAATTAGCTTACCTGAATGGTTTTTGTAGAGAGAGAAACAGTGTGATGGCAGTAATTATGAGCAATATAGCTTTTGAAAGGCTCGAATCTGAAAAATACGTAACACACACAGAAATCAATCGTGAATGATTATACCTGAATCAATCGAGATCTCAAATCGTTTATGGATTAAATCAACTTGATTCTTCATTTTTACCTTGTGGTTCTGACTTCGACACCCTAGATTCTTTTAAGCATCTACCCATCAACTTGAATCTTCGATCCCTAACTTGGGGATTTGTTATAAACTAATAACTAACACGTATTACTTAGTAATAAACTAATAATCAACACATATTACTTCTTAGCTTCTTTCAGATTACCTTGAGCTTCGATGAACAACTTCTGAACCTCTGCCTTTTGATCTTCCAGAAGTTAGGGTTTCTAAGCGTCTGCTCGTGTTGAAGATTTGTTCAATCATTTGAAACTAAAACAAACTCAGCTAACAACAAAACAAAGAACGGGTATATCGGATGCTTTGTATTCTTCATCGAAGAGAGAGAGAGTAGAGAGAGATATTAGAATTGGTTTTTGAAATTATGATTGGATTTGGGTTTGAATTTATATGTGAGAGAGAGAAGAATTAAATCTCTATTAAATGCAAATTGCATATCTCTATCCGTTTTTAAATTTCAAATTACCCTCCCATTTGAATGAAACATCAGTGGTTTGAGACTCTTGAATGAACATCAGTGGTTGAATACTTTTAAATGAACATCAGTGGTTGAATACTTTTGAATGAACATCAGTGGTTGAATGAACAATCAGTGGTTTAATGCCATAAGTGGGCCAACTTTGAATTTTAAAGTCTTTTAATATTATGCATTATGATGTAATAATGACATAAAAAAGTGTTGTTGAACATCCTCTCTAGCTGACACCTCAGCTTTTATAGAAACTATAGATAGATAGGGTTTCATTAAATAATGGTTGTATGTTTCACTAACTAACCCATCCATTGGAGCGAGTCTGATCATCTGGCCCAACTTAGTTGAAAAATTGCACTAAATGTTTGTTGAATGAGTATCTAAATGTCAAAAGTCCAGTTCCATAATTTAACTCACGAACTTTTGAAAAATATGCTTTTGGACTTTAGTCTTTGGCGGCCCACTGAACTTTTGTTGTCTGTGCTTTCCGAAGACAACAATAAATAGCAATCCTCCTTTAACTTTCTTTGCTGCCATCTAGGTTTTTAAAATATACAATATTCACCTAACTCATTCACATTGCCCAACCTAGAGATAGCGGGCTCGGCCCACTCACATAAAATAGTAGTGAATTTTTACTTTTGACACTGGCGTTCTACTCTGCCCAACTGGCTGATCATTTCCATATTACTCATTTCCGCTCGACTTGCACCAGAACCTGTCCCAACACAAAGTAATATAATATAATACTAAAAGCTATAAAAAAACAAATAAAAACTATACAAAAAATATACAATTTACATGGGACAAATATGTGTATTTTACCATACATCAAAAACCGATAGTCACGAATAGGATTCCAAATCTGGGTAATACTTTCTCATTCTTGATTCCACCTTAATAGCCTTCAGCCTGCGTCTAGGTAGTCTAGTTTGTCTTAGTTAATTCCTTTCGTTTACTTAATTAAACCCCCAAAATCCAATCAAATCAAATAAACTAATTAAGTAATTAGTTGAGTTAGAGTCTAGTGTAGCGTCGCTTGTGTCTCGTGGGTTCGATACTCGGACTTCATTAGGCTTTACTACATACGATAGGTACACTTGCCTGTCAGTGGTCTAGCATTTAGAGAGTCTTAGTTTATAAATTAAAAACTAGGGTGTCTAGATTAGGTTAGTAGTTTTTACAGACCGCAATTTGCACATCAGTAACACCTTGCTTTTTACAACTTCCTTTATTTAGAAAACTCGCCATGTATTCCGTATATGGAAACTCGTCTTCTTTCGAAACCACATTGCCGTTATAAATCGGCACTTTTATCATATTAAAATATGATAATTTTTTTGTCATACTTCGAATGATCATACTTGTTTTATATTCCAATTAATTACATGTTCGATACGTATTCGTCTTACATACAAACCCGCACCAATTTTACGAACAAACTATCATGAATATGTGTTTTTAATACCCTTCATACGTACGAATACCTATCTATACGTTCACAATACATAACCTATAACTTATTTTATACAAACTTATCTAGTTTCATGTATTGTATAAATTAAAAATTTATATAATATATATATATATACATATATATATATATAGATATATATAGGGGAAGGTTCAAATGAAAACCACTAGTTATTGTGAAAACTCGAAAACTAATTAAAAAAAGCCAAAAAAACATACAAATTTTTTTTTTTGCAAACCAAATTTCGCAGGTTTTTTTATATAAAAAAAAATTTTTTTAAAAAATTGTGTAGTGCACATGTGTAATACTGCACATGTGTATGTATACTACACATGTGTATTATTACACATGTGCACTACACACATTTTTTTTTTTTTTGAAAAAAATTTTTTTATATATAAAAACCAGCGATTTTTATTAAAAAAATTGAAAAAAAAATTTGTGTGTTTTTTAGACTTTTTTAGTTAGTTTTCGAGTTTTCACAATAAAAGTGGTTTTCATTTGAATCATCCCCTATATATATATATATATATATATATATATATATATATATATATATATATATATATATATATATATATATATATAGTATAAAGTTGTAAGTAGAACAATTGAAAATAGATTAGTTGGAATAACACACTACTTAGAGCCTGTAGGAATACAGTTTTTAGATTTTTCAAACAATTATAGCATAAAGTACGATATACCACAAGTAAATATAAACTCAGCATATATACAGTCAAAAGACTTTGTGCTAGGATTATATTTACTTGTGGTATATCGTACTTTATGCTATAATTGTTTGAAAAATCTAAAAACTGTATTCCTACAGGCTCTAAGTAGTGTATTATTCCAACTAATCTATTTTCAATTGTTCTACTTACAACTTTATATTTTAATTCCTTATGGTATTGTTCTGGTACTAGATTATGTGATATTAGACTTTTTGTTGTAGAATATTAATAAATATTTTGAAGAGTTACTTAATTCTTATTAATTCAACCATAAATATAAAGTTGTAAGTAGAACAATTGAAAATAGATTAGTTGGAATAACACACTACTTAGAGCCTGTAGGAATATTAATAAATATTTTTCTATTATTTTAGCTCCTATCTTCTTTTCTAGTTCTATAATTCTGTTGTCTATATCTCTTAACTTTAGACTGTGTAATTCAGTTGCTAATTCTAACTTATTTAACCTTTCTATAATCATGTTGGTACTTGTATCTATAGTTTTTGATGTAGTACCTACATCTATGTTATGTAATTTCTTTATACAAATGCAACATATTTCCTGAAAGCATATATTACATTGTGACCTTTTTTCTATACTAGGATAATACCCACAATTAGAGCATTTTATATAATTATTACCTCTTTGATGTACCCAGTTATGTTGACATTCCTCTATATTCATGTATGTGTAAGTGACCTTAGTTATTGGATTTTCGTCTTCACTGTATATGCTATAGACTGACTCATTATCTGATTCGTCTGTTTTAATAGCTTCTATTTCATAATCGTGTAGCTGTTCTACTAAGGTAGCCCTTTCTATGTTCTTATTTTTATTAGGACATTTGTTAGCTAAATGTTGTTCTTCTCCACAAATAAAACATTTACATCTTCTTGTTTGAGGCTTTCTAACATATTTGTTTTTGTTATAATTTGCTTTGTAATTTTTGTTATAAGTAATGCTTTTTCTTATATTTTTCTTTTTATCATAAAACTCATAGGCTTGGGGTGTGTAGATTGCTGTTTTACAGAATGCATATGCATTTCTTTTAATTGTTCTTGTAAGGCTACTTCTTTACATTTATCTTCTAGTATTCCAAATGTATAAGTTATTCTAGGTCCTATTCCAAGATTGTGGTGTTCTGCATATATTGTCTTCCACGACTCATGTATATTTTTTCCTAAATCTCCTGGTAGTTTTATAAAATATTTATCACATAGATCATCATCCATTGCTTTTCCTTTTGTGATAGCAATCTTGTAAAATCTAGTATAAATTCATTTATATATTTCATATCAGCTATACTTAATTGTTCTAGATTTCTAATAGATGTATCTTGTATTAGGCTATTATTTTTTGCTAGATCAACTCCTAATATTAGTGTTCTGATTTGTGATGTGAAATTATAAGGATTATCTCCTAAAGCTTTTAAATTGTTAATTTCTGTCGAATCTTGTGCGTTTTTACTTTGCTAGATTCCTAGGGCTATTGGTCCTAGTGTAGTTTCTAGATAGGAAAACATGTCCATACTATCTTTTTTATTTGTTTCCCACATTCTAACTACTGTTTGTTCCCATGTTAACACTTCATCTATCCATAGTTGGGGTTTTGTTGTTCTAATAACAACATATTCCCACTGTATGTTGTCCTATTGGTAACATGCTACCTCTTCCTCTTAATGTTGATTCGTGATTGTAATCTATTGATGGTTGCGTCCAGGGTTCTCTTCCTAGGGTTTCATGTGAAGTTCTATTACTAGAATCTCCCCTCCATTCCTTTCTAGGTCTTTTTCCTTGTAATTCTTCTTTTGTAGCCATATAGGCTTGTTCATGTTTATAAAACTCTATTAACATTGTTTTTCCCTGTAAAATGCTTTCTACTAATGGTAAATTATAGAATTCTTGTAATTTTTTATAGCTTTCTTCATAGGTCATTCCTAGGTCTGTTATACATTCTATTATCATATTATCTACTTCTTCTTGTATATTTAATTTTGTAAATTTTCTATCTATTATTTGTTCTATTGTTTTGTTAGTTTCCTCTGTTTTAAAACCTGTTAGCTCCTCGTCTTCATAATCTATTAGAGTGTAATTCATATATTCCTCTTTAAATTTTAAGAAATCTGTGTTTATTTCGTCTTCATTTTCTGTATCATATATTGGGTTTATTTCATCCTCCTCTAGTTGTTGTATATTCATAAAACTATATTCCATAGTATTTTCATTATTTTCCTCATTTGTAGTTTCTTTAAAATCTGTAAATCTTAAACTTTGTTTACCATCTGATCCTTCATATATAAAACTCCTCTTTGGAATTAAAACTGTTTTTTCATTCTCTTGAAGATCGTTTATATTCCATTCTAAACCTGTTAATTGTTCGGGATCTATTTTAATTGGTTCTATCATTTGTATAGATTTTGATGCTACTGCCTTAACTATCCCATCTATGTTTACCTTGTATTTCATTCCTGAACTGTTACTAGCCTTTCCTAGTACTCCTACACTTATAACTATATTGTTTCCATCATAATTTTCATATCCTTTTGTTTGTAGAGCTATTTTTATATTTTGCAAATCTCTTATGTCTTTTAATATTCCTGGTGTGCAATAGAATAAGGCTGTATTTTGACTTAAGTCAACTTCCATTCCTGATATTATTGCTTTTTTCATTTCTGTTTTCCAACTTTTATCTAATATTAGTGCCAAAAGTTTAGTTCCTAAATTTTTTCGTCCTAAAGCTTTAATACCTATGACGATTAATCCTGTATGTACAAAATGTTTACCAGAGTGTCTAATTCTTTGTATAGTTTCTGGTGATAATAAATCTATAGTTACTGTTTTATCTAGAACTCTGAGATTTTCTTCTCTAGTGCTTCTTATTAATGTTGTATTTACATTAATATACACAGGGGGGGTATATACTAATTAATACAACATTAATAAGAAGCACTAGAGAAGAAAGTCTCAGAGTTCTAGATAAAACAGTAACTATAGATTTATTATCACTAGAAACTATACAAAGAATTAGACACTCTGGTAAACATTTTGTACATACAGGATTAATCGTCATAGGTATTAAAGCTTTAGGACGAAAAAATTTAGGAACTAAACTTTTGGCACTAATATTAGATAAAAGTTGGAAAACAGAAATGAAAAAAGCAATAATATCAGGAATGGAAGTTGACTTAAGTCAAAATACAGCCTTATTCTATTGCACACCAGGAATATTAAAAGACATAAGAGATTTGCAAAATATAAAAATAGCTCTACAAACAAAAGGATATGAAAATTATGATGGAAACAATATAGTTATAAGTGTAGGAGTACTAGGAAAGGCTAGTAACAGTTCAGGAATGAAATACAAGGTAAACATAGATGGGATAGTTAAGGCAGTAGCATCAAAATCTATACAAATGATAGAACCAATTAAAATAGATCTCGAACAATTAACAGGTTCAGAATGGAACATAAACGATCTTCAAGAGAATGAAAAAACAGTTTTAATTCCAAAGAGGAGTTTTATATATGAAGGATCAGATGGTAAACAAAGTTTAAGATTTACAGATTTTAAAGAAACTACAAATGAGGAAAATAATGAAAATACTATGGAATATAGTTTTATGAATATACAACAACTAGAGGAGGATGAAATAAACCCAATATATGATACAGAAAATGAAGACGAAATAAACACAGATTTCTTGAAATTTAAAGAGGAATATTTGGATTACACTCTAATAGATTATGAAGACGAGGAGCTAATAGGTTTTAAAACAGATGAAACTAACAAAACAATAGAACAAATAATAGATAGAAAATTTACAGAATTAAATATACAAGAAGAAGTAGATAATGTGATAATAGAATGTATAATAGACCTAGGAATGACCTATGAAGAAAGCTATAAAAAATTACAAGAATTCCATAATTTACCATTAGTAGAAAGCATTTTACAAGGAAAAACAATGTTAATAGAGTTTTATAAACATGAACAAGCCTATATGGCTACAAAAGAAGAATTACAAGGAAAAAGACCTAGAATGGACTGGAGTGGAGATTCTAGTAATAGAACTTCACATGAAACCCTAGGAAGAGAACCCTGGACGCAACCATCAATAGATTACAGTCACGAATCAACATTAAGAGGAAGAGGTAGCAGGTTACCAATAGGACAAACATACAGTGGGAATATGTTGTTATTAGAACAACAAAAACCCCAACTATGGATAGATGAAGTGTTAACATGGGAACAAACAGTAGTTAGAATGTGGGAAACAAATAAAAAAGATAGTATGGACATGTTTTCCTATCTAGAAACTACACTAGGACCAATAGCCCTAGGAATCTGGCAAAGTAAAAAAACACAAGATTCGACAGAAATTAACAATTTAAAAGCTTTAGGAGATAATCCTTATAATTTCACATCACAAATCAGAACACTAATATTAGGAGTTGATCCAGCAAAAAATAATAGCCTAATACAAGATTCAGCTACTAGAAATCTAGAACAATTAAGTATAGCTGATATGAAATACATAAATGAATTTACACTAGATTTTACAAGATTGCTATCACAAACAGGAAAAGCAATGGATGATGATCTATGTGATAAATATTTTATAAAACTACTAGGAGATTTAGGAAAAAATATACATGAGTCGTGGAAGATAATATATGGAGAACACTACAATCTTGGAATAGGACCTAGAATAACTTATACATTTGGAATACTAGAAGATAAATGTAAAGAAGTAGCCTTACGAGAACAATTAAAAAGAAATGCATATGCATTCTGTAAAACAGCAATCTACACACCCCAAGCCTATGGGTTTTGTGATAAAAAGAAAAATATAAGAAAAAGCACTACTTATAACAAAAATTACAAAGCAAATTATAACAAAAACAAATATGTTAGAAAGCCTCAAACAAGAAGATGTAAATGTTTTATTTGTGGAGAAGAACAACATTTAGCTAACAAATGTCCTAATAAAAATAAGAACATAGAAAGGGCTAGCTTAGTAGAACAGCTACACGATTATGAAATAGAAGCTATTAAAACAGACGAATCAGATAATGAGTCAGTCTATAGCATATACAGTGAAGACGAAAAGCCAATAACTAAGGTCACTTACACATACATGAATATAGAGGAATGTCAACATAAGTGGGTACATCAAAGAGGTAATAATTATATAAAATGCTCTAATTGTGGGTATTATCCTAGTATAGAAAAAAGGTCACAATGTAATATATGCTTTCAGGAAATATGTTGCATTTGTATAAAGAAATTACATAACATAGATGTAGGTACTACATCAAAAACTATAGATACAAGTACCAACATGATTACAGAAAGGTTAAATAAGTTAGAATTAGCAACTGAATTACACAGTCTAAAGTTAAGAGATATAGACAACAGAATTATAGAACTAGAAAAGAAGATAGGAGCTAAAATAATAGAAGAATTAAGTCAACTGTCGACAGAAGTACCTAAAGAACAAGTATTTATACAGACTCAAGGATCTATAAATATGATCAATATACAATGCCGTTTATGGCTTGATAATAATAAATTTTTAGACTTAACAGCATTAGTTGATACAGGAGCAACAAAAAGTCTAATATCACATAGTCTAGTACCAGAACAATACCATAAGGAATTAAAAATTAAAGTTGTAAGTAGAACAATTGAAAATAGATTAGTTGGAATAACACACTACTTAGAGCCTGTAGGAATACAGTTTTTAGATTTTTCAAACAATTATAGCATAAAGTACGATATACCACAAGTAAATATAAACCCAGCATATATACAGTCAAAAGACTTTGTGCTAGGATTAAATTTTATATTTGCTTTAAATGGTTCTGTTACGGTGAATAGAAACTTTATTACACTCAGTAAACAAATCTATACAATCCCAACAACAAGGTATAACAATATATCAAAGACTGCACAGAAGCATGGTGGTCAAGGAAGTTTAGAATTTTTAAGGCAACAAAAAAGAAATAATCCAATAGAAAATGAAACTATAAAATTATTAACAGACTTTTTAAGTCATGAAGTAGAAAAAGGAAAAGATATTACAAAAAGTATAAATAACCCTAAGATTTTACATTTAGAAAAAGTTGGTCTTATAGGTGAAGATATTACAAAATCACATACAGAATACATATGTAAATTTAAACTAAAAAAATCCAGATATTACTATAAGAACTGCTAATGTAGAATATAGTCCTTTAGACAAAGAAGAATTTAAAAAACAAATCCCTGAAATGATTAGCCAAGGATTAATTAAAAAATCAGAAAGTCCTCATAGATCAGCAGCCTTTATAGTAAGAAACCATAGTGAAATAAAAAGAGGTAAAGCAAGAATAGTATACAATTACAAAAGACTAAACGATAATACAGTAGATGATGGATACAATATTCCCAATAAAGACACTTTATTAAATCTTATACAGAGAAAGAAGGTTTTTTCAAAATTTGATTTAAAGTCAGGATATAATCAGTTAAAACTTGAAGAAAGTTTTAAGCCATGGACAGCTTTTACATGCTCAGAAGGACAGTTTGAATGGAATGTCCTTAGCTTTGGGCTAAAGAACGCTCCTTCAATTTTTCAAAGATTTATGGATAATATTTTCTTAAAATATGACTTTTGTTTAGTATATATTGATGATATACTTGTAGCAAGCCAAACAATACAAGAACATGAAAAACATTTACAACAGGTGTTTGAAGAAATAAAAAAGAATGGAATAGTAGTTTCCAAACAGAAAATGGAACTATTTAAAAGAAAAATATCTTTCTTAGGATTAGAAATCTCTACAAAGATACTTGATTTCCCAGAAAAATTTGAAAACTTAAAACAAATACAAGCCTTTCTGGGACTGGTCAATTATGCTAGAAAATTTGTTCCAAATTTATCAAAGTTAGTAGGGCCTTTATACAGTAAAACAACAAAAAATGGCCAAAGGTACTTTAATTCAGAAGACATAAAACTAGTTAAAGAAATTAAAATGGCAATTAAAAATATTAAACCACTAGAATTACCACTTGTTACAGATTACATAATTATTGAGACAGATGGATGCAAAGAAGGATGGGGAGCAGTTCTTCTCTGCAAACCAAGTAAATATAGTCCTAAGCAAGAAGAGAAAATTTGTGCTTATGCAAGCGGTAATTTTCAAAACAAAACAAGTTGGACTAGTATCGATTTTGAAATACAGGCATTGATATATGCATTAGAAAAATTCAAACTCTTTCTTCACAAAGAATTTACAGTGAGAACTGATTGTGAGGCTATTGTAAAATTTATAAATAATGATCAAAGTAAAAAAGATAAACAGGACCCAATGGGTCAATTTACAAAATATTATCCAAGGAAGTGGATATCAAATAAATTTTGAACATATTAAAGGGAAAAATAATGGGATAGCCGATATGTTATCTCGTAATATTAACAGATTGTTGCTTTTAGGTGGACATGAAAAAAGATAAAGGAAAGGCAATACTTGTACATCCTACACAGCCTACAAAATCCTCTCCAATGAATACATCATCTGAAGAAGAGAAAACAGAGAAACTCATGAGCCAGTCAATACAAGCAGCAAGAACACAGAATTTTAGACAACTGCCTGCAACACTAACAGATCTCAACAATATTACACAGTTTTACAACCCGAGTCAATCAAAGGCTACAAATGTTCGTCCTCCAAAAAATAGGCATTTTACCCAAAGGGCAAGCTCTCAATCACAGAATACACAAAATGCGGTTATCACCTTTGGTAATTATGCATTACAAAGATGTGATGATCCCAATACAAAGTTTCGTCCAATTATTGGGATGCAGTTAACAGAAAAACAACAGTGTTTACTAGATAACCTGTGGCATATTCAAACTATGCCTCAAGCCTTAACCTTTAAAGTCCAGGTGTTAAATGCATTAAGCATTTATTTTTATGAACAAAGCAGTAAAACACCTAAGAAACCACAGAGGCCTAAGTTTACCCATTATGTCATATTTCGAGGCACAAAAATTGGTATTTTTAATAAATGGGAAACTGTGGCTAAACATATCCAATGCCCCAATCCAATTTACAAAGGCTTTACAGATTTTCAAAAAGCTATAGAAACAGCAAGAGAACATTTTGGGGTAAGTGGCTTTTACATAGAACCTGAAGAGGTTCAAACATTTGCAGACATGGCTAAAATTAAGCCAGAACAAATAATTAAAAATCAAGAAGAGCTGATCACTGAGTTACAAGATCAGCTTGTACAACAAGGAAAAAAATACAAACTCTATACAAGAAAAGATTGAAAATAGTCTGTTAAAACAAAAAGTTAGTATTCTCAAAACAAAATATAAACAGGTGTTACAAAAACTTCAAGAAAAAGAAACAAAGACAGTCTTAAACAGAAGCTATGATTCATTCAAAGCAAGAATGATTGATACACCATGGTGGGCATGCGTTCAACAAGTTACAGACAAGTTTCCAGAATTCAGAACGTTGGTATCACAAAAAGTTTGCACAGAATTCCCAATAATTCTGTATGAATCAGAAAAACAGCTAGTAGATTTGGCATTTACAAAAGATGGTGAAAAACAAGGCTTTAAAATTGTTGAAAGAACAGATCAAGAAGGTAGAGGGACTGGATTGTTGTTAATCCAAATCCACTCACCTACAAAATTAACAGATGATCAAATCCTTCAATTTTACCATAATGGTATGACTGATTACATAGAGATAAAGAAAGATGTTAGAACAACAAATCTTCTAAACAAAATGGGTGAAAAGATGGTAATCATAGCAGGCAATATTGCTATTAGAGCATTATGTCCTACAATCTCCTGCAAGATATTCTCTTCTCTCCCCTATACAGATGCTTATACATACAGGCCAGCTAGAAAAAGGATTTTTAGTAGAGATACTGAAGATTATAAATACTCCTTAAGAGACAAATTTGTAAACTACAATATAGACTTTGGTAAGTTACCATGGTTAAAGGATGGGAATAAAGAAAATACAGAAGCCTTAAACAATTTTATCAAAACACATCAAAAAAACCCCAGAAATTCCCAAGAGTTTGCAATGGTTAGACTTTAAATTATCAGGTGAAGGGCATTATGTTCAGATTTACACATCCTCCAAATGAAGTATGTTACTACCATTTGTGGGAGAAGGGGAATCTCTTAAAATTGAATACATAATCAACATTGAAGATGACCAGGAACCAGACTCAGACCCTGGAAGCCCACAGTCCATAGACTCAACACACAGAGATTTCTAAAAAGACATGATGAAAGCATTGACCTAAAGAGCCAGGTGTACACAACATTTCTAGACAGATTGTTGCCCATCACATGCATCTGAAAAAGAATCCATTATTGTAGATGGTGCCTATTTTCTTTTTCTTTCTTTTATTTGTATCCGTTTATTTTTCTGACATTAGAGCAATATGTACAGTGTTTTGTTTGTAGGATAGCTTTTCTTTTTGCCTATATAAGGCATAGAATGCAGTTGTAAAAATCATCCCAGAATTCAATAGAAATTTCTTGCATTCTCATTCATCCTTATGGCACACTAAAATCTTCTCCGTCACTCCTTAGCCTAACCGATTAGCCCCTTAGTTTCATTCATTGTTCTTCATATTATATTCCACCAAAAAAAAGAGTCTTTTTTACCTTTTGTTACCCCTTGTTCACCCCGTTGTGCATAAATCTCAAGTTTTACTCAAGCTTCTGCCTTCACATTCAGGAGCCATTTTCTTGTTACCCACTATAAGAAATTTTTTATTACCCCCTTATTTACTTTTTACTGTTATATTTTTACTTTTTACTGTTCTTTCTTTTAAAATATTTCTTATATATTTCTGTTATTTCTGTTTATATTACTTTTTTACATATTCATGATTATATTTCTGTTTATATTTCTGTGTATATTAATAAAAAAATTCTAAAAATTAGTATATACCCCCTCTGATATTAAATTGGCTTTTCGTCTTCACTGTATATGCTATAGACTGACTCATTATCTGATTCGTCTGTTTTAATAGCTTCTATTTCATAATCGTGTAGCTGTTCTACTAAGCTAGCCCTTTCTATGTTCTTATTTTTATTAGGACATTTGTTAGCTAAATGTTGTTCTTCTCCACAAATAAAACATTTACATCTTCTTGTTTGAGGCTTTCTAACATATTTGTTTTTGTTATAATTTGCTTCGTAATTTTTGTTATAAGTAGTGTTTTTTCTTATATTTTTCTTTTTATCATAAAACCCATAGGCTTGGGGTGTGTAGATTGTTGTTTTACAGAATGCATATGCATTTCTTTTTAATTGTTCTTGTAAGGCTACTTCTTTACATTTATCTTCTAGTATTCCAAATGTATAAGTTATTCTAGGTTCTATTCCTAGATTGTGGTGTTCTCCATATATTGTCTTCCACGACTCATGTATATTTTTTCCTAAATCTCTTGGTAGTTTTATAAAATATTTATCACATAGATCATCATCCATTGCTTTTCCTGTTTGTGATAGCAATCTTGTAAAATCTAGTGTAAATTGATTTATGTATTTCATATCAGCTATACTTAATTGTTCTAGATTTCTAATAGCTGTATCTTGTATTAGGCTATTATTTTTTGCTGGATCAACTCCTAATATTAGTGTTCTGATTTGTGATGTGAAATTATAAGGATTATCTCCTTATAATTTTTAAAGGCAATACTTGTACATCCTACACAGCGTACAAAATCCTCTACAATAAATACAATCTCAACAATATTACACAGTTTTACAACCCGAGTCAATCAAAGGCTACAAATGTTCGTCCTCCAAAAATAGGCATTTTACACAAAGGCCAAGCTCTCAATTACAAAATACACAAAATGCGGTTATCACCTTTGGCAATTATGCATTACAAAGATGTGATGATCCCAATACAAAGTTTCGTCCAATTATTGGGATGCAGTTAACAGAAAAACAACAGTGTTTACTAGATAACCTGTGGCATATTCAAACTATGCCTCAAGCCTTAACCTTTAAAGTCCAAGTGTTAAATGCATTAAGCATTTATTTTTATGAACAAAGCAGTAAAACACCTGAGAAACCACAGAGGCCTAAGTTTACCCATTATGTCATATTTCGAGGCACAAAAATTGGTATTTTTAATAAATGGGAAACTGTGGCTAAACATATCCAATGCCCCAATCCAATTTACAAAGGCTTTACAGATTTTCAAAAAGCTATAGAAACAGCAAGAGAACATTTTGGGGTAAGTGGCTTTTACATTGAACCTGAAGAGGTTCAAACATTTGCAGACATGGCTAAAATTAAGCCAGAACAAATAATTAAAAATCAAGAAGAGCTGATCACTGAGTTACAAGATCAGCTTGTACAACCAGGAAAAAATACACACTCTATACAAGAAAAGATTGAAAATAGTCTGTTAAAACAAAAAGTTAGTATTCTCGAAACAAAATATAAACAGGTGTTACAAAAACTTCAAGAAAAAGAAACAAACACAGTCCTAAACAGAAGCTATGATTCATTCAAAGCAAGAATGATTGATACACCATGGTGGGCATGCGTTCAACAAGTTACAGACAAGTTTCCAGAATTCAGAACGTTGGTATCATAAAAAGTTTGCACAGAATTCCCAATAATTCTGTATGAATCACAAAAACAGCTAGTAGATTTGGCATTTACAAAAGATGGTGAAAAACAAGGCTTAAAATTGTTAAAAGAACAGATCAAGAAGATAGAGGTACTGGATTGTTGTTAATCCAAATCCACTCACCTACAAAATTAACAGATGATCAAATCCTTCAATTTTACCATAATGGTATGATTGATTACATAGAGATAAAGACAGATGTTAGAACAACAAATCTTCTAAACAAAATGGGTGAAAAGATGGTAATCATAGCAGGCAATATTGCTATCAGAGCATTATGTCCTACAATCTCCTACAAGATATTCTTTTCTCTCCCCTATACAGATGCTTATACATACAGGCCAGCTAGAAAAAAGATTTTTATCAGAGATACTGAAGATTATAAATACTCCTTAAGAGACAAATTTGTAAACTACAATATAGACTTTGGTAAGTTACCATGGTTAAAGGATGGGAATAAAGAAAATACAGAAGCCTTAAACAATTTTATCAAAACACATCAAAAAACCCTAGAAATTCCCAAGAGTTTGCAATGGTTAGACTTTAAATTATCAGGTGAAGGGCATTATGTTCAGATTTACACATCCTCCAAATGGAGTATGATACTACCATTTGTGGGAGAAGGGGAATCTCTTAAAATTGATCACATAATCAACATTGAAGATGACTAGGAACCAGACTCAGACCCTGGAAGCCCACAGTCCATAGACTCAACACACAGAGATTTCTAAAAAGACATGATTAAAGCATTGACCTAAAGAGCCCAGGTGTACACAGCATTTCTAGACAGATTGTTGCCCAGCACATGCATCTGAAAAAGAATCCATTATTGTAGATGGTGCCAATTGTCTTTTTCTTTCTTTTATTTGTATCCGTTTATTTTTCTGACATTAGAGCAATATGTACAGTGTTTTGTTTGTAGGATAGCTTTACTTTTTGCCTATATAAGGCATAGAATGCAGTTGTAAAAATCATCCCAGAATTCAATAGAAATTTCTTGCATTCTCATTCATCCTTATGGCGTACTAAAATCCTCTCCGTCACTCCTTAGCCTAACCTCCTAGCCCCTTAGTTTCGTTCATTGTTCTTCATATTATATTCCACCAAAAAAAAGAGTCTTTTTTACCTTTTGTTACCCCTTGTTCACCCCGCTGTGCATAAATCTCAAGTTTTACTCAAGCTTCTGCCTTCACATTCAGGAGCCATTTTCTTGTTACCCACTGTAAGAAATTTTTTATTACCCCCCTTTTTTACTTTTTACTGTTATATTTTTACTTTTTAATGTTCTTTCTTTTAAAATATTTCTTATATATTTCTGTTATTTCTGTTTATATTTCTTTTTACATATTCATGTTTATATTTCTGTGTATATTAATAAAAATTTCTAAAAATTAGTATATACCCCCTCTGATATGGTATCAGAGCAAAGGCGTTCCTAAAATCTAAAAGACTGAGACAAGCTCCATATTTTTACTGGCTATAAATGCCCAAAACTTTTTATGGGGAACTCTCTCAGGTGAAGATTATGGGAAATGTTTATTGCTTTGGTAACAAATTGGATGAGGTTCTGTAGTTTTGTATAATAAATATTAAAATTAGATTCATATTAATCTTAAAAACTGGAATATAAGAATATCTAACAAAGAAACTAAGGATATGAATTAAAGCTAAGGAGTCGGAATTTATTAAACCATAGAGAACTCTCAATCAACCTCGCCATTCAAAAAAATTGAATTCTTGAATTTAGAGTTTACTGAAAAACCCAGCCTTAAAAATATTAGTACAGAAAATTATAGTTTTATTTGCAGAATTAAAGATAATTGTAAACATAGTCTACATACAGATAACCCACATCTAAACGCTTTAACAGATCTAGTAATAAATCTCGGTTGTAATCTACAGAAGGATTCCATAATTAATAAACAGTTACTTGAAAAGATTTCGGTATATACAGAAGAATTTAAAAATATTCTCAAAATTTAGATTATATAAAAGAACAAAATAACCAAATACTTAAAGAACTAAAGAGAAGTTGTTTAGAAAAACAAACATAAAATATACAAAATAATAATATACAAATAGAAGTAGATAAAATCACAGACGCTATAAACAAGCTTAACATTGAAGATATAAAAATTATTAAAAAACCAACACCATATAAACATTGGCAACCTCGAAAATGAACAACCAAATTTCAAGAAGAAGTAGATCTATACAAGAAGCTAGAAATTCAACAAGTAGTATACAAGATATAATTACATCTGAAACATTTTTAAATAGGAAACTTAGACGAGGATCAGGGTCTAATAGTAATAAACAAATAATACAAATAGAAGAAGAAATAGATGTAGACAGAAATATGGATTTGTACAATCAACACCAATTAGACAAATTTAACCCAAAAATATTATATCAAACTGATATATTTAATGTAAATACAACATTAATAAGAAGCACTAGAGAAGAAAGTCTTAGAGTTCTAGATAAAACAGTAACTATAGATTTATTATCACCAGAAACTATACAAAGAATTAGACACTCTAGTAAACATTTTGTACATACATGATTAATCGTCATAGGTATTAAAGCTTTAGGACGGAAAAATTTAGTAACTAAACTTTTGGCACTAATATTAGATAAAAGTTGGAAAACAGAAATGAAAAAAACAATAATATCAGGAATGGAAGTTGACTTAAGTCAAAATACAGCCTTATTCTATTGCACACCAGGAATATTAAAAGACATAAGAGATTTGCAAAATATAAAAATAGCTCTACAAACAAAAGGATATGAAAATTATGATGGAAACAATATAGTTGTAAGTGTAGGAGTACTAGGAAAGGCTAGTAACAGTTCAGGAATGAAATACAAGGTAAACATAGATGGGATAGTTAAGGCAGTAGCATCAAAATCTATACAAATGATAGAACTAATTAAAATAGATCCCGAACAATTAACAGGTTTAGAATGGAATATAAACGATCTTCAAGAGAATGAAAAAACAGTTTTAATTCCAAAGAGGAGTTTTATATATGAAGGATCAGATGGTAAACAAAGTTTAAGATTTACAGATTTTAAAGAAACTACAAATGAGGAAAATAATGAAAATACTATGGAATATAGTTTTATGAATATACAACAACTAGAGGATGATGAAATAAACCCAATATATGATACAGAAAATGAAGACGAAATAAACACACATTTCTTAAAATTTAAACAGGAATATATGGATTACACTCTAATAGATTATGAAGACGAGGAGCTAACAGGTTTTAAAACAGAGGAAACTAACAAAACAATAGAACAAATAATAGATAGAAAATTTACAGAATTAAATATACAAGAAGAAGTAGATAATATGATAATAGAATGTATAACAGACCTAGGAATGACCTATGAAGAAAGCTATAAAAAATTACAAGAATTCTATAATTTACCATTAGTAGAAAGCATTTTACAGGGAAAAACAATGTTAATAGAGTTTTATAAACATGAACAAGCCTATATGGCTACAAAAGAAGAATTACAAGGAAAAAGACCTAGAATGGAATGGAGTGGAGATTCTAGTAATAGAACTTCACATGAAACCCTAGGAAGAGAACCCTGGACGCAACCATCAATTGATTACAGTCACGAATCAACATTAAGACTACGAGGTAGCAGGTTACCAATAGGACAAACATACAGTGGGAATATGTTGTTATTAGAACAATAAAAACCCCAACTATGGATAGATGAAGTGTTAACATGGGAACAAACAGTAGTTAGAATGTGGGAAACAAATAAAAAAGATAGTATGGACATGTTTTCCTATCTAGAAACTACACTAGGACCAATACCCCTAGGAATCTGGCAAAGCAAAAAAGCACAAGATTCGACAGAAATTAACAATTTAAAAGCTTTAGGAGATAATCCTTATAATTTCACATCACAAATCAGAACACTAATATTAGGAGTTGATCCAGCAAAAAATAATAGCCTAATACAAGATACAGCTATTAGAAATCTAGAACAATTAAGTGTAGCTGATATGAAATACATAAATGAATTTACACTAGATTTTACAAGATTGCTATCACAAACAGGAAAAGCAATGGATGATGATCTATGTGATAAATATTTTATAAAACTACCAGGAGATTTAGGAAAAAATATACATGAGTCGTGGAAGACAATATATGGAGAACACCACAATCTTGGAATAGGACCTAGAATAACTTATACATTTGGAATACTAGAAGATAAATGTAAAGAAGTAGCCTTACGAGAACAATTAAAAAGAAGTGCATATGCATTCTGTAAAACAGCAATCTACACACCCCAAGCCTATGGGTTTTGTGATAAAAAGAAAAATATAAGAAAAAGCACTACTTATAACAAAAATTACAAAGCAAATTATAACAAAAACAAATATGTTAGAAAGCCCCAAACAAGAAGATGTAAATGTTTTATTTGTGGAGAAGAACAACATTTAGCTAACAAATGTCCTAATAAAAATAAGAACATAGAAAGGGCTAGCTTAGTAGAACAGCTACACGATTATGAAATAGAAGCTATTAAAACAGACGAATCAGATAATGAGTCAGTCTATAGCATACATACAGTGAAGACGAAAAGCCAATAACTAAGGTCACTTACACATACATGAATATAGAGGAATGTCAACATAACTGGGTACATCAAAGAGGTAATAATTATATAAAATGCTCTAATTGTGGGTATTATCCTAGTATAGAAAAAAAGTCACAATGTAATATATGCTTTCAGGAAATATGTTGCATTTGTATAAAGAAATTACATAACATAGATGTAGGTACTACATCAAAAACTATAGATACAAGTACCAACATGATTACAGAAAGGTTAAATAAGTTAGAATTAGCAACTGAATTACATAGTCTAAAGTTAAGAGATATAGACAACAGAATTATAGAACTAGAAAAGAAGATAGGAGCTAAAATAATACAAGAATTAAGTCAACTGTCGACAGAAGTACCTGAAGAACATGTATTTATACAGACTCAAGGATCTATAAATATGATCAATATACAATGCCGTTTATGGCTTGATAATAATAAATTTTTAGACTTAACAGAATTAGTTGATACAGGAGCAACAAAAAGTCTAATATCACATAGTCTAGTACCAGAACAATACCATAAGGAATTAAAATTGTAGGTCCGTGTTTCGGGATCGATTCCGTGATTTTCATGTTCATGTTCATAGTTGGAAGAAGATAGAGAGGATAAACAAACAAACTTTGTATTAATCCGGTAGTAAACATTACAAGTCGGCCCGATTACATGGAATCCGAACTAATACCAAAGAAGTATACATCCGGGGAGAAACCAAGTGGTGATTTCTCCCGGTGAGGTCTCAAACCTCCACTCACTCTCTTGCACACACTTGTGCTCTCACTCTTGTGTTGCAAATGACAAGGTGTTGGTATTTATACCAAACACAGGTTGCACGGTCGAAGGATTAAACTGACTGGTCGATAGATCATCTGTCGACCATCCAGCTTTCGAAAGATACACACATACCTCGAAGGATGCCATATCCTTCGAGGTCCATCTTCAACCTTCGATGGATATCTTTCGAGCTCATCGAAGGATACACAATCCTTCGATGCCTTATCCTTCGACACCAACATATACAACCATAATTTGTCTAGCAAACACACACGGTCAACCGAATAACCCTCTCGTTTGACCACTTCAAACGAGCGGGTCTATACACGTTCGATAGACCGTTTCACTAACTATTACAAATTCAGCGTAAAATAATAACTAATCTATTCGACAAGCATCGGACACAAAATCTGCATCAACAAATTCCCCCTTGTCCGTTGCTGTCGAATGCTGAAAATGCAACTGCAATCAATCTTCAGTCAAGTATTCATCTTCTCTGTGTTGACAAATTCCCCCTTGACCGATGATCCAGGTAAGTAGTATCTTGATGCTCATTGTATAATATTTCCCCCTCAGAGTGCGCGCATCCGTGTTGAGTGTTGTGCAATTTCCTCAAAGGACTCAATTGACCGATCTTCCGCTGATCTTCCAATACTCCAACCGGCATTTGATAAGGGTTCCATTCTTTAACAACTGCATCAAGTCTTGATCTTCAAGCATACTACATTGATAGAGATTTCTGGTAAACTATCTTCTGTAAACCAGAGCTTTGTGAAATCGACCAAGTAATGCACTTTTCTGTGCAAAACATTCCACGCAGAACCCCCTTGTCTCACCAGAAAATCACAAACTCTACCACCTGTGATTGCGTTTAGAATTTTACCGAAGAAATTCAATAAATGAAAATTTTTATCCCCCCATTTCTTTGGTAAAATCTCTAAACCTTAACAGATTCTTTCCACTTCAAAGAAACTGTCGTCAAATGTTCACCAATTCCCTCCACTGAGCGGAACTGTCATCAATCTTCATTGAATGTTCTCGGTTCCGAAAATTCACGAACATGACTTTCTTCTTTGCATAATCTAGTTGAATAAGAACGTCCCCTGGTACCCCGTAGGATCTGACTTGTATCCCCCCAAAGACCAAAGACTTTGTGAACTCGTTAGGACCGGTATAGACGTTCCAGGTTCATACGTTCGTCTTCAAATGCGAGAATATGACAATAAACAAAATCCTTTCGAACATTTCCGAATAACCGGTAACAATCATAAATACTGATGCGCGGAAGCGAACATATCGTGTTGTTTTTGGCCCATAATAGTCGCGTTACCATTTTTGCCACTGCATCGGTAACCGTGACTACCCCACAATTTTTTTTTTTAAACATCAAGTTTTCATCATCTTTTGTTTTCATCGTTCCGAATCATCCCGCGCGCTCCCAAAACCCATACGAATCTTGACCTTGATATTAGGAGCGCGATTCAGATCAACTCCGCAAATACCCGACCCCACTTTTAATTCATGTAGGCCCAATCAATGAGCAGTTTGCCTAAAACCATTTAAACATTGAAATAAAAATCAATTATATAAGCAAACTGTCCACCTCCCAAAATCCATGCGGCCCAATTGAATTCTTTGTACAAAAGGTCCAATTGAATTCTTTGTACAAAAGGTCCAATAGTCAACAATCTTAACTCCAAGATTCAGCCGACAACTTCAGGTTGTCTTATCCATTGCTTCACTTTCCTCGATACAATACAAGCATTCACAGTCACTTTCTCATCAAAAGTCAACAACCCTCAATGAAAACATCACAGCCGACATCAATTATTATCTCTTTCCCCAAAGTCAGCCGATAAACATCATCTTCATTTTGTCTTTATTTTCTTCTCTTTCTTCGATAAACAACAATCAGACAACAACAACAGCCGACAACAACATCAACCCCAAAAGTCAACAATTTTTCTTGTGTGACAGCTGTTTCCACAACCGAAGGATGTATCCTTCGAAGTTGTTGAAATAATTATCCTGTGACAGCTGTTGAAATGATCTTTCGAAGGTGTTGGGGGTTAATGATTATCCTTCGAAATAATTAACGATCATTCGAAAACAAGAATGAATCTGATCCTTCGAAGCGCAACAGATCTGACCCTTCGATAATTGTTGATGATCTTTCGAAGTTGCTTAACTGTTAAGATGACCTTTCGAGAAAAAGTTGGGTTGACCCTTCGAGAAGCTACTTTGACCTTTCGAAGTTTTTGATCTGACCTTTCGAAAATGAAAAATGACCTTTCGAGAAAGTGTTTTGACCTTTCGAAGTTGTTGTGGGTGGAAGTTGACCTTTCGAATTGAATGGCTGACCTTTCGAAACAGAAACCTGATCTTTCGAAGTTCTTCACATCTTTCAACACATGAAGATGTGAAGAACATCAAGAACACAGACATCTGGGTAAATTTGCAGATTCGATGAAAACATTTGTACACGATTTTTGATGATGGAAACTTGAAGATTTAGGAGAAAAACATAAAACCCAACACTCGTTTTAGCACAGATCTGGATATTCGGGTCCAGATCTGAGTTTTTCTCATTTTCACCATTTTTACATCTTGAACAAAAACCCACAAAAATCACAGATCTAGAGCACATGTGACTTAGTAAACGGTTAGTTTTACTAAATCGGGCACCATGGCTCTGATACCAATTGTAGGTCCGTGTTTCGGGATCGATTCCGTGATTTTCATGTTCATGTTCATAGATGGAAGAAGATAGAGAGGATAAACAAACAAACTTTGTATTAATCCGGTAGTAAACATTACAAGTCGGCCCGATTACATGGAATCCGAACTAATACCAAAGAAGTATACATCCGGGGAGAAACCAAGTGGTGATTTCTCCCGGTGAGGTCTCAAACCTCCACTCACTCTCTTGCACACACTTGTGCTCTCACTCTTGTGTTGCAAATGACAAGGTGTTGGTATTTATACCAAACACAGGTTGCACGGTCGAAGGATTAAACTGACTGGTCGATAGATCATCTGTCGACCATCCAGCTTTCGAAAGATACACACATACCTCGAAGGATGCCATATCCTTCGAGGTCCATCTTCAACCTTCGATGGATATCTTTCGAGCTCATCGAAGGATACACAATCCTTCGATGCCTTATCCTTCGACACCAACATATACAACCATAATTTGTCTAGCAAACACACACGGTCAACCGAATAACCCTTTCGTTTGACCACTTCAAACGAGCGGGTCTATACACGTTCGATAGACCGTTTCACTAACTATTACAAATTCAGCGTAAAATAATAACTAATCTATTCGACAAGCATCGGACACAAAATCTGCATCAACAAAAATATAAAGTTGTAAGTAGAACAATTGAAAATAGATTAGTTGGAATAACACACTACTTAGAGCCTGTAGGAATACAGTTTTTAGATTTTTCAAACAATTATAGCATAAAGTACGATATACCACAAGTAAATATAAACCCAGCATATATACAGTCAAAAGACTTTGTGCTAGGATTAAATTTTATATTTGCTTTAAATGGTTCTGTTACGGTGAATAGAAACTTTATTACACTCAGTAAACAAATCTATACAATCACAACAACAAGGTATAACAATATATCAAAGACTGCACAGAAGCATGGTGGTCAAGGAAGTTTAGAATTTTTAAGGCAACAAAAAAGAAATAATCCAATAGAAAATGAAACTATAAAATTATTAACAGACTTTTTAAGTCATGAAGTAGAAAAATGAAAAGATATTACAAAAAGTATAAATCACCCTATGATTTTACATTTAGAAAAAGTTGGTCTTATAGGTGAAGATATTACAAAATCACATACAGAATACATATGGAAATTTAAACTAAAAAAATCCAGATATTACTATAAGAACTGCTAATGTAGAATATAGTCCTTTAGACAAAGAAGAATTTAAAAAACAAATCCCTGAAATGATTAGCCAAGGATTAATTAAAAAATCAGAAAGTCCTCATAGATCAGCAGCCTTTATAGTAAGAAACCATAGTGAAATAAAAAGTGGTAAAGCAAGAATAGTATACAATTACAAAAGACTAAACGATAATACAGTAGATGATGGATACAATATTCCCAATAAAGACACTTTATTAAATCTTATACAGAAAAAGATGGTTTTTTCAAAATTTGATTTAAAGTCAGGATATAATCAGTTAAAACTTGAAGAAAGTTTTAAGCCATGGACAGCTTTTACATGCTCAGAAGGACAGTTTAAATGGAATGTCCTTAGCTTTGGGCTAAAGAACGCTCCTTCAATTTTTCAAAGATTTATGGATAATATTTTCTTAAAATATTAGTTTTGTTTAGTATATATTGATGATATACTTGTAGTAAGCCAAACAGTACAGGAACATGAAAAACATTTACAACAGGTGTTTGAAGAAATAAAAAAAAAATGGAATAGTAGTTTCCAAACGGAAAATGGAACTATTTAAAAGAAAAATATCTTTCTTAGGATTAGAAATAGGTAATGGAAAAATAGAATTACAATCACATATCTCTACAAAGATACTTGATTTCCCAGAAAAATTTGAAAACTTAAAACAAATACAAGCCTTTCTGGGACTGGTCAATTATGCTAGAAAATTTGTTCCAAATTTATCAAAGTTAGTAGGGCCTTTATACAGTAAAACAACAAAAAATGGCCAAAGGTACTTTAATCTAAAAAAATCTAAAAAAATCAAAAAAAAAAGTCTAAAATTTTTTTTTTTAAATATTTTTTATGCTCAAATCGTTACTTTTAGCGTCAAAAAAAAATTTTAATTTTTTTTTGGCTTCGAAAAGTAGTGATTTTTATATAAAAAAATATAAAAAAAAATTTGTGTGATTTTTAGCTATTTTTAGGCATTTTTGGTTGTGTTCACATTGGTTCTCGCATTTCTCGCAATAAGAGGTGGTTCTCGCATGATCTTCTCCCTATATATATATATATATATATATATATATATAGGATAAGGGTCATGTGAGAAGTGATAGGCTAGTTGAGAAACTTGAGAAGCATTCTGAACCACACATTTTTCTAAGCCTTTCGTAATATACACATATGTATAGTTTAAAATTGACTATATACATATATGTATATTGAGTTATACACATATGTATATAGTCAATTTTAAACTATACATATGTGTATATTACGAATGGCTTAGAAAAATGTGTGGTCCAGAATGCTTCTCAAGTTTCTCATATAGGGTGGACTTCTCTTAGGATCCCTACCCTATATATATATATATATAGGCTAGGAGTTGGCCAGAAAGTCCAAATTTCCTAAAAAGTGTAAAAAGTCATGAAACACCATAATGTCAACCATAAAACACACCAAAAACCCACAAATAATATGATGAAGATTACTAAAACATCATGTATGTGGGTTTTGTATTGTGTTTTAGATGTTAAGGCTCTGATTATGGAATGACAAATATTATTGTGTTTTATGTTGTTTAACATTGTGTGTTTTATATTCATAGTTCTACGATGGTGCGTTTGAAGTTTTTATGGACTATTAGAGTTTGAATATTCTGTTTTAGTAATATTCATTCTATTATTTGTGAGTTTTAGGTGTGTTTTATGCCTGAAATTATTGTGTTTTATGACTTTTTACACTTTTTAGGAAAAACACACTTTCCGTAGGATCCCCACTCTATATATATATATATATATTTCATTTGAGAACCACCTTTATTGTGAGAACCAATGTGAACACACCAAAAAACCTGACCCCCAACCCCCCCCCCCCAACCCAAAAAAAAAAACCTAAACCCCCGACCCCTCTAAAAATAAAAAACCTAACTCCCCCCCCCCAACCTAAATGCTAAAAACTAAACCACCCCCCCCCCCCCCACAAAAAAAAAAAAAAACCTAACCCCCCCCCCCTCAAACTAAAATATTAAAAACTAAACCCCTAAAAAACTTTAAAAAATCTAAAAAACACACAATTTTTTTTAATATTTTGACATCATAATCGCTACTTTTAGTAGCGAAAAAAATTTTCTTTTTTTTAAATATAATTTTTTTAAACGAAAATTAGCGACTTTGAGGTAAAAAATATTAATGTTTTTTTTGTGTTTTTTAGCTATTTTTAGGTATTTTTGTTGTGTTCACATTGGTTCTCGAAACCTAAATGCTAAAACTAAACCACCCCCCCCCCCAAAAAAAAAACCCTAACCCCCCCCCCCCCCCCCACGCTCAAACTAAAATATTAAAACTAAACCCCCAAAAAAACTTTAAAAAATCTAAAAAACACACAAATTTTTTTTAATATTTTGACATCATAATCGATACTTTTAGTAGCCAACAAATTTTTTTTAAATTTAATTTTTTTTAAGAACGAAAATTAGCGACTTTGAGGTAAAAAATGTTAATTTTGTTTTTGTGTTTTTTAGCTATTTTTAGGTATTTTTGTTGTGTTCATATTGGTTCTCACGGTTATCGCAATAAAGGGTGGTTCCTAAAGGATCCTTCTCCGATATATATATATATATATATATATATATATATATATATATATATGTGTGTGTGTGTGTGTGTGTGTGTGTATAGAGGTCAGTTAACGTACAATACGGCTTAACGTACACGTACAACAGATAATTACGCACGTTCATTTGAAAATCACGCACGTTATACACATAATCACGCACGTTGTCATATGTGATGTACGTATATATATGGAGAGACAACTTGTAGAAAAATCTAACGGTATTCGCTATTTTATGGAGCAAATATGGGTCCCTTTATACGGGAACGTTAGAGAGCTTGTGATAGACGAAGCACACAAGTTTCGATACTCTGTTCATTCGGGTTCTGATAAGATGTATCAGGATCTAAAAGTCTTATACTGGTGGCCGAAGATGAAAGCCCACATAGCAACGTATGTGAGTAAATGCTTGACTTATGCGAAGGTCAAGTTGGAATACCAGAAACCGTCTGGATTGCTTCAGCAACCAGAAATACCCATGTGGAAATGGGAACAAATTGCTATGGACTTTGTCACCGAACTGCCTAGAACTCAAAACGGAGACGACACCATCTGGGTAATCGTTGATCGTCTCACAAAATCTGCACACTTCCTTGCGATCAAGGAAACTGACAAGCTCTCACAGCTTGCTGGCGTTTACTTGAAAGAAGTGGTTTCTAGGCACGGGGTGCCAACCTCTATCATCTCTGACCGTGATCCGCTTTTCATATCCGATTTGTGGTAGGCGATGCACAAATCGTTTGGCTCACCTCTTGATATGAGCACTGCTTATCACCCTCAGACGGATGGTCAAAACGAACAAACCATCCAGAAACTTGAAGACATGTTGCGAGCATGTGTGATCGATTTCGGTAAAGGTTGGGAAAAACACTTACCTTTGGTAGAGTTCTCTTACAACAACAGTTACCATTCCAGTATCCAGGCAGCTTCGTTCGAGGCATTGTACGGACGGAAATGCCGATCTCCTCTTTGTTGGGCTGAGGTGGGTGACAACTAGATCACAGGTCTGGAACTTGTACGGGAAACCTCTGAGAAGATTGTTCAGATCAGAAATCGTATGGCGGTAGCGCGTGATCGTCAGAAAAGCTACACTGATAAGCGTAGGAAACCCTTGGAGTTCGTTGTAGGCGATTGTGTTATGTTGAAAGTCTCACCCTGGAAGGGTGTAGTGCGCTTTGGGAAGAGCGACAAGCTTAATCCACGTTACGTTGGGCCATTCAAAATTTTGAAGAGGATCGGTAAAGTGGCCTACAAGCTCGAGTTGACGAATTGGGTAACATTCATGATGTCATTCATATCTCAAACCTAAAGAAGTGTTTGTCCAATGAAACATTTGTGGTACTGTTACAAGAGCAGAAGATCGACGAAAAGCTACAGTTTGTAGAAGAACCTATTGAAATTATGGACTGGGAAGTTAAGGTTAAACATAGTAGAATTCCGATTGTGAGAGTTCGTTGGAACTCTAGGCATGGACCGGAGTTCACATGGGAACACGAGGATCAAATGAAGCTCAAGTATCCTCAGTTGTTCAAAACTGCTGAATCAAATCCTGATGCAACTAGTGAATTTCGGGACGAAATTCCCTTTCAAGTTGGGGATGATGTGGTACCCGAGGAAAATCCACAGTCATTCTGATCTATCGCCTCTCCTCTGAGACTGTTTATCAAATTTCAGGACGAAATTTCTTTCAAGTTGGGGATGAGATGATGTGACAACCTGAAATCTCAAGGTCCTTTCTATACGTATCACTTGTTTTCACGATTCGTTTTACGTTGTAACATGAGTACGATATGTGAGTGATTTAAAGTATTGTTTACGTTTGGTTGATAAATGAAAGCATAAGAGTTGTTAAATGTTTAGATGTTAGACGTTCATGCTTTGCAATACTTAGTCGCACACCACACTCGTGATCGCACACCTCTTGTCCTTGTCCTTGGCCTAAACTCGAACCAAGAGTGCAATGATACCCGGCCCAAGTGCAGCCCAAGGTTTGGCCTGGCCCTTGTTGTAACCGCATACACACACACGGTTGTGTGTGGTTTCCCCATAATTTTGCAAACACCAAAACATAGTCAAACCCTAGCTCTTCTCTTCCCCCTTGCATACTCGACGGCTGCCCTATTCCTTTCTTGAAGATTTTCGTGCTCTTCATCTTGTTTCTCTCGGTTAGTACATTATCACCATTGTTTTATTCGGTTCCCTGGTTATATGTAATTGTATTGTTATATGATGTTGTGTTAAATCGTATCCTTGCATGATGAATTGTACTTAGGGTTGTATGCTCATAGAATCATTGATGAACCCATTATAAATCACCGTTGAATCTAATCTAAATGAACGATCGATGAGGAATTGATGAGATGATTGTTATTAAATCTGATTCGAATAGTTAAATAGGACACCGATGTTCATGCATTAGAGTGTGTGTGATGATGATGATGATGAATAACCACAAAACAATCTTGTTAACTCGTATTCTGTGTTGGTCTAATTCGATTAATGATCATACGCTAGTAATTCGGTGATGATTAGGATTCGTGTGAGTTGTTTGATGATTGATTGATTGATTGTAACTGATTCCTTAATTCACGGCAAGTTGTAACCGATCACACACCAAGCCACTCGCACACCTATTTGGACTATTGAACTGTTTACATAACTTGGATCATGCATCGAACCGGGATGGGCCACACACTAATGCTAAACCACAAGCCCATTACGGGTCGCACACTTCCGAGCCGCACACTCAGGAGGTAGTCGCACAATCATATGTGTGGGCTGGGGATTGTTGGGTCGCACTACGGTAGGCCTGCACACTCGTTAAAGGGCCATAAGTTGATGGATCACACACCACATATCAGTCGCGCACTTAGGTGCAGACCGTATACTCTAGTTGGGCTCAAATAGGGAGGCTGGGCATTATGAACGGGAACAAACTAATGAGTCGCACATTCTATTCGGGCCTTACACATTAACGGGCCGAGTAACACTTGAATCACACACTAACTTGTTTGGGCCGCACACTCATGTGAGGGACAAACTAACTGCTAAGTGTTAGTTTGAATCATGCACGTATGATGTGGAATTGTATGTGAACCATGTACTTGCTATATGATCTCCGTGAACTGTTATGTGCATGATTAACTGTTATGAATAGTATTATGTTGTGCGTATTTCTGGCACGCTACTGGTATAGTATGTGCAAAGAGTATGTGATCTATGTGTTTACGAAACTGATTGACTTTGGTAACCACGGTAGGGTTTGGTTGACCAACTTGGAATGGGTAACATAATATACCGAGTAATCTAAGGTGAGTTCACTACTCCTTGAGCATGCGTCCCAGTCGGTGGGACAAACAAACGGGTATTCCTGAGTGGAATACATCTTTTCTGGGTTAAACTGGGATGTTGGATAATACACTCAATCCTATCACCTTAAGTCCGATCTTACTATCGAACTAGTTACTTGAGAGGTAACGGGGTATTAGTTGATAGCGCTATTAGGCTTGGTAACCTCACACCGTACCTGAGAGGACGGGCGTGAACTAATGACCTTAACCACATGACCAATGTTTGATAGGGCATTACGGACGGGCAAACAAACTGACGCTATCTTGCGGTACTCGAGTTATTATCAACATGTTTTCAAACTAAACAATTGGCAACTAACGTTTTTACCAAAATGTGAACTCGCCAGCGTTATGCTGAGACACTTGTCTGCATGCTTGCAGGTCGTTAGATTCTTGTATATGGAACTTGCTGACTGGGTTTGCTGGAGTGGTCATGGGTCGAGAAACTTGGAAATACGTGACAAGTCTATTGGTTTTTATGCATTTAGATTTTGAACACTTGAACAATAATTTACATTATGCTTCCGCTAAACATGTTGGTTCTTTTTAAGTTATGTTTTGAAATACAGTATCTTAATAAATGGGAAATTTTTACTTAATATTTCGTTATTAGTTCAATGTGATTGGTGGCTGGATCCTGGTACGTCACACGCCTCGCGGGGTTTCCGCATGTGGTATTTTGGGGGTGTGACAGTGGCGGCGATGGGTGGCGGTGGGTGACGACTAGGGCGGAAGTGGACGGTGGCGACGATGGTGGGCAGCGGTGGTGGTGGCGGTGGCGGGTGACGGTGGGTGGCGGTGGTGGATGATGGTAGGTGGCGGCGACGGAGGTGGGTGGCGGCCACGGTGGTGGGTGGTGGCGACGGTGGTGGGTTGGGGTTTTGTTAATGAAAGGCGAAAGATGGATGGAATGGAAAAGGGGGGGGGACGGATGGAATGATTTTGAGAGAATATAATACCTTATGTAGTGGCGATTCCATTCTCTCAACCAACCAAACACTCTTTTCTTCATTCACTCGTCCATTCCATTCCACCTTTGATTCCTGCATACCAAAACACTACCTTAGTGAACTTCGACATTATTGTTTTGATCATTTCTTATAATCAAATTGTATGTCGAATGTCTTAATCTTGATAATAAATATAAAGTATTAAAAAGTAATTATATATATATATATATAAAACAACATGATACCCTATAAAATAAGGGGTGTATTTATAGGTTAGTGTACGCTCATTCAAACCGTTACACCCTTTATTAAAAGGATGCGCCGTTTCCTTTTATTAAAGTGATGTATTAAAGGATGCTCACTAATATAAATATAAAGTATTAAAAAGTAATTTTATATATACATAAAAAACAACATGATACCCTATAAAATAAGGAGTGTATTTATAGGTTAGTGTACGCTCATTCAAACCGTTATACCCTTTAAAGGATGTGTCGTTTCCTTTTATTTAAGTGATGTATTAAAGGATGCTCACTAAAATATTAAAAAATACATTAAAAAGTGATATATTAAAACTAAAAATTCTCGCATCTAATATATTGATGCTAAAACATTCATAAATCAATGTTCTGTCGCAACACACGGAGTGACACTACCTAATTAATAACTATTTTGTTCCTTCTCAAGCGAGGTCTATTGTTGATGACGATTATTGATAAATTTTTAGTTAAATGTAATTATATTTTTATTTGTCTTCTTTCTCACAGATTTAACAATTTAACTTTCAATAGTTATTAGACATCAAAGATGAACACCTACCATTGATTTGATGATATAGCTTGCAAGAGACCACTTCCTTGACAGGGATATGTCACCAATAGCAACGTTGACATTACTTTTATTGGTCATTTTCTTAAGGATTGGAAAAATTTGACCAGTTGTCCATATAATTAAGTTATTTAATATAATATATACATAGGGTTGAGTTAAGTGGAGAACAATAAAAAAAGAGAACCGGTAAATACTGCATTTTAACATGTTAAATATATAATAAAAATTCAATTTAACGTGTTAAATTTTTTTTTTCAAAAGCATTTTCGAAGTTTTTTGCATATAAAACACGTAGAAACATTTTTAATAAAAAAATTTTAAAACTAAAAAAAATTGAAAACAGTTAAAAAAGGTTAAAAAAAATATTACATTAATGATTTTTTTTTATTGTAATAGCTTCTATACATCTTTATATATATATATTGGAGTGTTATCTTGAGAACGCTAAATATTGTGAGAAACGTGAGAACGAATGAAAAAAACCTATTAAAATCAAATTTTAATACAAATTTCATTATATAATACTCTAATTTCTAACATTTCTAGGCATTAGAGGCTGTACATTATGCTTAGTTCATGGTATGTGCTTTGTAATATTGTACTTACAAATTGTTGATGCATGATATTGCATCTCCTATTCTCCTGTCTTTTCATTTATCTATCTTCTTCCTTTTTTTTTCTTTTTTGTTTACATACCCACCCAACAGCATACCCTAGAGAGAGATAGAGACAGAATTAGAGAGAGAGAGAGAGAGGTGCGATGGTGAAGGTGATGTGGTTTGAACCACCGCACGAGCACCTGCCGCTACCGAACACCACCACCGGAGTTCCCTGCCGCCGCACGAACACCACCGGAGTTCCCAGTCGTTCACCGGAGCACCTCCAGCGTTCACCTAGGTATGGGATTTGTTAATTTGCTGCTTATATCACATTTGCAGAGGCTAAGGTTTGATTTTGTGGTTGCTATGGTTTACATATATAAGATGATCTTCATGCATTCTTTGGGTTTGTTTTTGTGGAGGTTTGATCTGTTGATGTTGATTCTATATTGATTTTGAAGTATTATAGAGTTCACATTTGAAGAATTAGGGTTCTTACATAGTGGTTTTAGTGTTTTTTATTTTACTTTTAGTTTTATTATGAAAATAAGAAACTGATGGGGTTCTTGAGTTGGTGTGATATAATAGCTAACTATGATTTTTGATAAAAGCTTGTACCGTCTGTTTGTTGGGTGAAGTTAGAAATTCTAACTTCTCAAAAATAACTTCTCAACACACAAAACTTTCTTAAATAAGTTAATCCAAACACTACAAAAACAACTTAGTAACTTTTATAAGTCAATAAGTCATAAGTTACTCCAAATAAGCTAACCCAAACACCCCTATGACGGTGGTGTGGTGCTGGCTACATGTAAAACAAGGACAACTTCACCACCTCCGACCACCCCAATAACAAAAGCATCAGTATCACTTTCTCTCTTTGAAAAACTAAAAATTAAATGCCATCTTCTCCGACAACCACCACCAGACGATTACCGTAGCCACCACCATGAGAACCATCAAGTTGAGTTACATATATATTTTTTTATAGTATTTAGCTATTTAAGTTTAATAAATAAAAAATAGTTTGATGTTAAATCAATAAACAAATTTTCAATTTCTTTCTATGAAGCTTGCTACTTTAATTCCCATGTTATATGATTTTGAATTGGATATAAAAACATTCTTTCCTAATGCTATTGAGGAAATTAACTAAAAATTATATTGAGGCTTTGTGGGATTATTTTATTTAAAAGATGATTAAAAGTGGATGTTGTATATTGATATGTACAGAATATAAGCTTCATGGCACTGCCAGTCATGCCAAGTATACACCTTTGAAGTGATGAACGATAACTACAACTACATGCGCCGCTGATTGATGGTTCACCAGCAGTGAATTCACGATTGTTTCAACAACCACAGGTGCCAAATATTTTCTCAGGTATCTTTCCGAAGAGGATCACGTATTACTGGGTTGTTCCATACCATCAGCGATATGGAGTAGGCTGGTATTCCGTCTGCTTCAATCAGTAGTGTTGGACAGATTTTTGTTATGTTTCTGTTAATGAGATTATCCTTGACAAAGGCAAAGTTTTTGATGATGATATGATTATCTTGACGCTAAATCGTTGTCACACCCCCAAATTCCACCTGCGGATAACACCCGCTTCGAGGGCGTGACTGACCAGGATCCAGCCACCAATTATACTAAGCATTGGTTAATATTAGAGTAATACTTACTAACCATAAGATTAGCAAATATCAAGTTCAGAGTTTAAGGTTTCAAGTTTAAACAGTAACAAGTAGCGGAAGCATAATTAAATAGTTTTAAACAGTGTTCATAAGGTAAGCATAATAAATGCCCAACACACGGGCAGACGACCACTACACATCCCAAGCAGCTGCTCCAGTCACTGGCCACCTGCAAAGCATGCAGTAAAGGGGTCAACAATAATGCTGAGTGAGTTCACTAGTTGTCCAGTTTTAATTACCAAAAACTTGTTTCACCAGTTAATTTATCCGTTTATACATGCCATGGGGAGCTACCCCAAAAGTTAGCGACTAAACTGTTTTTCCAATACCGAACACTAGGTAACCGTTTGCGTTTCCGCAGGATGCCCCGATGTCAATGTTCTATCATCATTGACGGATGCCTGAGTACATTAGTTCACGACCGATCCCATACCATGGCACGGTGTGAGGCTGGTAAGACCTAAATAGCGCTATCAACTAATAACCCGTTCGCCTGGCACCGGCGACTAATCGGTATTATGTAGTAGGGACTTGAGTGATAGAGTTGCGTTTAGTGCCGTTAGTTGCATTCCGTATAAACAGTAATTAACTAAAAAGGTTTCCCAATACAAGGGAAGATAAAGTAAGTTTGTTCCCAATAACTAGGGAAGGAATGTAGACGGTATCCCCATTACAAGGGGATAGGGTTGTTTTAGTCTCGTGTCCCAAACCACCGGGACGCATGCTTTTAAGTTGTGAACTCACCTTGGGTTGCTCGGTAAGATACGTTACTTGGTTAAGTATGTTGGTCACCACGTCCTAACATGGTTACCAAATATGGGTCAAGTCGGGTACAAGTGAACACGTATACATACAGTAACATGTAGACATACAAACAGTAGCAGATCAGTAAACAGCCCAAACAATAGACAGCCCAACAGTTAAGGCCCAAAACAGCAAAACAGTCAAGGCCCAATAACATAAAACAGCCCAGTCGAAACTAAGGTGGTTGCGACTCGCAACCGAGGTTGCGACTCGCAACTGCGGTCTCGGTCCGTCACGTTTTGGTTACGACTCGTAACCGGAGATTGCGACTTGGCAGGTGTGGTTGCGACTCGCAACCAGGTTTGATGCGTGCTGATTGCGACTCGCAACTGGGAGGTTTCGACTGGTCATGCGTGGTTTCGAGTAGCAACCAATGGTTGCGACTCGCAACCGTGATAACGTGCATGGCAATCCCTTCTAGAACCTGCAGTGTACGACCCAATAGAATTGCTATTTCATGTAAATATTGTACTATGCCACTAAACATGTTTCTTGGTCGGTTTTGTGCACATTTTAGATCAAAATCAGCAGATTCAAAACATTTTAGCAACATTCAAGCTGTTCATCATATATTCATCAATCATATTCAAATTTTTATTCACAAACAATCCCAAAATCCTGTTTAAAACTCCTACCTATTTTCCGGACAAAATCATAAACAAGATTAAACCCAAAACATGCATTTTAATAGCCACAATCATTAACTAACAATCAAGCCTAATTCTTTAAACATCATCGGATAGTAAAACCCATCACTTAAACGATATGAAACATTTAACCAAAACCATAACAAACCACAAACCGATTATCATAACAACAAACATCATAAACATTCCCAACAAACATCATCAAGTAGCCACCTTCCTTAGCATATTTATGAACATACAAGCCTAATATTCATACTAAAATTTCTAATCACATCAACAAGCATAAAACCATAACAAACATCAACAATCATGAACATATAAGCACTAACCGGTTACTCGGGGTTGAGAGAAAAGGGGTGTTCGGGTGGTCTCTTGGTTTGGCCGATTCCTTGTTGATAGCTCACTTGATCCGAGAGATATGAAGGAATGGGGAGATGATTTTGGTTGCTAGAAACTTAGGGTTTTAGGGTTTAGTGAAGAAGATGAGAGGAGAGTGTGAGAAGAGAGTGTGAAAAATGATTAAGGGAGGTGGGGTTGGGTTTATATGATGTACCGAGTTGGGCTAGGGGTTTCCGGGTTGGGTTTCTCGGCTACAAGGCCTTAACCGGCCCAAGTGCTTCACTGTTCACTCGAGACCGTGGTCTCGAGTCGGGTCTCGGGTTTGGTTCACATATATATAACACTTATATATATATACATACACATAAGTAAATCGGCACATAACACATAATAACAAATAGTTTTTCATACATTTTTACTGTTAGTCGGTTACGTACACGTTTGTTACATCGAAAGGTTATCCGGAAAGATCCGAGGTGTCACATTATCCCCAAGTTTTGGGAACTTTCGTCCCGAAAGTTAAGGCAGCCACTGTCAAGCTAGTGTAAGTGAAAGCGTTTCAACGGGGTGTCACATCATCCCCCCGTTAGTTTGGAATTTCGTCCCGAAATTCGTTTGTAGCTTCAGTGCTGGGATTTTCGTTTGGGAACAACTGGGGATACTTGTGCTTCATCTGGTCTTCCCGCTCCCAGGTATACTCTGGGCCACGTCGCGAGTTCCAACGGACTCGTACGAGAGGTATCTGGCTACGTTTGAGGATTTTGATCTCTCGATCAGTGATTTCAATCGGTTCCTCAGTAAAGTGTAGCTGTTCGTCAATTGTCAGTTCCTTAAAAGGAATCACAAGTGTTTCATCTGACAAACACTTCTTCAGGTTAGATACGTGAAAAACGTTGTGTACCGCACTCAGTTCTTCAGGCAGGTTCAATCTATAAGCAACCTTACCGATCTTCTCGGTAATTTCGAATGGTCCAATATATCGCGGATTGAGCTTGCCCCGTTTACCAAAGCGAACCACACCCTTCCAGGGTGAGACTTTAAGTAGAATCCGGTCACCGACCTGGAATTCCAATGGTTTCCTACGCTTATCAGCGTAGCTCTTCTGACGGTCACGAGCTGCCGCCATGCGTTGTCTGATCTGGGCAATCTTTTCCGTTGTATCTACCACCATCTCTGGGCCCGTGATTTGACTATCACCGATTTCTGCCCAGCAGAGAGGTGACCGGCATTTACGACCGTACAATGCCTCAAAAGGTGCTGCCTGAATACTAGTGTGGTAGCTGTTGTTGTAGGAGAACTCTATTAGCGGTAGATGCTTCTCCCAGTTCTTGCCAAAATCGATCACACACGCTCTAAGCATGTCTTCTAGGGTTTGGATGGTACGTTCGGACTGTCCATCCGTTTGTGGGTGATAAGCAGTGCTCATGTCCAAACGTGAGCCAAAGCATTTGTGCATAGCTTGCCACAGTTCCGAAGTAAAACGAGCGTCTCGGTCGGAAATAATTATGGTTGGCACTCCGTGCCTCGAAACTACTTCCTTTAAGTAAATCTCCGCCAGGGTAGAAAACTTGTCCGTTTCCTTAATAGCCAGAAAGTGCGCGGACTTGGTCAATCGATCTACGATTACCCAAATAGTATCATTTCCGCGTTGAGATCTAGGTAACCCTGTAACAAAATCCATGGAAATTTGCTCCCATTTCCATTTCGGGATTTCTGGTTGTTGGAGTAGACCTGCTGGCTTCTGATATTCTGTCTTGACTCTCGCGCAAGTCAAGCATTTGCTGACGTAGGTTGCTATGTGGGCCTTCATACCAGGCCACCAGTACGTAGTCTTCAAATCGTGGTACATCTTGTCCGAACCAGGATGTACTGAGTAGCGGGACTTGTGGGCTTCGTCCATCACGAGTTCACGTAAATCTCCGTAGAGTGGAACCCATATGCGTCCTGTTACATAGTAAGCACCATCTTCTTTCTGTTCTAGTTGCTGCCTCGACCCTCGAAGAGACTCAGCCCTGATGTTTTCCGGCTTCAATGCTTCAACTTGGGCATTTCGGATCTGGGTAGGGAGGTTAGACTGGATGGTAAGTTGTAGTGCTCGCACGCGCTTTGGTACGGTGTCCTTTCGGCTGAGGGCGTCTGCCACGACATTGGCTTTGCCCGGATGGTATTTGATGGCGCATTCGTAGTCATTCAAGAGTTCGACCCATCGACGTTGTCTCATGTTCAATTCCTTTTGCCTAAAGATATGTTCGAGACTCCTGTGATCGGTGTAAATAGTGCACTTGGTACCGTACAGGTAATGTCTCCATATCTTAAGAGCAAAAACCACTGCTCCTAGTTCCAAGTCGTGCGTCGTGTAGTTCTTTTCATGCGTCTTGAGTTGTCGAGAGGCGTAGGCAATAACTTTCTCGCGTTGCATTAACACGCAACCGAGTCCATGAATAGACGCATCGCAGTAAACCACAAAGTCGTCAGTACCTTCAGGTAACGAGAGAATAGGAGCGCTACAGAGGTTATCCTTAAGCCTCTGAAAGGCAGATTCCTGTGCTGCATTCCACTTGTAGGCGACGCCTTTCTGAGTAAGAGTCGTTAGAGGTTGTGCAATCTTGGAGAATCCCTGAATGAATCTGCGGTAGTAACCTGCTAAACCCAAGAATTGGCGAACTTCAGTGGGAGTCTTAGGCGTAGGCCAGTTCTTTATCGATTCGATCTTGGCTGGGTCGACGTGAATTCCGTTCTTATTAACTACATGGCCGAGGAAATGGACTTCTCGAAGCCAGAAGTCACATTTAGAGAATTTGGCGTACAGATGCTCGTTGCGAAGGAGTTCCAGGATAAGACGCAGGTGTTGTTCATGCTCCTCTTGACTTTTCGAATAAATCAGGATGTCGTCGATAAACACAATCACGAATTTGTCGAGGTAAGGCTTACATACGCGGTTCATAAGATCCATGAACACTGCTGGCGCATTGGTCATTCCAAAAGGCATGACGAGGAATTCATAGTGACCATAACGAGTCCTGAACGCAGTCTTGGAAATATCTTCGTCACGTACTCTCAACTGATGGTAGCCTGATCGCAGGTCGATCTTAGAATAGTAGCTCGATCCTTGCAACTGATCGAATAGGTCGTCGATGCGCGGGAGAGGGTAACGATTCTTGATGGTAACCTTGTTCAACTCACGGTAGTCGATGCACATTCGGAATGTGCCATCCTTTTTCTTGACAAAGAGTACTGGGGCTCCCCAGGGTGATGAACTAGGACGGATAAATCCTTTATCCAATAGTTCTTGTAGTTGTGTAGAGAGTTCCTTCAGTTCTGCAGGGGCTAGACGGTACGGTGCACGAGCTATAGGTGCTGCTCCAGGAGCTAGCTCGATTTGGAATTCGACCTGACGGTGAGGAGGGAGTCCAGGTAGTCCCTCAGGAAATACCTCGGGATAATCACGTACTACAGGAAAATCTTCAATCCTCTTTTCCCTTTCGTGGGTGTTGGTGACAAGTGCTAAGATAGCGGTGTGCCCTTTTTGTAAACACTTCTGGGCTTTTAAAAGCGAGATAATGCCTGTGACTTCTCCACCTTTGTTGCCTTTGACGATGAGGGGGTGACCAGAACGGCAAGGTATACGAACTGCTTTCTCTTGACAGAGGATTTCAGCGCGATGTTTGGATAACCAATCCATACCAATGACGACGTCGAAGCTTCCATGTTTGACAGGGAAAAGATCGATACTAAACGTGTGACCAGACAATTCTAGTGTGCAGTCATGGATCACATGCGTGGCCTCGATGTTCTTACCATTAGCTATCTCGACGATGTGCTTAGAACTTAATAATGCGGGCGAGTGCTTAAGTTTCTTACTAATGCGAAGGGATACATAACTGGCATCGGCACCGGAATCAAATAACACAGAAACATAACGATCATCAAGTAGGAACTTACCCGCCACGACGTTGGGATCGTTCCTTGCCTCTCCAGCTCCAATCACGAAAGCTCTGCCCCTTGCATTTCCAGCATTGTTGTTTTGCTCATTGTTCCCAGCTCCCTGATTGTTGTTGCGATTCTGATTCAGTTCGGGGCAATGCTTTCGCATGTGCCCTGTTGCCCCACATTTAAAACATGCCCTGTTGTTTCCCTGCTGCTGTTGCTGTTGGGGTTGTTGCTGATTCTGCCTTGCTGGGAGCTGACTTCTGCAATCCTTGGCTTCGTGCCCCATCTTGTGGCATCGCTGACACTGACCCTTGTTGCATGCCCCATTGTGGTGCCTGTTACACTTGTTGCACTTAGGGTAGTTTCCCCGGTAGCCACCCTGTTGCTGCGTGCCTTTGTTGTTGTCAGTTTTCCTTTGCTGAGCTGGGGCTTGAGTAGGGTTAGCATCCTTGCCCTGATTTCCATCCCACTTTCGTTTGCCATCACTAGAACTTCCTTCCGCAGCACTGATCCTTTTGGGCAACCTGCCCTCCTCCACAGCCTGATCAGTGAGTTTGTGAGCAAGTCGAACGATCGGCTGAATAGTAGTGTGGTTGGCTGAAGTTACATGGCTTCGAATTTCTGGAGCCAGACCCTTGATGTACAGTTCGATCCTTCGATACATAGGTCGAGACATGTTTGGACAGAGAGCAGCATAGTCGTTGGACAGCTTGGTGTAGGTCTCAATCTCTGACCCAACCATCTTGAGTTCATAGTACTCATTTTCTAGCTTGTGGATGTCATCCCTGTGACAGTACTCTTCTTTGATCATATCCTTGAAATCTTCCCATGCAGTAGCGTTTGCAGTCTCCAAACCAAGCATTTGAATTTGCGCCTTCCACCATGAAAGTGCGCTTCCCTCTAGAGTACCAGTAGCAAACTTCACCCAATTAGCAGGGGGACACTCGCAGACAGCGAAGACAGCTTCGACCTTCTCGATCCAGTGTAAAAGACCTATGGCACCCTCAGTGCCACTGAACGGAAGAGGCTTGCAATCCATGAAGGTCTTAAAGGTACAAACACGTGGTTGCACAGGTGCAGGCTGACCTGTTGTGAGGAGTGAAGCGAAATAGGTTTAGAGGCGAAAAGACGATGTGGCGGTAGGATCTAAACATCCTAAAGCATCGAGTTTACCTATAGGGTGAGCTGCGAAAGCTGCAGCCACAGTGTTGAGCAGGTTTGTGAACTGAGCCTGAGTCATGTTGACGTTTCCTCGTCCGCGTCCACTCATTGTCTTCATAACCAGAAAACATAGTATGAGTGCGTGATAGCGAGAATAAGGTAGAAGAGAGAAGATGTATCTATCTAATCAGGCAACTAGTACGTATAGTAAAGCAGAAAGCATAAGACAATTAAGCAAGTAACTTATGGGTCCGAGCTATGAGGTCAGATAAGTCGAGCCTTGTACTTGGAGTGTAGTGTCGTCACGAGTCACGGGTTATAGTCTGGTTTTTCTCAAAAAGATTTTTCCTCTTTTTAAAACCAAGTTCACTATAACCAATGGCTCTGATACCAATCTGTCACACCCCCAAATTCCACCTGCGGATAACACCCGCTTCGAGGGCGTGACTGACCAGGATCCAGCCACCAATTATACTAAGCATTGGTTAATATTAGAGTAATACTTACTAACCATAAGATTAGCAAATATCAAGTTCAGAGTTTAAGGTTTCAAGTTTAAACAGTAACAAGTAGCGGAAGCATAATTAAATAGTTTTAAACAGTGTTCATAAGGTAAGCATAATAAATGCCCAACACACGGGCAGACGACCACTACACATCCCAAGCAGCTGCTCCAGTCACTGGCCACCTGCAAAGCATGCAGTAAAGGGGTCAACAATAATGCTGAGTGAGTTCACTAGTTGTCCAGTTTTAATTACCAAAAACTTGTTTCACCAGTTAATTTATCCGTTTATACATGCCATGGGGAGCTACCCCAAAAGTTAGCGACTAAACTGTTTTTCCAATACCGAACACTAGGTAACCGTTTGCGTTTCCGCAGGATGCCCCGATGTCAATGTTCTATCATCATTGACGGATGCCTGAGTACATTAGTTCACGACCGATCCCATACCATGGCACGGTGTGAGGCTGGTAAGACCTAAATAGCGCTATCAACTAATAACCCGTTCGCCTGGCACCGGCGACTAATCGGTATTATGTAGTAGGGACTTGAGTGATAGAGTTGCGTTTAGTGCCGTTAGTTGCATTCCGTATAAACAGTAATTAACTAAAAAGGTTTCCCAATACAAGGGAAGATAAAGTAAGTTTGTTCCCAATAACTAGGGAAGGAATGTAGACGGTATCCCCATTACAAGGGGATAGGGTTGTTTTAGTCTCGTGTCCCAAACCACCGGGACGCATGCTTTTAAGTTGTGAACTCACCTTGGGTTGCTCGGTAAGATACGTTACTTGGTTAAGTATGTTGGTCACCACGTCCTAACATGGTTACCAAATATGGGTCAAGTCGGGTACAAGTGAACACGTATACATACAGTAACATGTAGACATACAAACAGTAGCAGATCAGTAAACAGCCCAAACAATAGACAGCCCAACAGTTAAGGCCCAAAACAGCAAAACAGTCAAGGCCCAATAACATAAAACAGCCCAGTCGAAACTAAGGTGGTTGCGACTCGCAACCGAGGTTGCGACTCGCAACTGCGGTCTCGGTCCGTCACGTTTTGGTTACGACTCGTAACCGGAGATTGCGACTTGGCAGGTGTGGTTGCGACTCGCAACCAGGTTTGATGCGTGCTGATTGCGACTCGCAACTGGGAGGTTTCGACTGGTCATGCGTGGTTTCGAGTAGCAACCAATGGTTGCGACTCGCAACCGTGATAACGTGCATGGCAATCCCTTCTAGAACCTGCAGTGTACGACCCAATAGAATTGCTATTTCATGTAAATATTGTACTATGCCACTAAACATGTTTCTTGGTCGGTTTTGTGCACATTTTAGATCAAAATCAGCAGATTCAAAACATTTTAGCAACATTCAAGCTGTTCATCATATATTCATCAATCATATTCAAATTTTTATTCACAAACAATCCCAAAATCCTGTTTAAAACTCCTACCTATTTTCCGGACAAAATCATAAACAAGATTAAACCCAAAACATGCATTTTAATAGCCACAATCATTAACTAACAATCAAGCCTAATTCTTTAAACATCATCGGATAGTAAAACCCATCACTTAAACGATATGAAACATTTAACCAAAACCATAACAAACCACAAACCGATTATCATAACAACAAACATCATAAACATTCCCAACAAACATCATCAAGTAGCCACCTTCCTTAGCATATTTATGAACATACAAGCCTAATATTCATACTAAAATTTCTAATCACATCAACAAGCATAAAACCATAACAAACATCAACAATCATGAACATATAAGCACTAACCGGTTACTCGGGGTTGAGAGAAAAGGGGTGTTCGGGTGGTCTCTTGGTTTGGCCGATTCCTTGTTGATAGCTCACTTGATCCGAGAGATATGAAGGAATGGGGAGATGATTTTGGTTGCTAGAAACTTAGGGTTTTAGGGTTTAGTGAAGAAGATGAGAGGAGAGTGTGAGAAGAGAGTGTGAAAAATGATTAAGGGAGGTGGGGTTGGGTTTATATGATGTACCGAGTTGGGCTAGGGGTTTCCGGGTTGGGTTTCTCGGCTACAAGGCCTTAACCGGCCCAAGTGCTTCACTGTTCACTCGAGACCGTGGTCTCGAGTCGGGTCTCGGGTTTGGTTCACATATATATAACACTTATATATATATACATACACATAAGTAAATCGGCACATAACACATAATAACAAATAGTTTTTCATACATTTTTACTGTTAGTCGGTTACGTACACGTTTGTTACATCGAAAGGTTATCCGGAAAGATCCGAGGTGTCACAATCGTTGATTTTACACTTTGTTGGCGACAAAACTACATCAATTTTTTTTAGTAATAAGCAGGTTGGAAAAAAATGATTTGACTGAATTTGGTTAACTCGGTTTTAAACTGAATTCATATTCGGTTATTCAGTTTGGTTAGGCAATATTCCAATTTGGTCCGTTTTGGTGTTCGGTTACGAGAAGAAAAAAATAAAAACCGAATTAACCGAACTGAATTATTTGAATTAACCGTAAACCACTCCGTTGGACACCCCTATTATCGGCGCCACAGAAAAAGAATGTTTCAGAATTGTGATAATGAATGTGTTTCAAAAGTAGAGTTTACAAGAGATATACACTGTCATATTTACATAATCTAACCTGATGTGATCAAATAGGTAGCCGTTTCATTGGCGCCACAGAAGCGGTCACTATGAACACGCCACGTGTTGCCGGCGCCGCCACCAGAAGGAAGACCATGGAACTCAATCATCGCTGGTGCCGCCACCGGCGGGTTTCTTCAGATGCGCCAGGGATTATGGCCGGCGGGTCGCTCGGCTCTTTTAGGTGGCGTTTTGTTAGCCCTGATTCAAGGGGCGGGACTTACTTTAATACAGTTATTAGTGCGCAACAACCGTAGCCGGCATGTGGAGTTGGAGTGTTCTTACGCGTCATCTTCGTCGTGGTTTGGTGGTTTGTTTGGTGGCAGGCGAGAGGAGGAGAAGCCGAAGTTGAAAGTTGAAGTGTTGGAGAGTTTTGATTCGCTAATGCCGCCTACTTTTGAGTTTCAGTGACTTTGTTTTGATGTTATTTTGCACAACTGGTTGAAGATCTTTATGTTCTTGGGTATGTTTAGAGCTTCCGCAAGTTCGCAGACTTCCACAATTACTTTTCTCATCTTTAGAGAAGTGTTGGATATCTACAATTGTGCAATCGTACATGTCATCAACATAAATACGTACGGGTGAACAAATTAAAACAACCTTAAGGTCCAAACAGGTTGAGATGACTACTAAAACATTTTCTGAAGTTGAATACATCAACTAGACCTGTTTTTAATCAAAACATTCACAGCTATTTTTAATACAACAGACGAACAAGACCTGTTTTTTATACAGGTCAACTCAAAATTAACCCGTTTAAAAAAAACTGACCCGACCCGGAACACGTTCTCACCCGGACCCGTTCCGACCTGGACCCGTTCCGACCCGGACCCGTTTTTCAAGCCCCCGCCGCATCGCGGCGGGTACTTTTCTAGTTATAATTAAAATACAACTATAAAAAAGAAATTTACTTTTTAAATAATTCCTATCTCTTCTCAAAATCACTCATAATAATATTTTTACATATGTGAATATAAAAAATTTAATAGCAAACTTAAACATATGTAAATTTTATTTATTTACAAATACATGTAAATCTGAACGTGTAAATCTAATTTCTAATATTGTATTCGGTTAATAGTGATAAGTAAAAAAATTGAATTTGAATTTTTTTTTACTAAGTTATTGTGGTTTTTTCAATCGGTCTCACAGTTCTTGTGATATTTAGCGCTCTCATTTAAACATTCCTCTCTCTCTCTCTCTCTCTATATATATATATATATATATAGGGTAAGGTTCATGTGAGAACCCCCTTTATTGCGAGAATCGCGGGAACCAATGTGAACACAACTAAAAATACCTAAAAAAACCTAACCCCCCCCCCCCCAAAAAAAAAAAAAAAAAAACTAACCCCCCAAAGCTAAAAGCTAAATGCTAAAAACTAAACCTCCAAAAAAACCTAAAAAAATTTAAAAAAAAATTTTTTGGTAACGAAATCCAGCAATTTTTTTTATAAAAAGTATAAAAAAAAGTTTTTTGTGTGTTTTTTTTTTTTTTTTACCTATTTTTAGGTATTTTTGGTTGTGTTCACATTGGTTCTCGCGGTTCTCGCAATAAAGGGTGGTTCCTAACGGATCCTTCTCCTATATATAGGGTTGGGTTATATGGAAAACCCCATCTTTTTTAGAAAACCTTGGAAACCCAACCTCATCCATTGATTTTGTTTCATCCAAGTAGATCAATGGTTGAGCTTTTTTTTTGGTGTCTTTTACATTTAAATAAAACCATAAATTATACACAAGTAAAGGAGAAGGGCATTTAAGGTATTGAAAATCTGACTTTTCTCTCACACACATCAACTTTATTTCTCTTACACACATGTTATCTCTCTCTCCTCTCTCCTCTGTCTTCAATCAAGATCATGATGAACACCAAACACTAGTTTAGATCTTCAAGTTCAGATCTACATCGTGTGAAAGAGAAAATGTTTGAAGATTGTTGTTTTAGAGAGAGAACGACGGCAGGATGAAAGTTTTTAGAGAGAGGAATTTGTTGTTTTAGAGAGAGAAACAAAAATCTTCATCATGTTCATCTATAACACCAAGAACACACATACAAGTGTGTGAGAGAGAAAAAGTTTGAAGTTGTTGTTTTAGAGAGAGAACGATGGCACGATGAATTTTTTAGAGAGAGAAAGTTGATGTTTTAGATAGAGAAACAACAAGCTTTATCACAAAGACACACGCACAAGTGTGTGTGAGAGAAGAAGGTTTGAAGATCTTCTTCGTGTTCATCGGACGGTTCTAGATCCGGTAAGTGTTCTTGAATATCATTTCACACTTGATTTTTTGTTGAAATGGTTGTTAATATGTTTTTATGAGCTGAAAGTGTTCTAGTAATGGTTAATGTTCATGTTTTTAAATAAATCGAAAACTTTTGGATGAGATTTTGAACGAGTTTTTTTTTTGTTGGTTTGGTTGCTTGTTTGGGGATTTTGATCTTAACAATAATTGTTTTTTTGTTGGTTTGGTTGCTGGTTTGGGCTTTTGATCTGAACAGTAAGTGTTTTTTTTTTGTTGGGTTGTTTGATTTACAGAAACAGACCCATAACATGTGTTAAGCACCTGTTAGAATGATATATAACGTGTGTTGATTTACAGAAACAGATCCATAAAGATATTCAATTGAGAAGCTGGATGGATGTAGGCGACGTTAATGCGGGGACATTGAATAAGTCAAATCTTTTGGGAAAGAACTCTTCGTTCGTTTATAACATGTGTTAGTGGTTCATGCTGTAACAGAACACCATGATGTAACCAGACATGTGTTCATGTATAACATATGTTAAGCCCCTGATAGAATGATATATAACGTGTGTTAACCTTTGTCAATTTAAAAAAAAACAAGTAATATCTATTTTATTTTTATTTATGTTTAAAATATCCAATAATGTGGATACCGAGCGTAATACTTGTACAAGTATTACATGTACAAGTTAGTATGTAACGTGTAATATTAAACCAGCCATATGTACCGATAATTTTGGAATATATAATATGAAACGGGTCATTTGTTGTGCACATTTTGGAATATATAACATGTGTTAAGCCTCTGTTATAATCTTTTTGTAAGTTTAACTTTAGAGCCTTAACACTGATGTACATGTAGTTACATTTGTGTTAGTAAGTTTAACTTTAGAGCCTTAACACTGATGTACTTGTTTTGTTCATTATTGAATGGATGTCTATGTTCAAAATAAAGATGGTTATCAAGACGCAAAGCGTAGCTAGATTTTTTAACCTTTATGATAGTTTTTGGATCATCTTTATATATTTAAGTCTGTATAAACATTTTTGTTACCTTTAAGTATGATTGTAATGCGTGTAATTACTAACAACCCATGATGACAAGTGACTTTTGTTTTGATTAACATTTGTAAATGTTGGTCACTTCATTCCTTTGGTACACATGTGTTACATACGTTAACATGGCAACGTTACATATGTAACAATGGTCGTTACATATGTAACAATGGTTGTTATATATGTAATATATTTAATGAAAAATAATAAACTACTATTAAACGTATGAGCTATTGAATATCACCCTGTATGCAAGATATATTACCCCGAAGTGTAACACATGTTACAACATATAAGACAAAGTAGATCATGCCCTACATTCAACAATGTAACACTTCTTACCCCGAAGTGTAACACATGTTACAATAGTATATGCACATCATAGTGTTAGGATCAGTATATGCACATCATAGTGTTTTGCAAACCACTTTCATATACCTTAATACAAGTCGGGTTACAACAAAGATTACGATGGATGCTTAACACATGTTATCATATGTATACAAGTCGGGTTACAACAAGATTACGATATTAACTAAGCTCACCATTAAACCCATCACCTCCGTCGACTATTTTCACCCTTATCACATGTTAAGCAACTACATGTTCCAAACAGACAAATTGTAACACATGTTAGATCAGTATATACACATCATGGTGTTTTGTAAGTGAGCTTATACAAGAATACATGTCAGGTTACAAAAAGATTATAACAGAGGCTTAACACGTGTTATATATTCCAAAATGTGCACAACAAATGACCCATTTCATATTATATATTCCAAAATTACCGGTACATGTGTTACCATAAATGGCTCGTTTAATATTACACGTTACATACTAACTTGTACAAGTGTTACGCTCGGTTTCCACATTATCGGATATTTTAAACATCAACAAAAATAAAATAGATATTACTTGTTAACACATGTTATAAATGAACGAAGAGTTCCTTCCCAAAAAATGTGACTTATTGAATATCTTTTTTTAACACATGTCCCCGCATTAACGTCGCCTACATCCATCCAACTTGTCAATTGAATATCTTTATGGGTCTGTTTTTGTAAATCAACACACGTTATATATCATTCTAACATGGGCTTAACACATGTTATGGGTCTGTTTCTGTAAATCAAGCAAACCAACAAAAAACAATTACTGTTCAGAGATCAAAAGCCCTAAACAAGCAACCAAACCAAACACAAAATTTTTAACACAAAAATAAAAACCTACAAATTACATAAACATTTACCACTTTTTAGAACCATTTTAACAAAAAATCATGTTCCTCTCTAAAACAGCCATTACACATAAAACTATTAACAACTATTTTAACAAAAACATCAAGTGTGAAAATGATTTTTCAAAATAAAATACTCAACAGATTGTTGTTTCTCTCTCTAAAGCAGCAACTTTCTCTCTCTAAAACACTTACCGGATCTAGAACCGTGCGATGAACACGATGAAGATCTTCAAACTTGCTTCTATCTGTGTATTCTTGGTGTTCTTGATGAACATGATGAAGATTGTTGTTTCTAACTCTAGAAATCAGCTTTCAACAAGCATGAGCACACCCGAGATGAAGATGACGACGTGAGATGAAGATGAACACATCCGGAATCAGCTTTCAACAAACAGAGATGAAGTTCATGGAGTTTTGAAAATGGGGGAAGCTAAAAGGTAAAGAAATGGAGTTTTGAAAGTACATCTAGATGTGAGGTGGGTAAAGATCGAAGTAAAGACCTTGTTTAGGAAGTTGAATACTCCATAGTACATTAATGGTGGATCTAGTATTAAAGGACTTGTTTAGGAAGATGAAGATATTTTGAAAAAAAAACTTTTTAATTTGAAATACACTAAACGAAATGGAGGATGAAGGATGAGAATGATGTGATGGGTACATTAATGATGGTGTCAAATCATGTTGGTCAATAGATCTTTGGGGTGGGGTAGGCATTTGTAAATTTACCATAGTGCCCTTAAAAGCAAATAAGGAGATGAAGTTGGGTGGGACATGTGGCCAAATGTAGGCCACATGTTGAGTTTGCAAAGTTTTCTAAAAATCTGAGGTTACCTTTGGAGCATTGCCCTATGCCCTATATATATATATATATATATATATATATATATATATATATATATATATATATATATAAAGAATAATAAGATAACCTTTATGAGTTCAAAAAACTCAATCTCCACCATCCATCTAGAAATCCTATGTAGAGGTGTGCAAAAAACCGAATAACCGAACCATAACCGAATTAACCGACAAAACCGAACCGAAAAAACCGAACCAAATAAAAAACCGGTGGGGCGGTTAATGATTTTTTTGAAAACCGAAAGTAGCGGGTCGGTTATGGTTATCATTTTTTCTATACCCACTATAACCGAACCGAACCGACATGTAATAAATCGTTGTAGGATTTAGGACTTTTCACCATATTTTTAACATTTGATGTTTTTGACTGAAGATTTTTAGTACTTATGGGTTTTTTCATATCATTTTGTGGTTTTGTTTGAATGTTTATTTGAATTTATAGAATGTATCATATCACTTTATTTGAATATTCGATAATAATTGGTGTTAATATTATAGATTATATGTATTTTGTAATATTATGTAGTATACTAATATATACAAATATGCAATAACAATTTATTCCATGTTAAAAAATGCTATTTTTAGCTAAGCTAAATACACGGTTAACCACCCATAACCGACCCAGTATAACCATCAAAACCAAATAACCATAACCGCCATAACCGATCGGTTATGGTTATGGTTATCCAATAACCGACATGACGGTTATGGTTATGGTTTTTGGTCAAAACCGACCCAAACCGACCCATGTGTTGGTGCACTAAATGTCTGCTGACTACGTCTTATCAAGTCTTATGTCTAGATAGGTTATACGGGTGCATAAACAAGATTAACTTAGAGTTAGTATAGGTTGAAATAGCCCTGGCCGTTTGAATGTTGTCTGGCCGTTTGAAATACGCCTGACCGTTTGAAGGTGCTTGGTCGTTTGAAACATGTTCGTTTGAACATGTTGCGCCTTGTTCAAACGGAAGGGCATGGGTCTATATATAGTAGTTCATTTCAAACGGTCAGTAGAGGTGATATGTGTGTGTGAGCGAAGGTGCTGCCGAATTTCTGTCACAATCATTGTAAAAGCTCACAATCAGTAATAGAAAGAAGAATTGAAAGGAATAAGCTGTTTTTGACTTGGTTTACTTTGATTCCGCCTCTGTAAACTGAGATGAACTACTTCTACTGACGTTTAAGGTCATCGGATCGGTCCAACACCATGCACATCCCTAATCCTATGTAACATGTTTTTACATGCACTGCATATTGAAAACTCGTAAAAATTAAGTTCAAAATTGTTACACTATGCAAAACCTGCAACATTTGTTGTTGAAAAAAAAGTGTAACATGTGATGTTACATCTACATAAACAGGCCAAAGAGATGTAACATATTAATTTTCTCTCTCCTAACGAAAGTTGTTACACGCCAGAATTCTGAAAAAGGTTGTAACACATGACAACATGTGATCTATCCATTTAGTTTCTTGAGTTTTTTTTTTTAATTTAAAGGGGTTTTTCCTCTATAATTATTTTCTCTCTCTCTCTCTCTCTCTCTATATATATATATATATAAAGTATATCATACATTACGACTTAACTTACTTCACGTACGACAACGTGCGTGATTTGTTCTATAACATGCGTGATTAATGTTTTCAATATGCATGATTATTGTGTTTCAACATGCGTGATTTTGGATTTTTGAGTTATAACGTGCATGATTTTAAAATGAACGTGCGTAATTACCTGTCGTACGTGATGTACGTTAAGCTGTAATGTACGTTAACCTTCCTCTCTCTCTCTCTCTCTATATATATATATATATATATATATATATATATAAACCTGCGCCTTACTTGTTTTGGGCAAGCACCTTTTTTTTATTATTGTATCATTTTCTCTTAGGTGACTAAAGGGGTATGGCCCTAAATCCTACACAGGCATTCGCAAACGCTAACATAGACCGTGCGCAGAGAGCCATACCCAGTGCAAACGTATGCATCACTTAGTCATTTTCAATGTATTTTCACAAGCTATACAGTGCAAAACTCGATAGAGCGCGCCTGTGCATGAGAGTAAGGCACAGTACAATCAGTACAGAGGCCCGAGCTTACAACCAATAGGTGCACGCCATGCTGTGTCCAATAGATTTGCAGGACGAATGATCGTGCAGGTGACAAGAAGTACAAAATTACAATGACGTGTCACCAACCACCTTGCGCCAACCACTACTCCATGATCTCCATTAATCGCTGATAACGAACCCGACAACAAGGGCAACTACCAGGCCACGCGGATCCAATCAACGCCCACCATCTTCTCATTTGACTGGAGACACTAACGTCTGTGTATAAGGAGACAAATGAGATATTCCTTGATGTCGACGTCTGTCACACCCCGACCACGTAGAACAACCAAACGTGGCGGAAACGTCGGGGAGTGTTGTAACAGAATTATTTGTTTCACAACCATGGCATACAAAGTTATATTTTATTTATCAAACAAGCGTGTTACATTGTCTCAAAACAGGAAATAAAGAGTTCAGAACATAATTAAACTAGTTCTATCTTTATTTTAAGTCTCTAAGGCACAGGTCCGCCCTAGTGTCATGATCATCATCCTAAGCGACAGCTCCTGAAAACACATGTGAAAATATGTATGTCAGCATAAAAATGCCTGTGAGATACATAGGTTTTGTGAAAATAGGATTCATGACTTGGGTTTTAGAAGAAAGGTTTAATAAAAATTAGTCATGAATCTGTTAAGTGTTTTCTTTTATAAATCATATGAAAACTTGATAAGAAATCAGATTATATAAAAGAAGGGAGTATGGTTAATGAAATAACCAAATAAAATGAGTTGTATAAAATAAACGGTTTTGTAAAACAATGTCTTGTGAAGATTAAGTTATTTGTGTAAAATGTAATATGTCGAATATTGAAATGATTTAAGTAACGCTACGCCAGGTAATATCATACAAACACTTATATATAGGAAGTACCAGCGGCGTATCCACCATGTTTGTATCATATTACACACGCCTCGTTACTCAAACCATTTACCCAAACCAACCACCAATGTAAATTGTTCATGTATAAATCAATTGTCAAGTGTTATTGTGTAAACCATATCAAAATGTCCATGTCTAATGTAAATCACCAAATGTGTATATCAATGTCAAAATGTTTATGTTTAATGTAAATCATATAATGTGTATCCAAAAATATCATGTATGGCATGTGAAATATATCAACTAAACCATAGGTACAATGCACAAAAACAGGGTATTGAATTAAACATAGTTTAAGTCAAAGTTATGTTTTGTAGAGCAAATGCATGCTATACTGATACAAACATCTATGCGGTATTGTGAAAATGCATACATTCAAGCCTTGTGACTGTGGTGATAGACCTTTAAACAAATTAAAGGTCTATCTGTGTTATGTTTATCGAATTCGGTCATTCCTTCCACCCAAACAAACCTAGGGTTCAGGAATGGGAGTTGTCAAGTCCTATGGTACCACTACCTACTAACGAACGACGTGATCAATGTTAATGAATGTATATTGTCCCATTTGGACAAACCAAATGTCATACCAAAAAAATGTAAGCATGTGAAAACAATGCACTAAGTATGTAATCAAATGAACATACATAGCGTGAAATGTAATGTAAAACGATGTACTAAGTATGCACACAATGGACATACATAGCATAAACACAATGAAATCATGTACTATAAGTGTACTAATGAATATAATAAGCAAATGATATGAAAACATGGAAAGCATGAAAGTAACCCGTAGGCACATGTGTTTCACCCCAAAACAGTTTGGAAAACAGTAAAAGAGGGGTCTATGTACTCACTTGAGATTGCTTAGAAGTCCTTGAGTAACAACCAAACAATGCTAGAGATCACGGAAATCAAACGGCACCTAATATAGGTAACTTTGTTAATATACCGGACCTAAATCGGAGGATTGGATAGAATGAGGGTTCGTAAACCAAACGAGTACGGAGACTCGTGTAATATGGTTTAACAAAGCCTTCATACTAAAATGAAACCTAACCTAAGTGCTTACGACCCATTACGACCCGTTTAGGTAGCTTATGCTACTTTAACGCGTCGTTCGCGTGAAACGCATTTGGAATGCCTAACTAGTCCTATGATAAGTAAAATATGCCTTAACATGTCTAATATTGTTACCAAATCAGTTTAGATACCAAAAGTTATGTTACATATGCTTAAAATGAATTTTGGCGTAAAAAGGGCATTCTGGTAATTTACCTAAGGCATATATACTACCTGTCATACAACTACTCAAACGATGTGACCATAAGGTATAACCTCGGAAGGTTATTCCCTATACAACTATGGTCACCTAATGTGTTTGGTCGGATCCTAATGATCGACCAAACGGGTCGGGTTCGAAAGTATAAGCGATTGTTTAGATCGCTTACCTTACGACCCTATATAAGCACTAAACAAAAAGTGACGAGCTAAGCATGTTAAAACATGCTTAACTAAGTTTAGAAAACATGTTTGGTATCAAAACAAACGGTTTTGATACCTAAGAGTAGTTTGGTTACAAAATACGCAAGAATACGCATTTTGGCCGAAACTACGACACGTCACTGAGCCTAGATAACGTGGTAATCAGTAGGTATAGTCTCTAGGGACTATAACCATCGTGATTACGCTCACGTTATGAAGTTCAATCGAACTTCGTGTTGACCATAAACTGGTCAATGCAGAAAGTCAAACAAAGTTTGATTTTCGGACTCGAAAAACGATAAAAGAATGAAGGAACACTTACAAAGGGTCCCTGCAAGCTAATCTTGATCCAAGTAGCTCAGGTATGAAGCAATGGCTTCAACTTAGAGCTTTTAGATCAGATTTTGTGGGTTTTGAGTTGTTAAAGGGTTGGGTATTTATAGGAATGTTGGAACCGTTAAGATCGTTTATCGAATAACGTGCTTCAATCTCAACCTTACACTTGTTGCAATTTCCATGGAACACCACAATTGGCCCCTCATTATCCTGAAGAGGCAAGTGCAAATTGGCACCTCATTATCCTGAAGAGGCAAGTGCAAATTGGCCCCTCATTATCCTGAATAGGCAAGTGCAAATTGGCCCCTCATTATCCTGAAGAGGCAAGTGCAAATTGGCCCCTCATTATCCTGAAGAGGCAACAACTGATTAAACTGATCTGCTGTTCTGGGGACCCCTTACGGACCGTAAGGGTCATGGCTTACGGTACGTAAGCCATTAACTTTGGCATAATTACATTTTCAGTCCCTGCACCTTGTTTCGTTGCGTAACGGCACTTCTAACACCCGTCAATCCCAATTTCAAGCCCCACAATGATGTTATGACATAGGGAACACGAAATATGCTTGAAAACATCTCGGATGTCGGTTCGTTTGGCCGTACGGTTACGATGTTCGGTTAATTATGACGGAAGTCGTAACGGACGCAAAAATGGTCCAAAATGCGCGACGAATGGAATTTTGACAAGTCAAACACTAAAGCATAATATTATAATGCTTACATAAATTTTTAGATGTCCGGATGTATTCAGAACGTAAGTTATGCGTGAAAGTACAAACTTGTGCACTTTTTGACACTTTTAGTCCCTGAATGACCCAAAAGTTTATTTTAGCACACCGAACCCCTCAAAGCCTATTTCTAAGCTATATAAAGGATATTTAAGGTGTGTTTAACTTATGGTCATGTTCCCGGAATGTCTGTTATAGTTCAAATTGGCATACTTTCGCAGTTTGTCAAAGTTAGTCCATGTAGGCGAATTAACTTGTTTTTGCCATACCAAAGCCTTCTAAGTTATGTAAAGGTTATTTAAGGTATGTTAAGTATATGTTGATGTTCCGGAGTATTTGTCGCATTAAACTGATTGCGTTTACGCACCAATTTGCGTATAACTCTCCAGAAAGCGATATAGAGTTTGAAAATGAACAAAAGTCAAAATATGAAAAATGTAAAACATAACCAAACAAACATTGGGATCAAATAACATTGTTTTATTGATACTTGAACTGTTTACAATGATTTTAGACACAGATGTTACAGTCTCCCCTACTGGTGGAAATTTCGTCCCGAAATTTATTTAGAGGAAACTCGTGGGAAAAGATGTGGATACTTCGCCTTCATTTGATCTTCACGTTCCCAAGTAAACTCGGGTCCACGTTTAGATTCCCAGCGAACTTTGACCAATGGAATGCGCTTGTGCTTGAGCCACTTGACTTCACTTTCCATGATTTCCACTGGCTTCTCAACAAATTTAAGTGTTTTTTCAACACGAATTTCGTCAAGTGGTATGTGGAGGTTCTCATCAGCTAAACACTTCTTGAGATTGGACACGTGAAAGGTTGGATGAACATTTCCAAGTTCAGGATGTAACTCAAGTCTGTAGGCTACCTTACCGATTCTTTCGACAATCTTGAATGGTCCAACGTATCTAGGTGCAAGTTTTCCTTTCTTTCCAAATCTGATCACACCTTTCCAAGGTGAGACCTTAAGTAATACTCGATCACCGACTTGAAAATCCATGGGCTTGCGTTTTGGGTCCGCGTAACTCTTTTGACGGCTTCTAGCTTCCTGAAGGTTATCACGAACTTTCTTAACCTTATCAGTTGTCTCTAAAATGAGGGCAGGTCCAGTAAGCTGAGCCTCACCGATCTCATTCCAGCAGACTGGTGAACGACATTTTCGACCATAGAGAGCCTCGAAAGGAGCCATGTTGATGCTGGAGTGATAACTGTTGTTGTAGGAGAACTCAATTAACGGAAGATGTGAATCCCAACTACCACCAAAATCGATCACACAAGCTCTAAGCATATCCTCCAGAGTCTAGATTGTTCTTTCAGATTGACCATCCGTTTGCGGATGATAAGCTGTGCTCAGATTAAGTTGGGTCCCCATAGCAGATTGCATGGTTCTCCAAAAATGAGAAGTGAAACGAGCATCTCTATCAGAAATGATGTTCAAAGGAACACCATGTCGAGCTACAATTTCATCCACATAGATTTTAGCAAGTTTGTCAGCCGAAAAATCCTCACGGATTGGCAAGAAATGCGCTGACTTAGTAAGACGATCAATAACTACCCAGATAGCATCATGGCCTTTCTTTGTGCATGGGAGTTTAGTAATGAGATCTATAGTAATGTTTTCCCATTTCCAAACTGGGATCTCTGGTTGCACCAATAAACCAGAAGGACGTTGATGTTCAGCCTTAACTTTAAGACAAGTAAGGCATTTTGATACATATAAGGCAATGTCTTTCTTCATACCAGGCCACCAACACTGAATACGAAGATCCTTATACATCTTATCTGAGCCAGGATGAACAGAATAACGAGACTTATAGGCTTCATCCATAAGCAAGGTGCGGAGGTTATCTTGGCTTGGGACCCACAAACGGTCCATGAAGTAATACGATCCATTGTCCTTCAGTTCCAGATCAGGCGTTATGTGATAGGGAAATTCCTTATCCATCAAACCTTGTGAAACACAAGATTGTTGAGCCTGAGAAATACGTGCTTGGATATCAGATTGAGCTTGAATATTAGATTGAACACGAACACAATGGAGCTTAGTACGTTCCTTGCGACTCAAAGCATCGGCTACGACATTCGCCTTACCAGGATGGTAGCGAATTTCGCAGTCATAGTCGTTTAGAAGCTCCGCCCAACGTTGTTGCATCATGTTGAGTTCTTTCTGATTGAAGATATGCTGAAGAATTTTGTGGTCTGTGAAAACCACACATTTTGTACCATATAAATAGTGTTTCCAAATCTTAAGAGCGACGACAACTGCACCCAACTCAAGATCATGAGTGGTGTAGTTCTTCTCATGTATCTTCAACTGCCTCGATGCGTATGCTATGACTTTGTTTCTTTGCATCAGGACGCAGCCAAGACCCAATTTAGATGCATCGCAATAAACGACGAAATCATCATTGCCCTCAGGCAAAGTTAGAACAGGCGCGTCGCAAAGTTTTTGTTTCAAAGTCAGAAACGCTTCCTCTTGCTTGAATCCCCAATCAAAGGGTTTGTTCTTCTGAGTTAGAGCAGTTTGAGGTACTGCAATCTTCGAGAAATTTTCAATGAAGCGGCGGTAATAACCCGCTAGACCAAGAAAAGAACGAACTTCAGTAGGAGTAGTAGGCGTATCCCAATCCTTAATCGCACTGATCTTGGAGGGATCTACATGAATACCTTGTTCGTTGATAGTATGTCCTAGGAATTGAACTTCTTTAAGCCAGAATTCACACTTGGAGAATTTGGCAAAAAGTTGCTCTTTCTTTAGGAGTTCCAAAGTAAGACGAAGATGTTGCTCGTGATCAGCTCGCGTCTTAGAATAAATCAAGATGTCATCAATAAAAACAATGACGAGCTGATCCAAATAAGGCTTGCAGACCTTATTCATTAAGTCCATGAAAACAGCAGGAGCATTAGTCAAACCGAATGGCATGACTGTGAACTCATAATGCCCATAACAAGTGCGGAACGCTGTCTTGGGAATATCTTCTTCATGCACACGAAGTTGATGATTTCCAGATCGCAGATCAATCTTTGAAAAATAAGAAGCGCCCTGCAATTGATCAAAGAGATCATCGATGCGAGGTAGGGGATATCGATTTTTGATGGTGAGCTTGTTAAGCTCACCATAATCGATACACATCCTAAAAGATCCATCCTTCTTCTTGACAAAAAGAACGGGAGCACCCCAAGGTGAAAAGCTAGGACGGATAAAACCTTTGTCAGAGAGCTCCTGAAGCTGCTTAGACAACTCTTGCATCTCAGACGGTGCAAGACGATATGGAGATCTGGCAATGGGATTTGCACCAGGTACGAGATCAATACGGAACTCGACTTGGCGTGCTGGGGGTAAACCAGGTAACTCTTCAGGAAATACTTCAGAATAATCCCGAACAACAGGAATATCTTGAATAGACTTACCTTTGCCCTTATCTGCTACAACATGTGCCAAAAAGGCCACATAGTTCTTTCGCAGATACTTCCGAGCTTTAAAACAAGACATGAGTTTGAGACCACCAGCAGGTTTCTCACCACGAACCTGTAGGATCTCGCCTGTCGAAAGTGGCACACGAACAATCTTCTCAAAACAAACTACCTCCGCGCGATGCTTGGCTAACTAATCCATACCCACAATAACGTCGAAGCTTCCAAGTTGCATAGGCGTGAGGTCAATAGAAAAAAGATAGTCATTAAGGTTCAATTGGCAGTTGCGGAGAACAGAATCAAGAACAATGGGTTCACCACTAGCCACTTCTACTGTCAAGGGTTTTCCTAGTTTCGTCCTAGACATGCGAAGCAATGGCTCAAAAGATAATGACACAAAACCCTTATCGGCACCCGAATCAAAGAGAACAGATGCAGGTTGATTATTAATAAAGAACGTACCGTTCACCACTTCATTGTCTGCTTGTGCCTCTTGTGCATTCATGTTGAAGACTCGCCCTCGAGCCTGAGCCTGATTCTGATTTGGATTAGCATTCACCAATCTTGGACACTGATTACGGTAGTGGGTCAGATCCCCACAGTTGTAACAAGAACCTGGAGGGTAGTGTGGTCGTGCAGCTTGACCCTGTTGCTGAGCAGGAGGCTGAGCAACTCGTTGAGCCGGGTTCTGAACTGCCTGATTCTGAGCAAAACGACAAACACCAGCAAGATGATCTGACTTCCCACAGTTAGTACAGAAATGGCACGGAAATTGCGGCTGATGTTGACTGTTGCATCTATTGCACAAAGGTGCATTTCCTGCATAAGGTTTCTTCGCTGGAGGCTGTGCGGGTTGGTTGGGAGCTGCCTGGTTAACTTGGGCAGTGACAACAAAATTTTGGGAAACCTTACGCTTCCTTGGCCCCCTTGAGGAACCAGAATCCTTTCCCTTCTTGTTTTGACCTTTCTTGCTATCTTCTTTGTCAGACGCCTGCTTCTTAACCTTGTCACCCTTTTTGTGCAGCTTTCCCTTTCGAACCTGCGACTCAGTCAATGTCACTGCTAACTCGATCGCTTGACGGAGTGTGGTAGGGTTACTACCAGTAATGATGTCTTGTACTGAGTCAGGTAGACCATCGATGTACCTTTCGATAGCCTTGTCGAGTGGGGCAACCATTGTTGGGTAAAGCAGACTCAGCTCCTCAAACCTATCAGTATACGCCTGGTGCTCGCCACTGTCTTGTTTCAAGTCATCAAACTCTTTCTCCGAAGCTCGTTGTTCATGACGAGGACAGAACTCCCTTATCATAAGGGCCCTAAGTTCAGCCCATGTCTGTGCTAGAGCAACTTCTGCACCACGATCTCTCATAACCCCGTTCCACCATGTAAGAGCCCTCTTCTGAAACATACTCAAAGAAAACTCGACCTTGCGATTGTCAGGACACTGCATGTGACGGAAAGTATTCTCAATGCTCTCGAACCATTGAAGAAGCCCAGTCGCTCCCTCAGAACCACTAAACTTGAGTGGTTTAGCCGAGTTAAAATTCTTGAAATTGCATGGAGCATTGTTGTTGTTTTTGGCTTGGTTCCATTGAGCAAAGAGGTTTGGGAATGCAGCAGCCATTTGCTGCGCAATAATTCTGCCAGTTCGGCAGTCGCTATCTGGTTTTCACGTCGAGGAGGCATTCTAAAAGAGGAAAACATGAAAGGAAACGAGTGAGATGATTGGATGAAGAGAATGAGATGAAACAAAATCAACAAAAGCAAAGATGGTGGTCATTCGCCTGCATCGCAAAGCAAACAAGCGACACACAGTGTCTAATCAAAGTAAATGGGTCAAAAATAATGTATCGCGAAGACATGCTCGCCTATAAGCGAACACTCACCCCAAGAGTTCCCAGGTAAGAGTGACTGGTCCGATTATGTGGATTTGTAAGAACACTCTAGCATTAGACAGAAAACCCAGGGTACAGGCATTCACTCTTCCAGTTTGCACGTGTTCACACTATTAAAAACCCAAAACTTTGACGAGATTTTTGAAAATTCATAGGGGTTCAAAACCTTGTAATAATTCATTCAAAAACAGAAGATTATTTTTCAAAAATCGTTTTGGAAAATTGGGTTCTTGTTTTGATAATCACCTAAGGATAGGTGATGTGCATTTTTTAAGATCTAAACACAAGATAACTTGTGTTAGGGTCCTAGAAAGGTTATAGTCTTGGTCAAAGTATTACTAATAACCTAATTCCCTATAACCATTGGCTCTGATACCAACTCTTCTGTCACACCCCGACCACGTAAAACATCAAATCGTGGCGGAAACGCCGGGGAGTGTTGTAACAGAAATAATTGTTTCACAACCATGGCATACAAAGTTATATTTTATTTATCAAACAAGCGTGTTACATTGTCTCAAAACAGGAAATAAAGAGTTCAGAACATAATTAAACTAGTTCTATCTTTATTTTAAGTCTCTAAGGCACAGGTCCGCCCTAGTGTCACGATCATCATCCTAAGCGACAGCTCCTGAAAACACATGTGAAAATAGGTACGTCAGCATAACAATGCCTATGAGATACATAGGTTTTGTGAAAATAGGATTCATGACTTGGGTTTTTAGAAGAAAGGTTTAATAAAAATTAGTCATGAATCTGTTAAGTGTTTTCTTTTATAAATCATATGAAAACTTGATAAGAAATCAGATTATATAAAAGAAGGGAGTATGGTTAATGAAATAACCAAATAAAATGAGTTGTATAAAATAAACGGTTTTGTAAAACAATGTCTTGTGAAGATTATGTTATTTGTGTAAAATGTAATATGTCGAATATTGAAATGATTTAAGTAACGCTACGCCAGGGAATATCATACAAACACTTATATATAGGAAGTACCAGCGGCGTATCCACCATTTTTGTGTCATATTACACACGCCTCGTTACTCAAACCATTTACCCAAAACCACCAATGTAAATTGTTCATGTATAAATCAATTGTCAAGTGTTATTGTGTAAACCATATCAAAATGTCCATGTCTAATGTAAATCACCAAATGTGTATATCAATGTCAAAATGTTTATGTTTAATGTAAATTATATAATGTGTATCCAAAGATATCATGTATGGCTTGTGAAATATATCAACTAAACCATAGGTACAATGCACAAAAACAGGTTATTGAATTAAACATAGTTTAAGTCAAAGTTATGTTTTGTGGAGCAAATGCATGCTATACTGATACAAACATCTATGCGGTATTGTGAAAATGCATACATTCAAGCCTTGTGACTGTGGTGATAGACCTTTAAACAAATTAAAAGTCTATCTGTGTTATGTTTATCGAATTCGGTCATTCCTTCCACCCAAACAAACCTAGGGTTTGTTGGACCGTGTTCCGACCCTAAACAGTCAGTTGAGAACGTTCATCTTCACATACAAAGGCGGAATCAATGTACATGAAGTTACACAACTTTTCCTTTTCAATTCCTTCTCTTTTATTGCTTTCTGATTAAATTTTGACAGAGTTTGGTTACACAAGCAATGATTAAGTTCCGCTCCAACATACACGACTCATAACTAGGTTTCGCTCTTGATGACTATATATAGTCCCTGTGGTTTCGCTTATACGGCATGACACATAAGCGAAACTCCCTAATGACATATAAGCGGAACTACTTCTAACCTATGTACATAAAAGTGAAACTACAACATTAAGACCTAATTTGACTTTCAAGCTCCTATGTTGACCTATCTTGACCTAAGACTTAATGCAGACGTAGTCAACAGACATTCCATGCATCAACAGACTCCCCCTTGGATGTTGACGAAGTTTTCAGCTCCGAGTCTTCAGTCTTTGTCTTTTCTCCAACTTTCTGTCTTTAAATCATAAGCACTCTATCTTCACAGGTTTAGGGTCACAACCTAGCTCCATCTTCAAACTTCCCTTTGACTGTTGATCCAGACTCCCCCTTTCACAGACTCCCCCTCTCGATATGCTAGAATCTGAGGTCTTGATCTGGTTCAAGCTTTGACAATTAGCTTCCGTTGGGAATAATGAAGTCCAAAACCCTGTGTCTCAAACATCAAATATTACAATTCTATCTTTTCACAAAATTACACAAACTATTAGTACTAGATATCCACTCAAGTATTCAAGTTCAAGTTAATGACCCTGATTACTCGATTAAACTACCAAGTCCAATCTAATGACCTTGGTTGATCTTTTGACGAATCAAACTGATTTTGAATACATTTTCAAATTTTTCCTGAAAAATATGTAACAAGCATCAAATTAATGAACTTGTTTTAACTTTTAAAAACAACTCAACTCCAACAAAGTAAGCTCTCCTCATTCTTCAGCTTAGAACTTTTCTTGCATCTGCTTCAATTTCCAAGAATCCAACGATTAACTCTCTACTTTGGTTTGTCAAAAATAAAGTAGAAATAAACTCTTTTTGGATTTTAATAAAGTGTTCTAAACTAAGAAATGAAAAACAGAAACTTAAATTGCAGAAAGTAAACGAAGTAAACTATATACAAACTTATTTTTGGCGAGCGTGTCAGGGAATCATATCAGCATTTCAGACAAATTACTAGTAGCGTTAAGCTTCATTTCATACTCAGACTTAAACAATTCACCTCGATTGTCAATATACTGATCCATCTTAAATTCTCACACAGATTTCAATCTATTCAGGATACGAATTAGATGTTTTATGAACTTAGTTCATTCATGTGTCCCACCTCTTGAATATACTCCCGTATCCAGAATCCCAGATATTCAGTCTTACAGGTGAGTATACCACAGACGATATCTGTCAGGGGTTAAATGCGAGGGCCATGAGAGCTCAGGTCGATACCTCCGTATACGCAGAGAGATGACGGCTTCGACTTTCTGGTGTGTCCCCTTTCGAGGATCTTTTAGTTACAACAACAGCGACTATCAATTTTATTGTTTCATCAGCTTGCTAAGGGCGATGCTATATTTCAAGCATTTGCAGAAAGTATTATTCAGGGACTAGGTCAGTACTTCCATACAGCAGAAGTCCCGGAATAATACCCAGATATCACTGAGTATAAAGACCTAGTATCTCAGAATATGGGACCTTTCAAACGAGATTTCAGGGGTTACCTATATATCCAAGTAGTGTTCCCCACAAAATTCGCAAGTTTGAAATTTTAGGTTTATATCCCGAATAAATCTACTAAATGTGCGAAAACCTATCGACACATCATTAGTGAGACTGTTTAACTCATTTTATCTTTACAATTCTTTAGCATACTGTAATTGTCTAGCCAATGTACTATCATTTTCCCTATATACACAAGCTCTCTTTCTTTTTATCATGTTTTTGTATTTTTCATTTTTTATTGTTTTTGTATTTTCTGAAAAAAAAACTATATACATCTACCTACTCCCCCTAAATACCAAAACAGGTAAAAAATCGCAAACCATTGCAGATTGTTTCTCGTCTTCATCCGCAACAGTACTCTCATCAACGCCAATTATGCCATCCGACACCGAAAGAAGCTTCATACCATTCAGTTTTAACAAATATTTAAACCGATTTTTATCAAAAGCTTTGGTATGTAAATCAGCTTTCTGTTCGTCAGTGTGGATTTTCTCAATTCGTATCAACTTTTTCTCGAAGCAATCGAGAATAAAGTGATGACGAATTTCTATATGTTTAGTGTTAGCGTGATGTACTGGATTCTTTGTTATATTTATTGCGGCCTCATTATCAACAAAAAGAGGTGTGTTAAGAAACTGCAAACCGTAGTCGCGCATCTGTTGCTGTATCCACAGGATCTGAGAGCAGCAACTGCTAGCAGAAACATACTCCGCTTCACATACAGATAACGCCACAGACGTTTGTTTCTTACAGTGCCAGGTAACCAATCTAGGTCCAAAGAACTGGCATCCTGCAGTCATTGATTTGGTATTGACTTTGCAGCATCCGAAATCTGAATCGGAATACCCTTCGAGCGTAAAGTCGCCTTTTCTAGGATACCACAACCCCAATGTAGGAGTTCCTTTCAGGTAGCGTAATATCCTCTTCACAATAATCATGTGCGAAGCTCTCGGGTTAGATTGATATCTTGCTGCGAGGCACGTTGGGTACATGATATCAGGACGTGAAGCAGTTAGATACATCAAAGAACCTATCATGGAACGGTAGAACGTTTCATCAGCCTTGTCTCCGGTGAGATCTGGATGAATCCCATGATTTGTTGCAAGTGGGGTAGCAGCTGGAGTAGAACTTCACATTCCAAATTTCTTTAGAATATCATGCACGTACTTCGTCTGGTGAATGAACATTCCCTCAGGTAGTTGTTCAACTTGTAGTCCCAGAAAGAATTTCATCTCCCCCATTGATGACATTTCGAATTTTTTGCTTCATCACCTGTTCGAAATCTTTGCACAATTTCTCATTTGTCGACCCAAAAATTATATCGTCTACATAAATCTGAACTATCAGAAGATGTCCGTCGACCTCTTTAGTGAAGAGAGGGGCATCCACTTTTCCACGAATGAACTTGTTGGCTAGTAGGTGTTGAGACAACGTCTCGTACCAAGCTCTCGGGGCCTGGTGTAAACCATACAGCGCTTTGTCCAATAAGTAGACCTTGTTTTTGTGGATTGGATCGGTAAAGCCCGGCGGCTGACCGACATAAACCTCCTCTTTGACCTTCCCATAAAGAAACGCCGATTTTACATCCAACTGATATACTTTGAAGTTCTTCCAAGACGCAAATGCTAGGAAAATTCCGATTGCCTCTAGTCGTGCCACATGAGCATAGACTTCAGTAAAATCAATCCCTTCCTGTTGACTAAAGCCCTGAACAACGAGTCGAGCTTTGTTCCTTACAACAACTCCTCTGTCGTCTCTCTTACACTTGAATACCCATTTCGTATTGATTTTCCTTTGACCATCTGGTAAAACCACTAACTTCCACACTCTCAACTTTTCAAACTGACTTAACTCTTCTTGCATTGCAATAACCCAAGAGTCTTCAGTAAGCGCCTCTTTATACGTTCTCGGTTCGATCTGCGAGATAAAACAACTTAATGAAAATTCAGTTTGTAAAGGTGCTACTGTAGAATAAAAACATGTTAAGCCCTGGTCTATTTGATGTCTCGTGCGAACGCCTGAATGCAATTCTCCTATGATCAACTCCTTTGGATGATAAGAAAGAGTTCGCGGCATTACTTCGCTTGGAACATCCACATCACCTTCCAGATTAGTAACATTTTGATTTGCACTTTGTTCACCAACTTGGTTTATTTGACTTGAATCCTGAATCTGCTCCCCCTCAGAATCTGAATCTCCATGATCAAAGATCGGCATGTTCTCTGATTCTTGATTATCATTCTGATCTGTCTGATTATCTTGAGCAACTTCATTCTATTGGACATCATTGTGTTCACCAGCATTACTCGGACCTGCTTCATCATCATTTGAAGTTTCTCGTGGTCGTCTTGAATAATCAGCTGGGAACCTTTGCTGTGATTCGTATTCGCGCAAAATATCCAACTCATCAAAGAAATCTTCTTCTTCTTCTTCCATCATGTCAAACGATTCCCACAATTTGTCATAATGATATCTCCATGAATCTCATGGACTTTGTGGCAGCATAGTATAACCTTAACATTCAACATTTGCAGCTTCAATAATCCGCTTCTCACTTGGAACGAAGACACGTCGTATAGGACTTGAATATCCAACAAATACACCCTCAATGCATTTCAGACCAAACTTTCCATAAGGCTCTATAACTGTACAGGGTGACCCGAACGGTTCTAGATACTTCAAATTCGGTTTGCGATTATTGATCAGCTCAAAGCATGTTTTGTTAAACTTTTTGACAATGAGAACTCTGTTGAGCGTGTAGCATGCGGCGGAAACAGCTTCAGCCCAAAAATTAATTGGTAACTTTGAATCTGCGAGCATCGTTCTAGTCGTCTCGATTAGCGTCCGGTTTTTACGTTCTGCGACTCCATTTTGCTGCGGAGTGTACGGAGCACTAAACTCATGCAATATACCTCTTTCATCACAAAATTCTTCCATCCTGATGTTCTTGAATTCAGTACCATTATCACTTCGAATTCTTTTAATACGCCTTTGGTACAAATTCTCAATCTTTTTGAACAACGCCATTAAACTGTCAAATGTTTCGTCTTTCGTCTTCAAGAAAGAAACCCACGAAAATCTGGAATAATCATTAGTAACCACAAGATAATATTTATCTCCCGTAATGCTCTTGACATTCACCGGACCAAACAAATCCATGTGAAGTCTCTCCAAAGGTCTTGAGACTGAATTGACTTGCTTTGTAGGGTGTGACGTTTTCTTCTGCTTGCCTTTGACACAGCTTATGCACTCCCCTTCCAGATGAAAACCTTTGACATGAACTCCTGTAACCAAATCGTTATGCACCAAGTGATTCATTTTTCTAAGATGTATATGCCCCATCTTCCGGTGCCATAATCTCGATTCTTTTTCAGTTGCTCTGGACACGAAACAGTGAGCTTGACCCGTGGTTGTAGTAGCTACGCTCATATCCAACACATACAGATCATTAACTCTCGGTGCCCTCATGATAATCCATTCCTTAGGGATAAAAAATCCTGGTTTTAAGATCAAACATTCTTTATCAGTGAAGTGAGTGGTATACATCCTGTCACAGATCTGCGAGATACTCAGCAGATTGTTCTCCAGCTCAGCAATGTAGTTTACTCTCTCAAACGTCACAATCCCGTTGGATAACGTTCCTTCACCAATAATCCTTCCTCCTTGATTACCCGCAAAACCTACGTATGCTCCATTTATGTTTCTGACATCATACAGCAACGCAGTCTTCCCTGTCATATGTCTTGAAGCTCCACTATCCATGATCCATCTGGATACAAGTTTTGGAAGATCCTGCACATAAAAAACTTTGACTTAATCAACTTCAATAATGATGCCGATTCGTGCTTCGCGAACAAGGAAGCTCCGGCAATTCAAACTGCTTAGTCAAACATGGTGTCCACCCAGGCCTCATCAGCCTTAGGTGTAACCTTGATAGTTTTAACTCTCGCAACTTGAATTTTAAAGTTTTCAGCCTTCAGAGGTGGAAAATTTGCATCATAATCAACTTGAATTGAATCCTCAGAAGGTGAAATCTTTTTCTCAATTTTGGGTTTCCAAACTTGTTGAGATAATGCAACCCTTTTGTAAAATTTGTCATTTTTAGTTACCGACTTCTTTACAGGTTCATTTTTCACTTTGATGTTGTCATATTTCACACTCTTTTTCTCAACAACGATTGGTGCTTTACGCTTCACCTCAACTTTCTTTTGTTGAGTCTTCACAGTTTCAGTCTTAGGCTTCACGTTGGTACACTTTCGTGCAATATGACCAACTTGATTACATCTGAAACATGTTCGACTATCAGCCACTCGACTTGTACCTTCAGATTGAGCCTGTAAAGCTCTTTTCTCAAAGAACTCTTTGTTTGATTTTGAAAAAATTTCTTTCTCTTCATCAGTAAGTGAACTTGAACTGTTCACAAACTTTTTCTTCTCAACAAAACTTTTGTTTGGAACATTTCTTTTCTGATATGACTTACCCCCCTGATAACCACCCGACCAATTGTTTCGGTTGTTATTATAAAAACGCGGTGGATTAACAGATTTCTTGTAGTAAGTTTTATCTTTCTCAAAACTTATTTTTCTCTTCATTTGACTCAGATTGTTCACTGCTGACAACTCAACTTCGACCAACTTGAAAACATTTGTCAATTTGCTCATGTTAACATTCTCAATCGGAAACTCTGAATCCGAAAACAACTTATCAGATCCCGACATCTTGTACATGACAAGAGTAGGTTCATCACCTGAGTTGTTCTTGGACTTTTGTTTCGGAATGTATTTGTCCAGAAAACACCCATCTTCCTCAGTAGTGTCACTATCTGTTTTTAGCACATTTTCAACAACACCTTTTACAATATCATTTTGGACACTATCGTCATTGGAAGATGTGAACGTGACATCAATGCTTTCCGGAAGTTTAACTTCACTTTCTTCCTCGATTTCAACCAACCCAGATTGCTTTTTCGTGTAATTATCCAAAATCGGCGGTGGAACTCTATGAAAACCCACCCTGGTTCCATCAGAGTAAACATCTTCGCCAGCTTTGTTTTTACCGATGGGTTTTGGAACAATGTGTTGCAAAACAAAGCTTGCAGAGCTATAACTATTAAGCTTCAACTGGATTCGCTCGTTTTCAATTTCAGCCTCTTGAAATTTAAGTTTCAGTTTAGCGATTTCATCCAGTTGTTTGTTGATTGATTCTTCTTTTACTCTCAGCACTGCTTTTAGATGAACGTTTTCTTTATAAGTTTTACCATTTCGATCATCACTATCTTTCATTGTGCTTTTGAGTTTTTCAAACTTTTCAGAAATCTGACGGTTTTCAAGAATTAACTTTTCATTTTCATTTTTAACTTTTTCATGATCAATTTTATCATTTTCAATTTGGTAAGTTAATTCTTTTATCCGTTCAGTCAAAGCTTTAACTCTTTTGTCACGCTCAAGAATTTGATTCTCAACGCTTCTGACTTTTGCTGTCAGATCTTCAACACTCTTACCGTTGAGATACGTGATTGTATTACAAAATTTGCACTCTTTGTTGCGTTTTTTTGCAATCAATATTTCCATCAATTTTTTTACCTGACGCATTTGTTGACAAGTTTGTACTGACCTGGCTTTTTGACTCAGACACTGAGTTAGAGTCTACCTCAAGTGCCTTAGCAGCCAGCACTTTGTCAGCCATTTTTCCGAGATTTTTAGCATTCAACTCCTGCGTCGTGTCAATAACCCCAGTATCAATCTTCTTTGACTTCTCTATCTCTTCTTTCTCCTTTTTATCTTTCTCTTCTTTCTCTTTCTTGTCTCCAGTTCCCCACCATTTATTCTGCCAATAATCATCCTCATCTTTGAACTCCTTGATTATGGCTTCCAGATCAAGAGTTTTGTCATCGACAGCAATATTTCCATATGGATCAAGATAACACTCTCTGTCCGGATCCCATCTTCTCGCTCTCTTCGCTTCCAAATAGATACCAGATATTCGAATTATTCTGTTTTCAGCCAACATTTTTCTGTGTCTGTACTTCTGCTCTTCAGTTCTGTTGTCTTTCCACGGAATAGGTTCAGTTTTCGCCATGAATGCGTAACCAACCGCATCTTCCTCTGGTAGAACCTCTTGACTCCAATCATGCCCCTCATCATCATAAATCACCGCAAGAGCTCTAGATTTCTCTTTGTTGTCTTCAACCTGCTTCAATCTAGGCGGCTCGGATTTATTCTGATGATATATCGCCTTCTTGTAATAATCTTCTCTGAAAGGGTTCTCCGACTCATCAGCATATGCGTTTCTGCATTCTCGCTTGAAGTGACCTTTCTGCTTACACTTGAAGCACGTCACCTTGGACTTATCAAAACCCAGCTTGGTAGATGGACCACCAATTGTCTTTCTGCCGGTTATTTCCATGAAACGCTGTGCTCGACGAACGGCACTGGCCATGCACCAACGAATGTCGATTAGTTCCATTTCTTCAGGATCTATTTGATCATAGTCCTCTTTTGTTAAGTTGGTGTTGCCAATCTTCCCTGCTACTAACCCTTCATAAGATTCCAACACAGATGCTAGAAAGATCATCTGCTGTTTAGCAGACTCCTCGTCAAAATTCGGAGCATTCTTTAAGTCTATTGCGATGTTACATTGAAACTTTGCATCATAATGACTTGCAGATGATGAAGATCCACTGTGATAACCACTATGATTTCCACTGCTTTGACCACTTTGACTTTCTTTGCTTGCTGTGGACACATTCTCAGCAGAAAATGTCATCTTGGGAGAAGTTGCCTTTGGCATCATGCTTTTTGGATAATACAAATCCAAATTCTGCTGATAGGATGAGTGATTGACTTTGTATGTCTTCTTCAGTTCCAACTCGTGACTTTCAAGTCTCACAATCAACAAATCCACAGTCAACTTTGCAGGCTCGATGGTGTTTTTCAGCATCAACGCATAATATCTCCAATCCATCTCGTCTGGTAATGAATCGAACATTTTGTCGATAAGCTCATCCTCAGGATATCTGATATCATGTCTTGCTAATTCCAGCTTCAGATGACCAAACCTCTCTATCATTTTACAGACTGACTCATTCTTTAAACAGCCAAACATATCAAATTCTTTCCTAAGAAGTTTCTTTTTTACTTTTCACAATTTCAGCACTTCCTAGACATTTTGTTTCTAGCTTTTTCCAGAGATCTTTTGCATTTGAATAATCGATCAAAGAGATTATGTCTTCTCGGACGGACTGAAATAACAATGCTACACATTTCTGCTCGGCAACAAATGATTCAATCTCCTCAGCTGATGTTAAAGTTTCACCATTTTTGTTTCCATCTGAATAACCAGTTTTCAGACTCCTCCAGCTGGGAAATGCAAATGCCATCAGCCAATCTTCAAACTTTCTTGACCACCGACTGTATTCCTCGATAGCCATTAGCTTTGGTGGTTTATTGAATGTTCCGAAGGCACTTTCCGATTCCCAAGCTTCCTTTTTCTTCACATTTGACGGACTCTCATTCTCTTTGCTTGGCGAAGTATCATCATTTCCAGAATTTCCAGAGAATGCGTACGTATCGCTGAACGGGTTCAAGAATATGTCATCCATCTTGAGTATTCCTGCAAAATCAGCAAACACTTAGAACAATTTTCAAAATTTTGAACAACAGTGACAAATGAGCGAAATATCTAATTTTGTGACAAATAAGCGAAATCACATATGTCACAAAAACGAAACCAGTTCTTTGACAGATAAGCGAAAACAGTTATGTTCCTAAGAGCGAAACTATGTGTCCGTATGAGCGGAACTACTCAATGTCAGTATGAGCGAAACTGGTAAAGTTCGTATGAGCGAAACTACAAGATGTCACTATGAGCGAATCTACCAAGTTCGAAAGAGCGAAACTAGTGGTAACTTCGAGTGAAACCTTTGAGCGAAACTAAGTAATTTCGAGCGAAACCTGCGATGTCCGAATAAGCGGAACCTAGTTTTTAATCAGCTTTTACCATTTTTAAGCCGTATTTTAATCTGATTCTTTCTAGGGTTTGTTACTACTATGTTTCACACGTTATATTTAAAATCAGGCCATTTCAACCGTAGGAACCAGTTCAAATCGAAAAAGTGTGAGAGAAAGTGAGTAGAAATGAGAGAATTCTGTAGAATCAAGTTGTAGTAGTATGAACTCCTCGTCCTGAGCTCTGATACCACTTGTTGGACCGTGTTCCGACCCTAAACAGTCAGTTGAGAACGTTCATCTTCACATACAAAGGCGGAATCAATGTACATGAAGTTACACAGCTTTTCCTTTTCAATTCCTTCTCTTTTATTGCTTTCTGATTCAATTTTGACAGAGTTTGGTTACACAAGCAATGACTAAGTTCCGCTCCAACATACACGACTCATAACTACTCTTGATGACTATATATAGTCCCTGTGGTTTCGCTTATACGGCATGTCACCTAAGCGAAACTCCCTAATGACATATAAGCGGAACTACTTCTAACCTATGTACATAAAAGCGAAACTACAACATTAAGACCTAATTTGACTTTCAAGCTCCTATGTTGACCTATCTTGACCTAAGACTTAATGCAGACATAGTCAACAGACATTCCATGCATCAACAGGGTTCAGAAATGGGAGTTGTCAAGTCCTATGGTACCACTACCTACTAACGAACAGCGTGATCAATGTTAATGAATGTATATTGTCCCATTTGGACAAACCAAATGTCATACCAAAAAAAATGTAAGCATGTGAAAACAATGCACTAAGTATGTAATCAAATGAACATACATAGCGTGAAATGTAATGTAAAACGATGTACTAAGTATGCACACAATGGATATACATATCATAAACACAATGAAATCATGTACTATAAGTGTACTAATGAATATAATAAGCATATGATATGAAAACATGGAAAGCATGAAAGTAACCAGTAGGCACATGTGTTTCACCCCAAAACAGTTTGGAAAACAGTAAAAGAGGGGTCTATGTACTCACTTGAGATTGCTTAGAAGTCCTTGAGTAACAACCAAACAATGCTAGAGATCACGGAAATCAAACGGCACCTAATATAGGTAACTTTGTTAATATACCAGACTTAAATCGGAGGATTGGATAGAATGAGGGTTCGTAAACCAAACGAGTATGGAGACTCGTGTAATATGGTTTAACAAAGCCTTCATACTAAAATGAAACCTAACCTAAGTGCATACGACCCATTACGACCCGTTTAGGTAGCTTATGCTACTTTAACGCCTCGTTCGCGTGAAACGCGTTTGGAATGCCTAACTAGTCCTATGATAAGTAAAATATGCCTTAACATGTCTAATATTGTTACCAAATCAGTTTAGATACCAAAAGTGATGTTACATATGCTTAAAATGAATTTTGGCGTAAAAAGGGCATTCTGGTAATTTACCTAAGGCATATATACTACTTATCATACAACTACTCAAACGATGTGACCATAAGGTATAACCTCGGAAGGTTATTCCCTATACAACTATGGTCACCTAATGTGTTTGGTCGGATCCTAATGATCGACCAAACGGGTCGGGTTCGAAAGTATAAGCGATTGTTTAGATCGCTTACCTTACGACCCTATATAAGCACTAAACTAAAAGTGACGAGCTAAGCATGTTAAAACATGCTTAACTAAGTTTAGAAAACAGGTTTGGTATCAAAACAAACGGTTTTGATACCTAAGAGTAGTTTGGTTACAAAATATGCAAGAATACGCATTTTGGCCGAAACTACGACTCGTCACTGAGCCTAGATAACGTGGTAATCAGTAGGTAGACTATAACCATCGTGATTACGCTCACGTTATGAAGTTCAATCGAACTTCGTGTTGACCATAAACTGGTCAATGCAGAAAGTCAAACAAAGTTTGACTTTCGGACTCGAAAAGCGATAAAAGAACGAAGGAACACTTACAAAGGGTCCCCGCAAGCTAATCTTGATCCAAGTAGCTCAGGTATGAAGCAATGGCTTTAACTTAGAGCTTTTAGATCAGATTTTGTGGGTTTTGAGTTGTTAAAGGGTTGGGTATTTATAGGAATGTAGGAACCGTTAAGATCGTTTATCGAATAACGTGCTTCAATCTCAACCTTACACTTGTTGCAATTTCCATGGAACACCACAATTGGCCCCTCATTATCCTGAAGAGGAAAGTGCAAATTGGCCCCTCATTATTCTAAACAGGCAAGTGCAAATTGGCCCCTCATTATCCTGAAGAGGCAAGTGCAAATTGGCCCCTCATTATCCTGAAGAGGCAAGTGCAAATTGGCCCCTCATTATCCTGAAGAGGCAACAGCTGATTAAACTGAGCTGCTGTTTTGGGGACCCCTTACGGACCGTAAGGGTCATGGCTTACGGTCCGTAAGCCATTAACTTTGGCAGAATTACATTTTAAGTCCCTGCACCTTGTTTCGTTGCGTAACGGCACTTCTAACACCGTCAATCCCAATTTCAAGCCACACAGTGATGTTAAGACATAGGGAACATGAAATATGCTTGAAAACATCTCGGATGTCGGTTCGTTTGGCCGTACGGTTACGATGTTCGGTTAATTACGACGGAAGTCGTAACGGACGCAAAATGGTCCAAAATGCGCGACGAATGGAATTTTGACAAGTCAAACACTAAAGCATAATATTATAATGCTTACATAAATTTTTAGATGTCCGGATGTATTCAGAACGTAAGTTATGCGCGAAAGTACAAACTTGTGCACTTTTTTGACACTTTTAGTCCCTGAATGACCCAAAAGTTTATTTTAGCACACCGAACCCCTCAAAGCCTATTTCTAAGCTATATAAAGGATATTTAAGGTGTGTTTAACTTATGGTCATGTTCCGGAATGTCTATTACAGTTCAAAATGGCATACTTTCGCAGTTTGTCAAATTTAGTCCCTGTAGACGAATTAACTTGTTTTTGCCATACCAAAGCCTTCTAAGTTATGTAAAGGTTATTTAAGGTATGTTAAGTATATGTTGATGTTCCGGAGTATTTGTCGCATTAAAGTGATTGCGTTTACGCACCAGTTTGCGTATAACTCTCTAGAAAGCGATATAGAGTTTGAAATTGAACAAAAGTCAAAATATGAAAAATGTAAAACATAACCAAACAAACATTGGGATCAAATAACATTGTTTTATTGATACTTGAACTGTTTACAATGATTTCAGACACAGATGTTACAACGTCGAGCCCAAGGCCCATTAGCCCACCTCATTCGTCAATCTCTTCGGCTATAAATAGAGAACTTCACCTTCAGGTTTAAGCATCGTTGTCTTGCTCTCTCACTTAATACACACACTTTATCCTCAAAATAGATTCTTATTCTGATGCCGGAGGGTAGTTACAAGGAAAACCTCCCAATCCTCCTCCTTATAACGAGTTTCACGGTGTTGTGTTGTTTTGCAGGACTGACTAGTAATTATTTGAGCAAGAAAAAAGATTAACCTTATTTAAACGACACTAATTCCACAAATTAACCTACGAATTAATTTGGTGTTTCTTCAGTGACCAATGTGATCCAGACCGTTGAACCAACCTGAAATTTATATGTCTGATTATATGAGATTCGAGCATTTAAAAACGGTAATTTCATTGGAATAAATTTCTGAATCCGCTCATACAGTCACGTGGGACTTCTATAGGCTCGATATCAAAATCAAAACCAGAACTTCGGAAGTTCAAATTTTTGGGTATATATGTGTCATTGTTCATTTGTATATACTGAAATGAAATGAAATAGGTAGTTAATAAAGTGTAGTTCGTCAGTCCCTATCAATGTGGTCGGATTTAAAGAAAAATGAGCTTTAATAATTAAACTTAAGACCATGGGTATAGTGGGGCTTGGGTTGGGCTTGGGTTAGGGCATTTGTTGACAAGTAGAATAGGAGTCCCCCCACCACTCAAACCCACGCCCATGGGTATGTGGGGCTTGAGTTGGTGGCTTGGGTTGGGGGCATAAGTTTGATTTGACCATTGAGAGCCTGCCATGTCACTTACTAGCCCACCCCACGTCTGGCTTCAAACCCACGCCAATGGGGCCACGCCCAAACCCACGCCCCAACTCAAGCCCCCGGGGTGGTGGCTTAGGCGTTTTCAGCCAACCCACGCCCCAACCCAAGCCCCATACCCCATGGCCTAACCGTTTGGAAAATATTGCGGTTTAAATGATCCTTTTCCCAAGATTTATCCTAGTTTATAAAAAAAATATTATTAAGATTTAAATTTAAAGATCCTTCAACCATCCTTCGTCTTCTTCTTTGCTGAATCTGTAGATTGCCAAATCAAAAGAGGTGTCGTTAGCAGGAATCTGCTCTGTCGATTGTCATGGGTAATAAATAACAAGAATTATCAAGATATTTATAAAAAAATAATTCATCACTTCAAACATCCAATTCAGAAAATAGAAAAAAATCTCAATGGATTTAACAAAAGATGTAAATCATAAGTTGTAATCTACAGTGGAAATCTCTAGCAAATCTTAAAGATAATTGGCAGTTACAAGCAATTGAACATCAACATCTTTGCAAAAGACTTGAAGTTGAAAACACAACTATATATATATATATATATGGAGATGATAATGAGAAAACTACATATAAATGAGAAAATTAGAAAACTAACTAAAAAAACCTAAAAAAATCTAAAAAACCTAAAAAAATCTAAAAAAACATAAAAAACATACCAATATTTTTTTTTACATTTTTTTATAAAAATCACTATTTTTTATATATAAAAAAATAAAAAAAACCCTGTACTGCACATGTGTATTATATGTGTACTGCACATGTGTATTATATGTGTACTACACATGCACATTACATGCTTAAAATTAGCTTTTAAGTTTAGTTTAACTTTTAGGGTTACGTTTTTTTGAAGATTTAGGATTAGGATTAGGTTTTTTGGTGTGGGAAGAGAGGGGGTTAGTTTTTTTTAGGGGGGGGGGTTAGTTTTTTTTCTCCATATATATATATATATATATATATATATATATATATATATATATATATATATGTATGGGAAGGTTCAAATGAAAACCACTAGTTAACGCGAAAACTCGAAAACTAACTAAAAAAAGGCTAAAAAACATATCATTTTTTTTTTACCAATTTTCACTATTTTATGTATATAAAAAAAACTTTTTTCAAAAAAAAAAATTGTAGTGCACATGTGTAATAGTACACATGTCCACTACGATTTTTTTTTTTGATAAAAGTTTTTTATATACAAAAAGTATCGATTTTTAATAAAAAAATTGTAAACAAAATTGGTGTGTTTTTTTAGGCTTTTTTAGTTAGTTTTCGTGTTAAAAATGGTTTTCATTTGAACCATCCTATATATATAGGGTCGGGATTTAGAGAAAACGCTCAAAAGTGTGAGAACGGAGAGAACGCTTATGAATCGTCAAATCAAAACAATCTATGGACTAGATGACGCGGTGACATTTTCGTAAATAAAATCACTTTTATTAATCTGGCGCGCCTCATTAAGGGTAAAAGGGTCTTTTGAGTTAATATAAAACGCCAAACTCACGCTATTAAAATCCTCCTCAACACACATAGCACACTTCATCATCATATAACGCCATAGATATAAAACACCAAACTTTGTTTTTAACCGATAAAGCTGAACAAACAGTACTAAAACGACGTAACTTTATTACTAGCATTTACTGCAATAAAAATCGCGCCTAAAATATGCGCCAAATACTTCCTATATAAACAAACTCTCAGAATTACTAAAATCCAAACCAAAACCACAAGAACCTATATTTTCCTCTACACCAATCATCTTAAAAAAACTAAAAAAAACCAAAATATCAAAGATTCAAATCCATGTTTCTTTGATATACACAATTTTCTCAATAAACTTTCACTCTATGCAATGAACAAGATCCTCAATATAAAACGCCAAAATATACAAAAACCACAAAACTTAAAAAAAGCCATTTCATGGAGATTCTGTTTTTGTTCTCTATAAAGTTTAGCTAAACAGGATGGATAACATTGTTACACATCTTTCTTGACTGAGGGTTAACAATGTTATCCATTTTGTTCAGCAAAACATTATTGAGTTTACCACAACCAAAAATAGAAGATTATGGAAGTTTTATTTAGTGGCGTTATTTTTTGGCGTTTGATTTCCTTGCCCAATCTTATATTGTTTGTTATTTAACTTCGAAGTAGCATGTTATGAACAAAGAGATAGAAAAAAGATAAAGATGCAAAAAAAAAAAAAAAAAAAAACGCCAAACTGAGAAATGTCTGTGTTCTATAGCATTGAAATAAAAAAACGCCAAAGTACTCTACACTTGCTCTCAAAGACCAACTGTATGTGTTCTGTAAGAATGACAAATACAAAACGCCAAACTACTCTTCACTGGCTCTCGAAGACCTTGTCAATCTTCTTTTAATTACGGCCTGTTTGCATGTTGATGCGTAGTGTCCATAGGCTTTGCAGTTCTGACACTGTCTTTCTTTGGCCCCGGGTTTCGACTTTGATTTCTTTTTGTCAACTGCTATCTCCTGTTTAGATTTCAGGCGCTTCCGAGAACCAGAACCTTTGGATTCATAACCTACAGGGACTCTTATCGGATTCTTGTCATTTTTATATTGACTAGTTATCTCGGCAAATCTATCCCTAGAACTAGCGGGAGGAGCAACAATCTGCAAATCTTGAACCTTCTTCATATAAGATTGAACATGATCCTTGTATAAGGATAGCTCCTCTTTATTACCAGATAAACGGTTCAAAGTGTATTCAGTTGAATAAATAACATCTCACATTATACTTTGCACATCAGGATCAAGCTCGGTCATATATTCACGACTAATTGAGAATTCAGGACAGCAGTTTGGGGAGGCCTCTTTGCGCCATCTATTCCGAATGTATTGTTTTGGATATTCCCTAATGTCCATAAGTCTCAAAACATAGAATATATGTCTACATAGCAAACCAAACTGTTTAAAACGTCTGCATGAGCAATTGCATATGCAATCAGAGTTACGGAACAATACCTGAAAAAACACCAAAAACAATATCTCTATAACTCCATGCATAGAATGTTTGTCTAAAAAAAGAAAAGAACACATTGCATATGATAAAACGCCATTAACAAAAAACGCCATAAAAACCAAAATGCCATTATTTACCTCAAATAAGGATGTACAAAGCTGTTGGAAGTCATTTACATAAAATTTAACAAACCCATCAGGCTGATCTTCGTAACGTTGATTTATGCAATCAGCAACTCCAATAAGCTCAGCTTGAACATCACAAAAAATACTTTTTGTATATATATCAACAGCTTGCCCTTCCAACACTTTGTAACTACTCTTCAACTAGGGTCTTTTGTATCAATATTCATGATCATTTTTACGATGTGTGTGACGCTGTGCTTCTATTGCAGTCTCATAATGCGTCATGAACTCAACCAGAGTAGCTTTCGAATTGTACACTTGACCAAAAGAATGATTCTCACTCTCCGACCTGGATGTCGTTCGCATAAGACCAGACATAGGCTCCATTCTATAGTATGCAGGGATCCAAGATTCCCTAAGTGCAAAAATATCAGATAGCCAGTCATTATCTTCTAAATTGAATTCTGCAATAACCATTTCCCATTCTGATTCAAACTCTTCAGGTGTGAGAATATCCGTCTACACAACACCACATATACGTTCTTTAAAATTGGTGGAATTGCATAGCCTAACACCAACCTATAAATAACACGAAAACGCCACACATATATAAAAAAAACAAAAGACAAAACTTAATTAAAAAAACAGTAACAAGGTACAAAACGCCATGTATCTTAAAACGCATTGTATACTAAAATGCCAAAGGCAAAAAAAGCATAACAACCTTCAGAGAAAGTTTATGCATCACATGCCACATGCATAACTGATGCCTCGTGTCAACAAATACAACAGAAATAGCCTTCTTCATCGCTGGATCTTGGTCAGTGACAACAACTTTTGGTTGAGAACCAACAGGCTTAAGAAAAACTCTTAACAACCAAATATACGTATCAGCAGTTTCCGACGCCAACAATGCTGCACCAAATGTAACATTGCAGTGATGATTGTCTATACCAGTGAACGGTACAAACACCATAGAGTATCTGCATATGAAAACGACATGAGAAATGAAACAATAATAAAACGCCATTGAATGTAAACTAGTAAAACGCCATTGCATGTAAGCTAAAAAAACGCCATTGCATGTAAAATTAATAAAACGCCAAAAAACAAAGGAGTTGAATTATAAAAAATTACTTGTTGGAACGATACGTGGCGTCAAACGAAATCACATCACCAAACACGTGGTAATTACGTTTGGCTTGATCGTCACACCAAAAAAGACCCTTCAAACGATTGTCTTCGTCTGTGATGTAATCATACGATAAATTAGGCTGGGAATGTTTTTTTTCATTCAAATGTTTCACAACCATATCAGCATCATATTCCCCTATGAACAAGTTAATTTGCCTCTTATAGTTCTTAAATTCAACTTTGCTTGCGCCCACGTCTTCAAAACTGCCAAAAATAAGTCTTCATAACATTAAACGCCTTGACAGGACCCAAATTCAGCTTAGACATGCTGTGTATAACATGCTTCTGGAGCTGAGTGAGGTGCCATTCAGTTGGAAGAAAATGCTTATCAAGACGTTCAAAAAGTGCATGATTGTGCTCCTCGACAAACTTATAGACCTTCCAAAATCCATTCTCGTATTCTACACATAACAGTGCACCACAATCAGTCCTCTTTGAAAAGTTAGATCGCACTACTCGCTCTTTTTGATTGGGGTCCAACGTATCAACCTTCTTGTCCTTATATACCCCAGCTCTCGTACACAAAAAATACTTAATATGTAACACACCTTTGGAGTTTGTCTTTGTAGTCCCTTTCCTGACTGAAAACCCACACTGCTTGGCATACTTAACATACATTGAATAACAATCATCAAGGCTTGAGAATAGCATGTCCTTTATAGGCTTTAATTCTTCACTGACGTCAGGAATGATAAATGGTAATCCAGTTTTGGGGCAATGCCTTTGACTCGAGGAAGAGACTTCGTCTGAGAAAACACAGGGAGGAACAGAAAAATCAGAAAAACGGAGTGATGCCTCGTAATAACATTAGACATTAAAACGCCATTAATTGAATAATAAACAAGACATAATAAACACATAATGAAACCGCCAAAATTAAATAAACTAATGTTTCCACAAATTAACAAAATAGTAATAACTGATATTCACAAATACTAGTAAATAAAATTCAAAACTAATCAAATAGACGAAAAATGCCAATGATAAAACATAACAAATACACAAGAACGTAAACGACAATTAAAATTAATATCGAAAACTCCAATTGCAGTTATGAATAATAGATTAAATATCAATTAAAACGCGATTAAACTGCATAATTGAATAACGCTATGGAAAATCATAGAACACATTATAAATTAATAATACAAAAAAACGCCATAGAACAATGATAAAAGAACAAAACGCCATATATGTTGCATGATTTGCTGGAATGAAAATAGAAAACGCCAACGAATTTTACTTTGTCGAACAGAATCCACGTTAAACGCTATAGATCTGAGAAAGCTTGCAAAGCAGGTAACAGCTAACAATAAATCTTTGGAGTTTTAATTTGAAAGAGATTTATAACGCGAATAAGGAGGGAACGTATAAAAGGACAATCGTACCCCCGCATAACAATTAGGGCGCCCTGCCACGTGTTGGGCCAGGATCCGTTCTCACCGTCCTCACATTTTTCACCGTTCTCTCCTGAACTCGTTTATATATATATACATATATATATATATATATATATATATATATATATATATATATATATATATATATATATAATATCAAAAAGATTATGAAAAATTCATCAAAAATAAACTAATAGTTAACATCACTAACACGAAAATTAAGAAGCTTGTCAAACTTTAACACAAACTAAAATTGAAATGGTTAAATACAAGATGTAGGGAGAGACATTTATAGTATAACTATGATTTCAAATTTTAAAAACGAAAGCCAATAAAATAAAAATACAACACAAAAAAAAACATTAAATGCACAAACACAAATGAACATAAGTGAGATATAAATGAAAATATGTTAGGATCTGAGTTTAACTTGTATGCTTTAGATGAAAAATATGGATGTAATTTCAAAGTATAAATGGAAATATGGAATTATATAAGCATACAAGAGTGGAAAGTTATATCAAAACTATTTTGTATTAATAATCAAAGTATTACAAACTACAGTAATGATTGTGCAAACTCCCACTTAGCCTAATCACATAACTATTTTTGTCCGTACAAAAGGAATATAAGTGATCAAGTAGATCTCTTACACATGAGATCTATTTATACAAGTACGAAAGGTCTGTTTGTATTTAGCTGACGTCACCCTTAAAGTGACATCTAACATTTCTAACAAAAAAGATTCCTCAGATGTCAGCAATTATTTACGAAAATCTATCATCTTATCTATTATATAAAACATTTGTTTGAAGCTAACACCGTTACATTGACTAAACCACTATTCTTCAAACCACTGTTGACTTATATCAGGCATCTGTTTAGCCATAACAGATGTTTAGTCTTCTTGATCAGTGTTTGTCTTCAACAGGGCTTCGGCCATCAAACAGAGGTTTCTTCTTCTTCAACAGATGTCCCATTCCAATTCAAACAGATCTTTGATGTCTTCAACAGATCTTCTAGTTAGTGTTCAAGATTCACTATCTTTGGGAGGAGAATGTATCATAATATATTTATTTCTTGATCTAGAAGTCGTGTTTTGGCTTTTAAAATATTCTGTTCTTTTGTAGGTCCCACAATCTCTCCCTAGAATAGATGATGCCAAAACATATTTTTTTATCAACTTTCATTTCTCATAAACTTCTCCCTAATTTGACCCTTGAATTGGTATTCAAATTTCATAGAAAGATAGTCATATGGATCCCTTCTGAGTTCAAGCCCTAAAAGGACTTGCATATCTTCATTTTTTAGCCCAAAGGCACTTTTCATGGAGATCCTTTCAACTTCTTCATTAGTTCTAAACAAAGTCAATTCATGGCTTGTCCAGTCCGACTTCCATTTGAAAATTTTGAGGCTAAATGTATTTCTTATGCCAAATGTTATTTGATGAGTTGGGGAAATTTTTTTTCCCAAGACTTGACCAAGTAGACCTTCTTGATTTGCATCTGCATGCCCATACATTAGTTCATTCCTGATCCCTTATTTTCTCATTTCATCTTCATACATCTTTATATGATCTGCTGATATCTCCTTTTGCCTTTTGAGGTTGCTTTTTACAGTTGGGGAGATGTTCTTTGCTGAAGGAAGTTCTGATGGGATCAACCAGAGATTTGATAGGGAAGTCTACCTGCTCATAGTCTGGCTTTCTAGGGACATAGTGATATTTTTTTCTTAAAATTTCTAACTTTTTGTAGTTCTCTAAGATTGTTGGCTCATCCCATCTTACAACTGATTTCATAGTGCCAAAATTGGTTGCAACTATTTCTTCTTTCATTCTCTTCAACTGGACCTTCTTATTATTTGGCTTTTTTCCTACTCTCAAGTTGGGAGGTGTTGGTTTATGGTCTAGATTTAGCTTTAACTTTTCTATCCTCAAGATTTCATCAAGTAGGGCCTCTGTTTACAATCCTGTGAATTGTGCTCTGGTTGCTTTGTAGGGCTTATTTTTCATGATGTATTCCATGTCATCTTCTCTCAAAGCTCTTCTAAGTTCTGGGTCATTAACTGGACCATGAGAAGCTTTCTTGTTGACATTCTTAGCATAATCTTCCAAAATATTCACTTTAGTGAATTCTTTAGACAAAATCTACTTAGCCATTTTATCTCCCTTTTCTTGACTTATTTCTACTGCAATCCTTTCAGCATGTTTTATTTTTAGCTACAAGTATTCTTTGACATTGGCAGGCTTTCGATAACTTTGAAGAGATGGAAATGAAAGTTAGCTTGGGTCTATTGAGGAGTAGATAGACTGTATTTCGTTGGAAACAGTTTCTAACTCCAAAGGATGTGCTAATGTAGTTATGGTTGTGGTGGTTGATTGTAGAATTAATAAAAGGGATGTGATGGTTATGGACGGTTCTGTAGTGGTAGTGGTTTGATGAGTGAGGCTTCAGGGATTTCTTTATCATCATCTTAGATGATAATTTTTTTGTGGGATCTGGTTTGTGGTGTGGGTGACTTTTTTGGTGGTGATAAGGTTTTTGTTGGTAGTTTTTCTTTTGCTAAGTTGACCTGTGGATGTATGGTTGGTGTTTTTGTGGATGTAACATATGTTGTTACTTTTGAAGTGGCCACAGATGTTTAAGCAATGAGAGTAGTGGTTTGAGTGGTGACACTGGTTGGCATTGGTTTTTGATGTAATAGTGGAGGTTGGAACAATGTTTAAAGAAGTCTTTCTTGCAGTTTTTCTTCTTGTGGAAGCATTTGTTGAGGAACCTTGTTTCTTTTTCTTTTAAGGAACTCTTGCACTATCAACATGTCTTTAGCTTCCCTTGTATCTTTCCTCTTTTCTTTTTCGAGTGCATCTACTTTAGCCTTTTTGGCTGCAGATGTGTCGGGTCTCTTTTATGCTTTCTTAACAAGAGGATAAATCTTCCTCATGATGTCATTCTCCTCCTTTTTAGCATCATCTTCTGTGTATTTAGGGAGAGTGGGAGCAGTAACGCTAGTTTGAAGAAGATGATCTTCAATGGCCTTAATCTCAGCTTGAGTATCATTGTACCTAGCATCCACCAAGTTTCTGTTAATTTCCATGTGCATGTTTTGAGTTGTATCAGCAGATGCTTTTAAAGTTGTAGATACATTCTTGCATGGGTCCATATTTCTTTTGCAATCTTTGCATTTGTGGGTGGAATTCTAGAGTTCTGTACCAAAGTCTTCGGCATATCTGTTAGGATCGGAGGCTGTCATGATTGTGCTTGTTTGCATGATTTAAACATTAAGTGTAGCGGAAATGAACAGCAAACTTTGTAAACACAATCAAAGAGAGAAATAGATTTGATAAACACATGATTTGCATTAATCGAAAGATTACAAAGTAAATCAAAAGATTACAAAGCATGCTTAAAAAACTAAACTCCCCCTCAGCCTGATGCTCCAAGGTTGGTTGCATAAGATGAAAGGATTGGACTTGAGGAGAAGAAACCACTTAGTCAATCAAATGTAACAGTACAGGGTACTGCTCCATTTATAGGCAAACCAAACCACTGAGGCATCTCAGCTGACATCACCATGAAAGTGACATCTAACAAACTAACAAACTCTATCTACTGTTCTATAACAACTGACCATACAGACACTGATTGCATTCAAAACACTGATGTATGAACACTGATTCTTCATTCCACTGATGTAGTTAACCACTGTTGTTTGAGCATACGTGCATTCTTCAAAGGGTGATCAGACCTTGAATGGGCAGTGCTTTAATTCTTCAGCAGTACTTGAATTCCGTCAGTAGATTGAGCTTCAGCCTTTAAACTTCATCAGTGTTTTGGCTTAACAGTAGATTGAGGATCAACAGTTGTTGATAAGGGCAGTACTTGGAGCATATCAGATGTTGGAGTCATTGTCAAGGGGAAAGCTTAATGTAAACAGCTGCTTATGACTAATCTACTGTAGTGATCCGGTTTTGGCTTTCATTATCTGTTCCTCTGGTAGGGTTCAATCCCAACAATCTCCGCCTGGAACAGATAATGCCAAAACCCTTCATTATTCTGGATTTTTATTTCTCATCAAAAGTTCCCTAACTTGTCTTTTAAATTCCACTTCAAAGTCCTTGGAACTTGAGTCATCATCATCCCTGCACAGTGTAAGTTCAAGGAGATCTTGTAGATCTTCAACACCAAGGCTTAGTGCTTGTTTCCTTGATATGTACTTCACTTCACCATTGGATCTGAGCAAGGTCAATACATGGGTCTTTGGATCAGACATCCACTTTAGTATTTTTGAATCCAATGGGTTTCTTGGGAGAGATTTATTCACAGATGAGTTTGGAGATATTGGCCTTGTGAAAAGTTGTGAACTTTCAGCAGACATTTGTTTAAAGGCCATTTCGATGACATCATTTGCTGCAGCTATATCTTCTGCAGTCTCGTTTTCAATCTGCTCTTGTCTCTTTTGTTGATCTGGCTCAATGTCTGATATTTCTGCTGAGTTGTTTGGTGATGATGGTTTGTTCAGAACCTTTTTGGCAAGGTCTTGAAGCTGTGCTGATCTGTCTTTATCTAAGGCCATTTTCTTGATGGCTTCTTCAAAGTATTCAGCTTCCTTTTCCTTTTCATCTACACTGGTCAACAATTTCCCTTTTTCTTGGTTTATCACAAGGATAGGGTTATCTGCTGATGTGATCAGTGGTTTAAGAGCACTAATCTGCTGTTCAAGCTTTTTGTAGTCAGGCTTCTTTGGAGTGTCTGAGATTGTTGTCCTCCTTTTCTTAAGCCTTTCATAAGCCTCATCGGTATACTGCTTTGTCCATTTTGCTATGGCATCAGCAGTATCTACCTTAGCATCCACCAGCTCCTGCTTCTTTCTTTTGTACTCAGATGTAAGGTCAGCAATGAGCTTTTTGTATTTGTTCCAATTTGGAGCTGTCTTCTTCTTTCTTGGATCATTTTTAATCCTTTCAATTCTGTTTGCCTCATGCTTTAAAGCAACTATTGGCCATTCTTCAAATTGTTTTTCTTCAGCAGGATAGATTTTTTCTTTCATGATGTTTGCAAGATATTCTTTTCTCATTTCTTTTCGTAAATCTACCTGTTCTTTGCTCAGATCTTGTGAATAGTCTTCCATCTGCTTGACTTTAGTGAGCAAGAATTCCAACTTTTCAGAAATGGCTTCGTCACTTTGACCTTCACATTCAATTTTGGCTCTTATCTTAGCCTGTCTTGCTTTGAGCTTGAGATATTCATCCAAATTTTCTGGGATTATGAAGCCTATGAGAGAAGGAAATCTTCTATTTGAAGGATCATCCTCGGTGTAGAATTGTCTCATCTCATTTTTTATAGCTTCCAGTTCCAGTGGATATTTTGTAGCAATAGGATCATGTTTGTCCTCATTTGCCTGAGTAATTTTCCTTTTTATGGTGTAAAGCCTTTTTGGAGAAGGGAATTTTGGTTGTGATGTGGAAATATAGAGAGTAGTGGTGGATGGTTGACTGACAACTGTTGGAACAACTAGTGCTTCAACCTCTGTTGTCATTACAACTACTGATGTGTCAGTAGATGTCTTCTGCTTTTGAGCAGGTGTTGAAATGGCAGTGGTTTGAGTGGTGGAAAGTGTCTGACTAACATGTGTTGAAACAACTGGTGTGTAACACCTCGAAAATTTACGCCCTATAATGTATTGACGCGTGTCATAAGCTTGAACGTGAGAAAGAATACTCTACAGGGACTAAAGTTGACAAACATGGAAAGTATGTGAATGTAAAGGTTCAAATTGTCAACAAAGGATAAATATATCCTAGAATAGCCCTACAAAACATTTATACCTCCAAACGAATAAATCATGGATCATACGGAGCTAAATGTGAAAGAAAGTGAGAGATTACAAACTACAGGGGTTAAATGTGTCAACATGTTTAAGTTATACCTCTGAGTGACCTTTAAGCAAACCCGGAGCTTTACTAACGGTGAATTATACTCACTAGAATGCATGATAAAAATATCATAAAGTTTCGTTATTATAAGAGGAAGTTATGATCAAATCCGTATATGAGGGGTTAAAGCGTAAATATTGAAAATTATGACTTTGCGGGTAATAACAAAGTGATCAAGGACTTAACAAAGTGGGTAAAAGTCTCGAGGCCCTTATATGTAAATAAGAAGGGCTCATAATGCAAAGAATATCCTTTCGAAGAGCCAAGAGCCAAGCTGTAATAATTGAAAGATTTGAAAATCTTACAGCAGGTCTCAGGCGGGCCGCATAAAAATTAACAAGGGCTTACGCGGGCCGCGTCTGTAACTGAAAGATTTGAAATCTTACAGCAGGTCTCAGGCGGGCCGCGTAAGACTTAACAAAATCTTACGCGGGCCGCGACAGACACCCAGATACCGAAAACGTAGACAGCAGCACTGTTCAGCCTTATAACCGACTTTAACAGATCTTTTCAGCAGCATGGGCGACCCCTAACAGTTCCTAGGCACTAGGAAACACTTGTAATGATCTGGGATCCATGCTAGACTTACTTGTCATGATCATGATGGATCAAGAACACTATAAAAGGCCCTTGAGTTGCAACATTGTGTTCACTCATTTCTTTTGCATTTCTGGAGCTTTTTGGAGTTCAAGAACAGACCCTAAGCATCTCTAATCGTGCATAGGACTTCAGCAAGTATGCTTAACCTTTCTTAGTTCAGTTTTTACTTAGTTTTAGCTTAAGAGTCAAACCGTCGTAATTAACGGTTGACTTAACGATTAATCATTAATGGTCCAGTGATTAGTCGAATCAAAGGTAGTTATAAGTTGGTAATTATGTGGGCATTAAACCCTTAAAAGGGCACCTTCTGATTCCCACTCTAACTAGATCAAATGTCGGGTCAAAGTTGCTTAGAAAAAGTCAACAGAATGCTAATTTTCGAATTAACGCATAATTAGCAATGTAGAAGGCATGTAACCTATTTTATTACTCATATAACTTGGTAATAAGTATAAGAACTGGTCTAAGCTCGTGTGATCCGACAATTTTCTGTTTTGACCCGGTTCAGAACCGAAAGTCACAAAACTTTGACTTTTGCTTTGACTTCAGTTCTGATCCGTTTTAGTAGAGTTTAGAAATGCCTTAGGACTTCCTTAGGACCAGGTTACATGATAATATAATCCTCTGTGACTGGTTCATTGATTGTCCGCTTCGTTTACAAGTTTCCGTTAATTGCCTAATGATTGACCATAATACCCTTTTAACCATAGAACGAGAATTTTGGAAATGTGAAAGGACAATAAACTTTGTTACTGATTATTAAGCATGTCCCTAAAATTTCATAGCAGTTCGAGGTCCAAAATAGGAGTTATGCTAAATAGCGCAATTAAGAAACTTTTGTTAATTAAACGACGCACTTAGCATAAAGCCTATCTAAACCCAACTTTTGGCACCAAACCTTTTACACACTGATGTAATATAATATTTTGAGATTTTTAAAGATTTTTAATTATTTTTAACCTGTTCATAACCTAAGGTTATGGCGTTGATTCGGTAAATACCGATTATACCCTTTTCGGGCATAAAATGAGTTCTACATAGTATTTTGACACAAATCCAATTGCTACTGATTTTATGTAATAAATAAAGTATTTTGAATATATAACCTGATCAGAAAACTCAGATTTCCTGTCCAATCCGGAAATCTCTTAAAATGACTTTTTACGCGTATTAAACGCCTAGTATAGCTTTAAAACCATTTTGCCATGTAAGGCTTACTACCTACTGATGTAATTTGTTAAATTAAGTGGTTTTACTGATTACTTCAGACCCGAACATCAGAATTATAAATAAACTCTTTTATAACCTTTAAAATTATCAAAATACCCCTACGGGGCTTATATTGAGATTAAACTCGTTTTGGGCATAATGTAAAGTATCCTACTGATATCGCAACATATTTAGGGCATATTAACTTAGGAAACCTGTAAGTGACTCTCATGGTTACCCGTTACGCTTTCTGCGCATTCGGATCGGTTTATGTAACTAGTTTACATAAATTAGCCAAAACGGGTCAAACCTTATCGTTTTTATCTCAAAATCCAGAAGGTGTTTAGTTCACCCATAGTATACAAGTCTTTAAACTTGTCGGGACTAAAACACATTCTATTCCGGTCTTCGCCTAATCGTGCGTTCGAACCGTATCTTTCGTTAAAACTAACCGGTCTAAGCTTAGGCTTAATTAAAGACCCGTTAGGATTCTAATAGGTTATGATAAACCTTCGTTCCAGAATAGGAGACCCGGTAAAAGCTACACGCACTTGCTATTTGTGATTGATACTTGCAAAGGTAAATACTTTTAACTTAATTTCCCTTATACGGGCTTGGGGTACGGTATATAAAATACCGCTTGGTCCGGCATTGAATCTTTAATCAAATAGAGATTAAATCATTGATATGCTCTGTTTTGAAATGTTTTGTTGCTTAAAGCCTTTGGGGGGTTAATGACCATGTCCCGGATATCCTTAGCATCATCTTACGAGATGTCCACGACCTGAGCACGGGGTGTAGGCGTACTTTACACCCTCTCACCATTTATCGCCTCATGAACAACAGCAGCAACAGGATCCCTCCAAGGATTCGCGTTTCGTGGCAGTCACGCCGCCGCCTCCACCGCCGCCAGTTCATCAAGCACCTCCAGAACCACCAAGGCATAGGAGAACAGGTGCACGGATATCCGCACGAAGAGGGGATTTTCACTTTAGCACCCCTCGACACTCCAGTGGCAGTCATTATCTGACTCTGCATGAAGACCCACAAATAGGTGGACCTTCTAACCCAGCTGCAGAGGTGAATTCTGCACAAGTTGCACCACCACCGCCACCATTTGGATACGATAACCCGATACCTACATACGCCGGTTTTGAGCTGCCAGCTCACACTCACTACAACTGTATTGATGCTGACCCATGCTTAGAAGCGGCGGCAAACTACAACGCCCTTCATCCCGAAGGACCTTATGGAACTCCTTGGGGAATGGGATACTCAACTCATGGGTATCCAGTACATGCTAGACCTCCGGCTCAACACCTATCGCAGCCGCCGCGTTTTTCCCCACCGGAGCAGGAAGAAATCCCCCACCGTTTAAACAGGGTGGAACGAGATTTTGAAGAAGAGCGTAAGAACAACCATGGTTTCCTCAAGGGCCTGGCAAGCTTGTTAAAAGGAAAGAAAAAGAGGGATCATTAATCTCTATATGTATTATTGTAATTCCTATTTCAATCAAGTCCCTGCGTGGACATTTATATGTATGTTTAGTCCCTGCGTGGACTTGTCTTTTAGTCCCTGCGTGGACTTGTCTTTTAGTCCCTGCGTGGACCTATCTTTCAGTCCCTGTGAGGACATCTATCCTAGTATTGGTCCCTGCGTGGACTTGTTTTCTAATTTAACCTCTATGTGGGTAACTCGTCTATTAAAAGTCCCGTTTAGGGCAATGTGTGAAATCCTTTTGTGTTTTATGGAATGTTAAGTTTATTATTTTTCATCTTTGCCATTATATGCATAAATACGTTATATATGAAATAAATAATTCAAAATCATTCCTTTTAAAATAATCTGCCTACCAAATATTAAATAAGAATCTCAAGGGTATAACCTAGCTTACATGTCTTTATAAGACTTGGCCAAGATGGTAAAACCTGTTTAAAAGATTCAGATCCCTGATAACCTCGGTAAATATGTTAACACTCCTGGCACACGTGATTTTTAAAACAAAATCACACACGTCATTCTTATATAAGGATTCTTCAAAAGATTCCTAAACCTAACTTAATGATATATAAATCATGGGTTTAAATCATCAATTAAGATGATCGTATTTTAGTAGTATAGTGCCTACGGGCCATACTCATTGTCATATAAGACAAAAGACAGTAGTAGTCTATGACTCCCTGTCAGAAAAGGTAAAGAACTATGTTCAAACCTTAATGCTTTGATTCTCTGAAATCATGGCTCATAATTTAAAATGTCCCTGTGACATGGCCTATTGTGCTAATAATACTTTTACTGTTGTGTAATTAAGATATTATAAATAAAAATCCTAAATAAATGTGAGTAATAAATTAACCAAATATGGCTTATGTTTACCATGGTTAATGAATTGCCCAAAAGGGCAATTCCATAATAAACTCCCAAATAAATTTTTGCCGATATCTTATGTAACAGTTCAAGATACAATGGCTGATTCAGATGAAATAAATAGTCACCCAAAGGAGAATCTGAATGATGCCCGAATTAATATAGCGGGTGCTGAACTGCAAGAGTTAATTGACAATGCTGTTGCAAAAGCCTTGGAAAGGCAGTATAGCGAATCGAGCGGTACTCGGAGTAGGACCCTATCCGCACCGCATTCTAAACCCAAAACTCATTCTGGGGCACATAGCAAGCCTCCCTCCAAGAAGGAAGAACCAAAGAAAGATGATGACGATCGTCACTCTTCAAACCATCATAGTGTCCCATCTCAAGGTATCGTGCTAAATCAAGGCCCCGTGATAAAGGTTGCTCCTACAAATACTTTGTATCATGCAAACCCAGGGATTTCACTGGGAAAAAGAGGCTATAGACTGCATGACTTGGTTGGATGAGATGGACACAGTGGTCGATATCAGCGGGTGTGCTGAGAAGGATGTGGTTAAGTTTGTGTCTCAGTCATTCAAGGGTGAGGCCTTAGCCTGGTGGAGATCATTGATTCAGGCTACTGGAAAGGTTCCACTGTACAGTATGTCATGGGAACAATTTGTTGCCCTCATCCGAGAAAACTACTGCCCTCAGCACGAGGTAGAGAAGATTGAGTCGGATTTTCTGTCATTGGTCATGAAGAATCTAGATTGCCAAGCTTACCTTACGAGCTTTAATACATTGTCAAGGTTGGTTCCTTATCTGGTGACCCCGGAACCCAAAAGAATAGCTCGTTTCATCGGGGGTTTAGCCCCTAGAGATAAAGGCAAGTGTAAAAGCCTCTCGACCAGCTACTTTCAGGTCAGTAGCTGATATATCTTTGTCCCTCACACTGGACGCGGTCAAGCAGAGATCACTGAGGAACACGGGGGCCGAGAAGAGGAAGCGTGATGATGACAACTCACGAAGGTCAGACAAGAAGCACCGAGGAAACAATGACCGCAGGAAGGGATTTAGTTCTAAGAAGGATGGGCATCAATCTGGAGATAAGCCCAAGTGTAAGACTTGTCAGAAATACCACTTTGGGAAGTGCAGACTTGACTCAAAATCCCAGTCTCAGTCGAGACCTTGTGGGATCTGCAAATCCACAGAACATAAAACCCTAGAGTGCAAGAAGCTGAAAGACGCAACATGCTACAGTTGCAATGAAAAGGGACACATCAAAACAAATTGCCCAAAATATGCAAAGAAAGCTGATGAAGGAAAGAAGACCAATGCTAGGGTCTTCAGGATGGATGCAAAGGAAGCTGTGCAGGACGATAACGTGATCACAAGTACCTTTCTTATAAATGATATTTATGCGAGAGTGCTATTTGATTCTGGAGCTGATAAATCTTTCGTAGACAATAAGTTTTGCAAATTGCTGAATTTACCTGTTAAAACCTTAAGTGTAAAGTATGAGGTGGAATTAGCAGATGGCACCTTAGAAACCGCATCAACCATATTAGATGGATGTTTCATATCCATTAAGGACCACTCTTTTCTGTTGTCCCTACTTCCTTTGAAGTTAGCCAGTTTCGACATAGTTCTAGGTATGGATTGGTTATCTCATAACCAGGCCCAGATTGTCTACAATAGGAAGCAAGTAGTGCTCAAGACTTAGTCTGGTGAGTCACTTACCATTCAGGGAGATACCCGGTATGGACTACCAGAGCAAGTATCTATGCTCAAGGCCTCTCAGTGTCTGAAGAAGGGTTGTGTCATCTACATGGCACAAGTGACTATTGATGAGCCGAAACCCAAGATTGAGGATATCCCCATCATTTCTGAATACCCTGAAGTTTTTCCTGAAGAACTACCTGGTTTACCACCAGATAGACAAGTAGAATTCAGAATTGACATTATCCCTGGAGCAGCACCAGTAGCAAGGGCACCTTATAGGTTGGCACCAACAGAGATGAAAGAATTGAGAACACAACTGGATGAATTGCTAGCCAAAGGTTTCATTAGGCCTAGTTCGTCTCCTTGGGGAGCACCAATCTTATTTGTCAAGAAGAAGGATGGATCCATGCGTCTGTGCATCGACTACCGTGAGCATAACAAGGTCACTATCAAGAATAGGTATCCATTACCCAGGATCGACGATCTGTTCGATCAACTTCAAGGGGCAAGCTACTTCTCTAAGATCGATCCGCGGTCAGGTTATCATCAACTAAAGGTTAGAGATGAAGACGTTCACAAGACTGCATTTAGGACCCGTTATGGTCCCTACGAGTTCCTAGTGATGCCTTTCGGGCTCACTAATGCACTAGCGGCATTCATGGATCTCATGAACCGTGTCTGCAAACCTGAAGGGGTAAGGTCCCAAAAACCTTATAAAAAAGTGCTTGGGACCATACCACAACTTTAATTTTCAGCTTGGCACCTTGCACGGCCGCGCACTGGTCTCACAAAAGAAAGGTCTAAAAGGCCCACAACAGTCAACACTAGCGCCCAAAGGAAATCATAAAACCTTGCGCCTTTCCTACACAAAGCAAAAGATAAGAATCCAGAGTTAGATACTTCCGCTTAATATTCAGACTTGGATATTATTTGCCCAAACTCGGGATTTATTCATCTGCTTCCACACGATAAAGGTATCACACCAGATTACAGCAGTAATCTTCTAGAAATAATACAATCGTGCACCACCAAAACGGTTACAACCGTCTGGACACGTGTCACTATATCAGTCGTCCCCAAATTCACAACGAATGCATGCAAATGAAGAGTAATCTTCATTTAAGTCACTTTACACGTGGCAAATCCCTGGCCTTTGATCTAAACCACGATCCGTGTGCCATCACATCGGATCAAGGAATATTAACGGAAGAAAGCATAACCGCTTACGGAGTTAGCATCTTCCGTCTTCTTTTCACTAACGGGTTTTCCCGCCTTTTGAACGACTCCGGCTATAAATAAGAGAAAAATCAGGTATGAACACAAGACACACACTTCTCGAATACATCTTCTTCTTCATTACCAATACTTATTCTCACACCGGAGTCGGGTCAAGGAGAGAACCCTCTTCTCCCCTTGGCGAGGCTAACGGTGTTCTTTTTTTGCAGAATCACTGGAGAAGAAGGTCTGTTAGGCCTAAATCGATCGAGTGGAAAGCAACCTTTTTATGCGGATTCAAACCCCCTAGATATCTCGGTTCCGACCATTTATCTAGTGTTTCTTCATTGGCGCCCACCGATTCCTTTGTTTTTTCCAGTTTTCATCTCGATTCGATTTAGTTCTTTTTTATCCTCTGTTTTGCACATGGAAAAGGATTCATTATTCCACTCATCAGATCCCCGATCCGAGTGGGAAGGTTCTACAACCCAAAACACTCAAAACAATGGTCATTCAGATAGGGAGAATTTCTCAGATCTAATCATGAAAAAATCCCCATCACATTGGTTCAGCAGATGTCAAGCTGCTTTAAACACAATCGTTACACAAATTGCCAGATCTGAGGTCCCGAACATCAGATCTGGTGAAGAAAACAACATTACAATATTGGACCCACCAACACCCTGTCGGGGGGACATCCAATCTAGTCGTAACATTGAAATACAATTCAGAAATAGCAGTCATCAGGAAGTTAAACCAAAACAAATAAACATGATTCAAGGAGGTCCATCACGAAGGACAAACAAACGAAGTTATGACCAACATTGGAGAGAGCAGCAAGTCATATTTCCCGTCGTCCCAGGAGGCCCTCAGGAAGAGCGACCAGTAATTATTACTGGCATCTTCGGTCATTATTGGACAGACTACATGTTCATAGATCCAGGTAGCTCGATGGACATCATATACGAGCAGTGTTTTAAACAACTCGACCCAGATGATAAAGCACGTCTAGAACCGGTCGATTTTCCCCTCACCGGATTCTGCAATGAAGCTGTATTCCCATTAGGGCAAATAGCTTTCCCTGTGACTTTGTCGGATGGCGAACATTCACGAACAGTTACAGTCAATTTCATGGTCATGCCGGCAACATCACGTCATGATGTTCTGCTCGGAAGAAGGTCACAAAGAGAGTTCAATATGATCACATCTATCCCACACGCGACATGTGGGTTCCCAACGGAAACCGGAGTTGCAATTCTGTACTCAAGCAAAGAAGTCATGTACGTGGACGACGAGCCACCAACAAAGGTAGTCAAACCTTCAGCATCAAACGAACCGGAGAAGTGGGTCCTAAACGAAGAATACCCAGAGCAGACCATCTCACTAGGTCATGCCATCTCACCAGCAACACGGATACAACTAAAAGCACTGTTGTCCAACAACAAGGATATATTCGCTTGGTGCCCAGCAGACATGACTGGGGTTCCACGCGCCATAGCGCAACACTGCCTGAATATTAAACCATCAGCGGAACCTGTTACCCAAGCGAGGCGCAGCTTTAGCGAAGAGAAAGCGAAAGCCATAGACGAACAAGTAGTAGAGCTACTCAATGCGGGTATCTTGTGCGAAGTAAAGTACCATACATGGGTTGCCAATCCAGTAATGGTACAGAAACATAGTGGTGGATGGAGAATGTGCGTCGACTTCAAAGACCTGAATAAAGCATGCCCAAGAGATTGTTACGCACTTCCGGAGATAGACAAAAAAGTCGACTCTTTAGCATCATTCAGATGGAAGTGTTTTCTCGACTGTTACAAAGGTTATCATCAGGTCCAGATGAAAGAAGAAGACGAAGACAAAACTGCGTTCCGCACGGATAAAGGCATCTTCTGCTACACTAAAATGCCCTTTGGCCTGCGCAATGCTGGCGCAACTTATCAACGATTAATGGACACAGTTTTCAAAAACGACATTGGCAAGACAGTTGAAGTATACATGGATGACCTCGTCATTATGAGCCATGAGGAAGACTCAATGCTCAACAACATTCAGCGTACATTCGACTCTCTGTGCAGCGTAAACTTAAAGCTCAACCCAACTAAATGCTCCTTTGGCATGGAAGAAGGGAAATTTCTGGGCTTCATAGTCACAAGAGAGGGCTTCAAAGTAAACCCAGAAAAAGTACAGGCTATCCAGCAAATGCCCTCACCCGCAACAATAAAAGAAATGCAAAGACTCACCGGACGCTTAGCAGCCTTGAACAGATTCTTGGCTAATCATGCAGCTAAATCTTATCCATTTATCAGCACGCTGCGAAACTGCGGGAAGAAAACCCCCTTTCAATGGACACCTGAAGCAGAAGCGACATTCAAACAAATGAAAGAATGTTTAATTCAGCTATCAATGCTGACTGCGCCAAAAGAAAAAGAGCCACTAATCTTATACCTGTCAGCCGCGGAAGTAGCGGTAGGAGCAGTATTAATGGTGGAACGGGAAAACGTTCAGACTCCAATTTATTATATCAGCAAAATGCTCACCGGCCCAGAAACTCGTTACTCAATGACAGAAAAATTGGTTCTAGCACTGGTACACGCATCCCGATGCTTGCGCAGGTATTTCTCGGGCCACGTCATCTCGGTTCTCACAAATTATCATTTAGGCCAAATCTTGTCAAAACCCGATGTGGCAGGAAGATTGGCTAAATGGGCCATAGAGCTAGGAGGATACAATATCTTTTACAAGCCAAGACCAGCAATCAAAGGGCAAGTTCTAGCAGACTTCGCTACTGAAGTGCCCATCGATAAAGTACAAGAATGCGATGCAATCCAGAACCCTACACCTGTTTTCGATGACAGGGTCTGGACCTTGCACACAGATGGTGCTTCCAATGATGACGGAGCAGGAGCAGGCCTCCGATTAGTCAGTCCGGACAATCACGAGCTCACATATGCCATACACTTGGACTTCCAAAGTACCAACAACGAGGCAGAATACGAAGCATTTTTAGCAGGACTTCGTTTAGCGCTCAAAATGGTGGCAAAAAATCTTGAGGCCTACATTGATTCAAAACTTGTAGCCGAGCAAGTTAGCGGTCACTACGATGCAAAAGGAGAAGCTATGGCATTATACCTTGAACAAGCACGGATGTTAATCAGCCAATTCCAGACATTCAGGGTTAACCAAATCAACAGAAGCGAAAATAAGCACGCAGACGCGCTTAGCAAATTAGCCGCTACCAGCTTCAAGCACCTAGCAAAAGAAGTGCGCATAGAGGTATTGTCTAACCCGTCAATCCATCTCAAGCAAGTAAACGTTATAGAGGTCGGTAATCCATCCTGGATGTCTTCGATCATCTTATACCTACAACACGGGAAACTCCTGGAAGAAAAAGCAGAAGCGCGGAAACTCCAACACAAAGCGATAAATTACGAAATGGCGGATGGCGTCCTTTACCGAAAATCATTCATGGGGCCATTACTACGCCGTGTCGACAAAACAGATGCTCAATACCTGGTCAGAGAAATCCATGAAGGTTTATGTGGAATACACGTAGGACCGCGCATGGTCGTAGCAAAAATAATGAACGCCGGATACTACTGGCCAGGAATGCATATGGATGCAGTTGATTTATTAAGAAGATGCGCAGCTTGTCAGCGCCATGCACCAAAGACACTCTGACCAAAAAATCCGCTGGTGCCTGTCACATCCGCCTGGCCATTCCAACAATGGGGCATCGATCTTGTTGGCCCATTCCCTGATGCGCCAGGCGCAGTAAAATTCATTATTGTAGCGGTCGATTACTTCACCAAATGGGTGGAAGCTAAGGCTTTGGCTTCAACCACAGCAATGGTAATTCGCAAATTTATATGGGAACATATCATTTGCAGGTTCGGATTACCATTGCGCATTATTTCTGACAACTGCACAAACTTCGCCTCAGAAGATCTTCAAAAGTGGTTCAAAGAAATGAAGATCGAACATCATTTTGCCTCCATCGCGCATCCACAAGCGAACGGTCAAGTAGAAAGTATAAACAAACAGATCGTTGACGGCATAAAAGCACGGCTAGGGACAGCACGCAGAGGGTGGGTCGACGAACTCCCTAGCATCCTCTGGGCGCATCGAACAATGCCAAAGACTAGCACAGGCGAAACTCCGTTCAGTCTAGTCTATGGGTCTGAAGCCGTCATCCCAGCTGAGATTGGCTTACCATCACCATGCATGATAGCCATGGAAAAACAGAATAATGAGCAAGAACGAAGATTGGATCTAGACCTCCTCGAAGAACGGCGCAAGAATGCCGCTATCACAGAGGCCAGGTACAAATCCAAACTCGAAAAATACTACAATACGCGCGTCCGCATATGCACATTCGTTCCGGGTGATTTCGTTTTACGCGATAATGAAGCATCAAATGCTGAAAAACCGGGCAAATTAGCGCCAAGATGGGAAGGACCATATGTCATTAACGAGGACCTAGGCAAAGGGGCGTATACTCTCAAAAGAATTGACGGGACTCTAGTCCCACGCACTTGGAACGCACAGCAGCTGCGCAGGTGTTACATGTAGGTCAAAATATTCACAGGCAATGTATTTCCTATTTACTCCTGTACTACAAGACTCGCGCTTTGTCAATACAAAAAATTATTTTCATACTTGTTTCTGTTTGTTACAAATTGCATGAAATTCTTTGGGCTTACGCAAAAACAAAATGGTGAACATTGTACACCTCATGCACAGTCCAAACCAGGCTATCACGCCTTTTAGACAAACGTTCACACATGAGTACAACACCATTTCTCATTCGCCTCACCTATCCAAAAGCAATTAAACACATGCAACATATTGTAATCCAAACATAGAAATAAAACCTTACAGACTAGTAGTACGTCATCATATACATATCATCAAAAAAGTTCAGCACAAACACTTAGCAAGATCATGGCAATGATCTTCAAAAATTGTTCAGATCTACAAAACATTAAACAAAGAGCTAAACCCTAAGGATAAACACCTAACCAGCACCGGAATCTTCATCAACGGCGGACACCTTCTCACACCGGCGAGATTTCCGGCGTTGATACACCAACCGGCATTCTTTCTTCCGAAGCATCGGAAACCGAGCCATCAAACCATCAGCATCGAGCACAATTCTAACATCATCAGCAACGCCCATATGTTGAGGAACCTTGCAGTCAGAACCAACAGTTATCGGTGAAACAGGTTTGACCGGACCCTCTGCCGGAACAGCAACACAGGGTGGTAACCTAGAAAGCAACACGAGGCCTTCAGCAGCTTCGTAAACCCTAAGAACATCCAGCAGAAGACGTGTATGATAAGAACGTTTCATCTTCTTTGTCAAATATCGACAAGGCAAAAAAAAAACGTTTCGAATGTATCTATATATATAGAAGAACTCAGCTTCGAGAAAAGAAAAATTCAAATCATCATGATTAAGTGTCAGTAAACATCACATCCTAACGGCGCTACAGGAACAGGAGTCTTACCTCCATTAATGAAGTCTGACAAGCGCCAGTACGTATCCCAATGTAAGAGAAAACCCTCGCAAATACATTATGATATCATCACACGTCACGATGTAATCATAATTTTCAAAATCTTCCTTTTTCTTTTTTCTGACAAAATTTAAATCTTCTCGTAGAAGATTTTTTACCACACCCAAAAGCATTCACTCTCATAAGTCCAGTGCTCCACTTATTTGCATAAGTACAACACTAGAGTGGGGGGACTTGAAGGGGTAAGGTCCCAAAAACCTTATAAAAAGTGCTTGGGACCATACTACAACTTTAATTTTCAGCTTGGCATCTTGCGCGGCCGTGCACTGGTCTCACAAAGGAAAGGTCTAAAAGGCCCACAACAGTCAACACTTGCGCCCAAAGGGAATCATAAAACCTTGCGCCTTTCCTACACAAAGCAAAGGATAAGAATCCAGAGTTAGATACTTCCGCTTAATATTCAGACTTGGATATTATTTGCCCAAACTCGGGATTTATTCATCTGCTTCCACACGATAACGGTATCACACCCGATTACAGCAGTAATCTTCTAGAAATAATACAATCGTACACCACCAAAACGGTTACAAGCGTCTGGACACGTGTCACTATATCAGTCGTCCCCAAATTCACAACGAATGCATGCAAATGAAGAGTAATCTTCATTTAAGTCACTTTACAAGTGGCAAATCCCTGGCCTTTGATCTAAACCACGATCCGTGTGCCATCACATCAGATCAAGGAATATTAACGGAAGAAAGCATAACCGCTTACGGAGTTAGCATCTTCCGTCTTCTTTTCACTAACGGGTTTTCCCGCCTTTTGAACGACTCCCAGCTATAAATAAGAGAAAAATCAGGTATGAACACAAGACACACACTTCTCGAATACATCTTCTTCTTCATTACCAATACTTATTCTCACACCGGAGTCGGGTCAAGGAGAGAACCCTCTTCTCCCCTTGGCGAGGCTAACGGTGTTCTTTTTTTTGCAGAATCACCGGAGAAGAAGGTCTGTTAGGCCTTAATCGATTGAGTGGAAACCAACCTTTTTATGTGGATTCAAACCCCCTAGATATCTCGGTTCCGACCATTTATCTAGTGTTTCTTCAAAACCATACTTGGACAAATTTGTCATCGTCTTCATTGACGACATCCTCATCTACTCAAAGAACCAAGCTGATCATGAGAAACATCTCCGATGTATTCTTTCACTACTTCAACAGGAGAAACTTTACGCCAAATTCTCTAAATGTGAATTCTGGCTTTGAGAAGTCCAATTCCTTGGACATTTGGTTAGTGGGCGTGGTATCCAAGTGGATCCCGCTAAGGTGGAAGCTGTCATGAATTGGCAAGAGCCTAAAACGCCCACAGAAATTCGCAGCTTCTTGGGATTGGCAGGTTATTACAGGCGTTTTATTGAAAACTTTTCAAGGATTGCTGCACCCCTAACTTCTTTGACTAAAAAGAATGTTAAGTTTAACTGGGGTCCTAAGCAGCAGGAGTCCTTTGATATCCTTAAACAGAAGCTAAGCAATGCACCGGTGTTGACATTGCCTGATGGAATAGAAGAGTTTGTGGTATATTGTGATGCATCACACACTGGGATGGGATGTGTGCTTATGCAGAAAGGCAAGGTTATTGCCTATTCTTCTCGACAGTTAAAGGTGCATGAAAAGAATTACACCACCCACGACTTGGAGTTGGGTGCCGTTGTATTCGCACTGAAGCTATGGAGGCACTATTTATATGGCATCAAGTGTGTGATCTACTCTGATCATAAGAGCCTCCAGCATCTGTTTAACCAAAAGGACTTAAACATGAGGCAGTGAGGATGGATGGAAACTTTGAATGATTATGATTGTGAGATAAGATACCATCCTGGCAAGGCGAATGTAGTCGCCGATGCCTTGAGTTGAAAGGAAAGGGTGAAGCCTATAAGAATCAATGCCAAGAGCATTGAGATAAAGAATAGTTTGAACGAAAGGTTGTTAGCTGCACAGAAGAAAGCTGTGCTGGAAGCTAACTACCCTAATGAAAAGCTAGGAGTAACTGAAGAACAGTTATCCTATGGAAAGGACAGAATTCTAAGGTTAAATGGACGAATATGGGTTCCAGTTTATGGAGGACTTCGAGATGTTATCCTCCAGGAAGCTCACAGTTCCAAATACTCCGTTCATCCTGGAGCTGACAAGATGTACCAGGATTTGAAGTCAAACTTTTGGTGGATAGGATTGAAGAAGTCTATAGCTACCTATGTAGCTAAATGTTTGACATGTGGGCAAGTCAAAGCTGAACATCAGAAGCCGTCAGGTTTGCTACAACAGCCTGAACTTCCCACGTGGAAGTGGGAAATGGTGATGATGGATTTCATCACCAAGTTACCGAAGACAAGGAAAGGAAATGATACGATATGGGTGATAGTTGATAGGTTGACTAAGTCAGCACATTTCCTACCCATTAAAGAGACTTATAGCTCCGACATGTTAGCCCAATTGTACGTCGATAAGATTGTATCTCTACATGGCGTACCTGTGTCTATTATCTCTGACAGAGATACTAGGTACACATCTCATTTTTGGAAAAGTTTCTGTTGATGCACGGAATGTCTGTTGACTTCGTCTACATCAAGTCTTAGGTCAAGATAGGTCAACATAGGGTCTAGAATGTCAAAATTAGGTTTTATGTTGTTAGGTTCGCTTTTGTGAACATGTTAGATGTAGGTCCGCTCATAGGGTCTTATACAGGTTCGCTTTTGTGTCAATTCAGGTAGGTTCGCTCTTGTGTCAACCAGGTAGGTTCGCCTTTATACGTGAAGATGAACTGTCTCGGCTGACTTTTCGGGTCAAAACAACGGTCCAACAAGTGGTATCAGAGCTCAGGACGAGGAGTTCATACTACTACAGCTTGATTCTATCAAATTCTCTGATTTCTACTCACTTTCTTTCATACTTTTTCGATTTGAAGTGGTTCCTACGGTTGAAATTGTCTGATTTTTGAGTATTACGTGCGGAACATACAATTAACAAACCCTAGAAAGTTTTAGGTTAAAACTCGGCTTAAAAATGGTTAAAATTGGGTAAATTGTGAGATCCGCTTTTACGGACATCGATAGGTCCGCTCGAAATTAACTATAAGGTCCGCTTGAAAAATCCTGTTAGATTCGCTTATTCGGACAATAGTGACTGAGGAGATCCGCTCAAACGAACAGTTTAGGTCCGCTCAAACGGATATATGACTTTCGCTTTTTTGAACAATATAGATCCGCTCGAACGAGCAAAAACTGGTTCGCTCTTTTGATCATAACCTGGTCCGCTCATCCGGACATAACTTGATTCGCTTATTTGGTTAATAATCAGGTTCGCCCAAAGAGTCAATTAGATTCGCTTATTTGGTCAAATCTGTTTCGCTTATTTGTCAAAATTGCTGATAGATTTGATTTCGCTCGAGTATTCATTGTGATTGTTCTTTTAAGTGATCGTGTTTGATTATACAAAGTGTGGGAAAAATGTTTGATGAACAAGAAAACAAGAATCTTAAAAGTTTAAATAACTGGACCAAGGAAGCTTGGTATGAGATGAAATATGGTGAGGATGTTTATGTAAAAAGATACGAAAATTTCTTGTGTATGGAGAATGAATCAATGGAGATGTTGAAGGAAAGGTTTTATGAATTAATCATCAAGTTAGAAAAACATAAGATATATCATTCAAGTGAGGAAAGAATTTTGAAATTTGTTGAGGCTTTACCTTTGGAGTGGGATAAATTTGTGAATGGACTGAAACGGGATTCTAGTCTATCACGTTTTGATTTAAGAAGTTTCATCAATACAATAACAAATCATCAGTTTCATGAAAATGCAGATAAAAGGAAGTTATTGGATGAAATAAAAGAAGAATCAGGAAAGATAGATTTGAATGTAATCATTGAAATGAGAAAACGAATTGATGTGTGTCTTGCAGCAAAAAAGAATATGAGATACGATATTAAGAGGGGTTGTTATATTGATAAAAGTTCGAATCCTCTTGATTTTGTTAAAATTTTTTGTGCAGGTACATACATGATGGAAACAAAGAAAGAAGCTGTAGGTGGTAAAATGAATGAAAATTGCTTGAAATGCGAAAAATCAGAAGCAGACAGTGTGAAACTCTTGAAGGATGTGGAGAGTTTGACATTGGAAAACAATACTCTGAAGATCGAGAAGAAGGCTGATGAAGATCAGATTTTGAGTTTGCGCCTGAACTGTGAAAAATTGAGATATGATAATGACAAACTTTTAAAGATTGTTGAAAGTTTGACATCAGAAAACAAAATGTTGAGAGAAAATGAAAAAGATTTTGAAAGTAAAAGAAAATCTTCAGAAGATGAAGATTTTTGGATAAAACTGGAAAACAAAAATCTAAAAGAGAATGAAACAAGATTTCAAGAACAGTTAAAAGTCTTGAAAAATGAAAAATCTGTTCTTGAAAATCTTAAAATTAAAAATGAAAAATCAATCAAGTCTCATCTTGAAAGAATATCTCAGCTTGAAAATGAAGCTGAGAATTCAAGAATCAAGATTGATGAACTTGAAAAGAAGTTGCAAGGTTTTGTGACTTCATCAGATAGGTTGAATTTCCCTGTCCAAAACCAATCAACTCTGTTCCAATAAGTGACAAGGTCACAAGTTTTGACAAGGTCAAAATTGAAGATTCTGATGAAACATCTGATGATGAGAATGAAAAAATTGAAAAACAAAAATTGTTTTTGAAGTTAAAAGAAAAATTTCAAAACACTGTTCTACAATCTAATGAAAAGGGAGAATGCTCTAAGCTAAAACCTTTGAAGAAGAAAGTGGAACAGAAACAAAAAATTAAAAATGAGAAAAATGTTCAAAAAGATAATATAAGTTCATCAGATCGATCATCCAATCAAAATAAAAAATCACAAAAATTTAAAAATGAAAACTTACAAAATGTTGGTAATAAGTGGTGCAGGTTTGACCACAGTGCTCAAATGCCAAATCAAAGATACAAGAGGAGTGATGACTACCACAAAGCCAGACAATGCTATGATCTGAGCGTTTGGTGTGAAGGTGGTACATGGTATTATAACAGGGTGTGTTACAATTATGGTTATCAAGAACACATCGCTGTTAACTGCCAAAGATGGAATTATGAGACGAGAAGATGCTTTAACTGTCAAATCAGAGGCCACATTGCCAGAGATTGCCCAAGGAGATCGATGGGAAGATCGAGGGTTGAATCTCAAAGAACGGCAAAGAAACCAGTCAATGTCAAGCCCAAAGAACGGAAGGTTCAAGAACCTAAAGTTCAGGAAACAAAAGTAAAACTTTCTCAGGGGCAAAAAGACAGACTGCGAAAGAAGAGGAAGAAGGCCAGAGAATATCTGGAAAGGATTTTGTCCTCGGGTTCACCATTTGGTTCAAATAAAAGTTCTGATGAAACGATTCACTCGATTGCAAAGACAAGCAAGACAGTTTCATCAGATACAAATTTGAGGACAAAAGAGAAAAAGGAGAAAAAGAAGGGTGTCGGCGATGAATCTGACAGATCAAAGTCAGACAAGCCACACTCAGGCAATGATTCTGGTGTGTCAAAACCAGAAGAGCCTTTTGTTGAGGTAAAAACCGTCAAACCCAAGGCTGGTCAGGCTTGGGTGGATCTTTTCAAATAAAAAACTCTGACTTGCCGGAGTTCCCAGGTTGGTAAGTGTGGAACAGGTATCGGCATATTTCTTGAGAAATTTCACTCTGGTGATTTTTCGTTTTTAATGTGGTAAATCAGGGACATTAATTTGTACTTGATTTTCTACAAGTGTTGTTTGAAATTTAAAATTGAAATTGTTAAATCCGTCAAATAATTAAAGGAAAACAATGTGATGAAAGAACCCCGAATCTGTGAAACGATACACAAAACTAATTTTCCGGAAAAACCATTTTGATTAAAACAATCTAAATGGGAAAATAGTTTGTTGTCAGGGGGAGTTCTGATTATTTATGCCAAATGAATGGCGAATTGAAGTGATTCGATATTAGTTTGTCATTTTATTTGTACAGTTTTCAAATTTTCCTTGAAAATCAAAATTGAAACATATTTTGATTTTAGGGGGAGAAAAATTTAAAAAAAATAGAAAATTTGAAAATACCAAAAACATTGAAAAAGCAAAAATGAGTTTTGTTGATAAAAGAGGAAATGATAGTACATCAGCTAGACTGGCATAGTACGCTAAAGATTTGTAATGTATAAATGCAATTAAGCAGTCTCGCTAAAGATGTGTCGATAGGTTTTCACAGAATTAGTAGATCAATTTAGGATATAAACATAAATTTCACTTGCGTCTACGTGGGGAACATCTCCAGGATATATAGGTAACCCATGAAGTCCTGTTTGAAGGGTCCCGTATTCTGAGATACTAGGTCTTCATGCTCAGTGATATCTGGGGTATTATCCCGGGACTTCTGCTGTATGGAAGTACTGACCTAGTCCCCGGATAATACTTTCTGCAAAAAGCTTTGAAATACAAGCTCGCCCTCAGCAATTTGATTAAACAATAAAATTGATAATCTTTGCTGTTGTAACAAAAGATCCTCTAAAGGGGACCCACTTAAAGTCGAAGCCGTCATCTCTCTGCGTATACGGAAGTATCGACCTGAGCTCTCACGGCCCTCGCACATAACCCCTTAACAGATATCAGCTGTGGTATACTCACCTATAAGACTGAATACTGGGGTCTGGATACTGGAGTATATACTGAGGTGGGACACATGTAGATGTTTAAGTTCTAAAACACTAAATCTGTATCCCGAACAGGTTGAACATTTTGTGAGAATTTAAGTGGATCAATATATCGACAATCAACGCGAACTGTTTAAAAGCTTAAAATGAAATAACAGCTTAACGGTGCTAGTGTCTAGTCGATAGCTGATATGATCCTCTTGCACGAATTCACAAAAAATATTACCTGTATATATTTGTTTACTGCATTTCATTCATAAACAAAAATCCAAAAAGATTTTCGACCAACTGATGTTGAAGAGCTGATATTCAAAATTCGAGTGCTAAACATGATGAACAGGATTGGGAAATTGTGTTGAAAATTTCTTGAATGTCATATATAAATTTGTTTGAAAGATTGTGGGTTTAGTTAATCAAGGTCATTCATTTGAAATTGATGTAACTAATGTGTTTGTTGAAAATGATGTCTACCAGTAAGTTTACTAAATTCAATTGTTATAAATTTGTAAAACTTATGATAAGGTAGAGAATGTGTAGGTTAAACAGGTTTGGACTTCATTATTCCCAACGGAAGCTAACTGTCAAAGCTTGAACCAGATATCTCAGATTCTAGCATATTGAGAGGGGGAGTTAATGAAAGGGGGAGTCTGGATCAATAGTCAAAGGGAAGATGGAAGTCAGAGTCAGGTAATGATCTTAAAACCTGTGAAGAAAGATTGAATGATGTGAAGACAGAGAGTTGAAGAAAAGACTAAGACCGAAGACTCAGGGGCTGAAGATTGCTGAAGACTACGTCAACATCCAAGGGGGAGTCTGTTGATGCACGGAATGTCTGTTGACTTCGTCTACATCAAGTCTTAGGTCAAGATAGGTCAACATAGGGTCTAGAATGTCAAAATTAGGTTTTATGTTGCTAGGTTCGCTTTTGTGAACATGTTAGATGTAGGTCCGCTCATAGGGTCTTATACAGGTTCGCTTATGTGTCAATTCAGGTAGGTTCGCTCTTGTGTCAACCAGGTAGGTTCGCTTTTATGTCAGTCCGTATAAGCGAACCTCTAGCACTATATATACCTGATGTTGTTGGTCATTTGAGCGGATCTAGACCATTGCTTGTGGAACGGAACTCTGTCAAATTGTAATCAGAAAGCAATAAAAGAGAAGAAATTAGAAAGGAATAGCTGTTGTAACTTCACATATACTGATTCCGCCTTTATACGTGAAGATGAACTGTCTCGGCTGACTTTTCGGGTCAAAACAACGGTCCAAGAGTTTCCAACAATCCTTGGGCACGCGCTTAAATTTCAGTACAGCTTACCATCCTCAGACGGACGGGCAGAGTGAGCGTACTATCCAAACTTTGGAAGGGAGTGATGCGATTTGTTAAGAAGGGTAAGTTAAGCCCGAGATACATAGGACCATTCGAGGTCATCGGATGTGTCGGATCAGTTGCTTATAAGTTAAACTTACCTGAAGAGCTCAGTGGTATTCACAATGTATTCCACATCTTCAATCTGAAGAAGTGTATCACTGATGATCCACTTGTCATACCACACACAGATGTGCACATAGAAGAGAGCTTGAAGTTTGTTGAAAAACCTGTGTCGATCAAGGATCGACAGGTTAAAAAGCTTCGAAGGAAGCATGTGCCTATTGTAAAGGTAAAATGGGATGCCCGTAGAGGTCCCGAGTATACATGGGAGGTAGAATCCACAATGAAAGAAAAGTACCCTCATTTGTTTCAGTAAATATCGAGGTCGAGATTTCTTTTAAGGGGGTGAGGATGTAACACCCCGAAAATTCACGCCCTATAATGTATTGACACGTGTCATAAGCTTAAACGTGAGAAAGAATACTCTACAGGGACTAAAGTTGACAAACATGGAAAGTATGTGAATGTAAAGGTTCAAATTGTCAACAAAGGATAAATATATCCTAGAATAGCCCTACAAAACGTTTATACCTCCAAACGAATAAATCATGGATCATACGGAGCTAAATGTGAAAGAAAGTGAGAGATTACAAACTACAGGGGTTAAATGTGTCAACATGTTTAAGTTATACCTCTGAGTGACATTTTAGCAAACCTAGAGCTTTGTAACGGTGAATTATACTCACTAGAATGCATGATAAAAATATCATAAAGTTTCGTTATTATAAGAGGAAGTTATGATCAAATTCGTATATGAGGGGTTAAAGCATAAACATTGAAAATTATGACTTTGCGGGTAATAACAAAGTGATCAAGGACTTAACAAAGTGGGTAAAATTCTCGAGGCCCTTATATGTAAATAAGAAGGGCTCATAATGCAAAGAATATCCTTTCGAAGAGCCAAGAGCCAAGCTATAATAATTGAAAGATTTGAAAATCTTACAGCAGGTCTCAAGCGGGCCGCGTAAAAATTAACAAGGGCTTACGCGGGCCGCGTCTGTAGCTGAAAGATTTGAAATCTTACAGCAGGTCTCAGGCGGGCCGCGTAAGACTTAACAAAATCTTACGCGGGCCGCGACAGACACCCAGATACAGAAAACATAGACAGCAGCACTGTTCAGCCTTATAACCGACTTTAACAGATCTTTTCAGCAGCATGGGCGACCCCTAACAGTTCCTAGGCACTAGGAAACACTTGTAATGATCTGGGATCCATGCTAGACTTACTTGTCATGATCATGATGGATCAAGAACACTATAAAAGGCCCTTGAGTTGCAACATTGTGTTCACTCATTTCTTCTGCATTTCTAGAGCTTTTTGGAGTTCAAGAACAGACCCTAAGCATCTCTAATCGTGCATAGGACTTCAGGAAGTATGCTTAACCTTTCTTAGCTCAGTTTTTACTTAGTTTTAGCTTAAGAGTCAAACCGTCGTAATTAACGGTTGACTTAACGATTAATCATTAATGGTCCAGTGATTAGTCGAATCAAAGGCAGCTATAAGTTGGTAATTATGTGGGCATTAAACCCTTAAAAGGGCACCCTCTGATTCCCACTCTAACTAGATCAAATGTCGGGTCAAAGTTGCTTAGAAAAAGTCAACAGAATGCTAATTTTCGAATTAACGCATAATTAGCAATGTAGAAGGCATGTAACCTATTTTATCACTCATATAACTTGGTAATAAGTATAAGAACTGGTCTAAGCTCGTGTGATCCGACAATTTTCTGTTTTGACCCGTTTCGGAACCGAAAGTCGCAAAACTTTGACTTTTGCTTTGACTTCTGTTCTGATCCGTTTTAGTAGAGTTTAGAAATGCCTTCGGACTTCCATAGGACCAGGTTACGTGATAGTATAACTCTCTGTGACTGGTTCATTGATTGTCTGCTTCGTTTACAAGTTTCCGTTAATTGCCTAATGATTGACCATAATGCCCTTTTAACCATAGAACGAGAATTTTGGAAATGTGAAAGAACAATAAACTTCGTTACTAATTATTAAGCATGTCCCTAAAATTTCATAGTAGTTCGAGGTCCAGAATAGGAGTTATGCTAAATAGCGCAATTAAGAAACTTTTGTTAATTAAACGACGCACTTAGCATAAAGCCTATCTAAACCCAACTTTTGGCACCAAACCTTTTACACACTGATGTAATATAATATTTTGAGATTTTTAAAGATTTTTAATTATTTTTAACCTGCTCATAACCTAAGGTTATGGCGTTGATTCGATAAATACCGATTATACCCTTTTCGGGCCTAAAATGAGTTCTACATAGTATTTTGACACAAATCTAATTGCTACTGATTTTGTGTAATAAATAAAGTATTTTGAACTATATAACCTGATCAGAAAACTCAGATTTCCTGTTTAATCCGGAAATCGCTTAAAATGGCTTTTTACGCGTATTAAACGCCTAGTACAGCTTTAAAACCATTTTGCCATGTAAGGCTTACTACCTACTGATGTAATTTGTTAAAGTAAGTGGTTTTACTGATTACTTCAGACCCGAACATCAGAATTATAAATAAACTCTTTTATAACTTTTAAATGACCAAAACACCCCTACGGGGCTTATATTGAGATTAAACTCGTTTTGGGCATAATGGAAAGTATCCTACTGATATCACAACATATTTAGGGCACATTAACTTAGGAAACCTATAAGTGACTCTCATGGTTACCCGTTACGCTTTCTGCGCGTTCGGTTCGGTTTATGTAACTAGTTTACATAAATTAGCCGAAACGGGTCAAACCTTATCGTTTTTATCTCAAAATCCAGAAGGTGTTTAGTTCACCCATATTGTACAAGTCTTTAAACTTGTCAGGACTAAAACACATTCTATTCCAGTCTTCGCCTAATCATGCGTTCGAACCGTATCTTTCGTTAAAACTAACCGGTCTAAGCTTAGGCTTAATTAAAGACCCGTTATGATTCTAATAGGTTATTATAAACCTTCGTTCCAGAATAGGAGACCCGGTAAAAGCTACACACACTTGCTATTTGTGATTGGTACTTGCAAAGGTAAATACTTTTAATTTAATTTCCCTTATACGGGCTTGGGGTACGGTATATAAAATACCGCTTGGTCCGGCATTGAATCTTTAATCAAATAGAGATTAAATCATTGATATGCTCTGTTTTGAAATGTTTTGTTGCTTAAAGCCTTTGGGGGGTTAATGACCATGTCCCGGATATCCTTGGCATCATCTTACGAGATGGCCACGACCTGAGCACGGGGTGTAGGCGTACACCCGTTAGTGCATAAATGAATAAATAATGTGGTGTGTCTATTGATCTTTAACCCGGTCCGCGGAACGGGCTACTGTATGCATAAGAAACATGTAATTCGTTTACAAGTATTATATTCAAATAATTATCCCAAGTTATAAAAGTTTGTGCCACGTGCATTCAAATCAATTTTATTAAACTTTTCAAACTGAGTCGGTTGGATGTATTTACCAGTGTAAACTGACGTATTTTCCCAAAAAGGTTAAGTGCAGGTACTACGCGAACTAGGCTGGCTTTTCTCCTAGCGTCCACAATAAGTCTTGCAAGCTTGGATGTCAAAACTGTTGTACAATGTTTCCTATTTTATTTTTGATTCCCCTGTGGATTATTTTCAACTGTTGTGATACTTGATGTTACAATTATATTCGGTTGAAATATATCTATTTTTTGCTTCCGCTGTGGATTTAAATATTGTGTTGTTTAACTGTAATGTTAGCAACTACGTTACAACATATTTAGGGCACATTAACTTAGGAAACCTGTAAGTGACTCTCATGGTTACCCGTTACGCTTTCTGCGCGTTTGGTTCGGTTTATGTAACTAGTTTACATAAATTAGCCGAAACGGGTCAAACCTTATCGTTTTTATCTCAAAATCCAGAAGGTTTTTAGTTCACCCATATTGTACAAGTCTTTAAACTTGTCGGGACTTAAACACATTCTATTCCGGTCTTCCCCTAATCGTGCGTTCGAACCGTATCTTTCGTTAAAACTAACTGGTCTAAGCTTAGGCTTAATTAAAGACCCGTTAGGATTCTAATAGGTTATTATAAACCTTCGTTCCAGAATAGGAGACCCGGTAAAAGCTACACGCACTTGCTATTTGTGATTGATACTTGCAAAGGTAAATACTTTTAATTTAATTTCCCTTATACGGGCTTGGGTACGGTATATAAAATACTGCTTGGTCCGGCATTGAATCTTTAATCAAATAGAGATTAAATCATTGATATGCTCTGTTTTGAAATGTTTTGTTGCTTAAAGCCTTTGGGGGGTTAATGACCATGTCCCGGATATCCTTGGCATCATCTTACGAGATGGCCACGACCTAAGCACGGGGTGTAGGCGTACACCCGTCAGTGCATAAATGAATAAATAATGTGGTGTGTCTATTGATCTTTATCCCGGTCTGCGGAACGGGCTACTGAACGCATAAGAAACATGTAATTCGTTTATAAGTATTATATTCAAATAATTATCCCAAGTTATAAAAGTTTGTGCCACGTGCATTCAAATCAATTTTATTAAAATTTTCAAACTGAGTCGGTTGGATGTATTTACCAGTGTAAACTGACGTATTTTCCCAAAAAGGTTAAGTGCAGGTACTACACGAACTAGGCTGGCTTTTCTCCTAGCGTCCACAATAAGTCTCGCAAGCTTGGATGTCAAAACTGTTGAACAATGTTTCCTATTTTATTTTTGATTCCCCTGTAGATTATTTTCAACTGTTGTGATACTTGATGTTACAATTATATTCGGTTGAAATATATCTATCTTTTGCTTCCGCTGTGCATTTAAATATTGTGTTGTTTAAGTGTAATGTTACCAACTACGTCACGATAATCCCCCACCGGGCTCACCGGTGAATCGTGGAAATATCAGGGTGTGACATGGTGTTTCAACCACTGTTGTCATTACAACAGATGTTGTAACATCTGTTGTCTTTTGCTTTTTGGCAGGAGGAGATGATGGGGTGGCTGTTTTTGGTGGTGAGTTTGGTTTTGGTAGTGGTTATGTGATCATAGATGATGATGGTGGTAGGGCAGTGGTTGTGGTGGTGTGTGGTGATGTGGTGTGTGTTGATACAACAGCTTTGGTTTGGCTATCTTTTTCAGGTTCAATATAGATACCATCGTCAATTCCTTTTTTCTTCCACTTGATCTTCTCCCCCTTTTTGGCATTATCTGGAAAGGGTTCATTCATGAAAAGGACAGTGGGAGGAACCTTTCCAGTGGTACTTTGGATGTGAGCCTTGATAGCTTTGATGTCTGACTGAGTATCTTTAAACCTTGACTCCACCATGTTTGTCAGCATTTGTCCATGTAATGCATGCTGCTGATCAGCCATTTGTTTTTGTTTTTCAAGCAAGGGTTGGAATACATTCCAAAGCTCATTTGCAGCAGGTGCATGTTGTGCAGGTACCTGCGCTGGAACAGTAGTGGATTGTGCTTTTTGTGCTTTTAACAGCTGTTACACCATATCCTTTATTTCAGCAACTGAAGTTTCAAGATTTTCAACTTTGCTCGTCAATTCCTGATATTTTAAATCATCACCCAAGTTAATGGGATCATCTGATTCCCCACCAGCAGTGGTTGTACCAATGTGTGACTTAGGAACTGAATCCCAAAAGTCATTCATTGATGCCCCTTGTTCTTGGTACTGGGGACTTCTTCCTTCAGCACTTGATAACCTTTTGAAGGTACCAGTGGGTATAACAAACTCACTGGTGGTTCTCAGAGGTGCTATTGAAGAAATTGCCTTCAAGGGAGTCTTATGAATGTAACCACTGTCCAGATGTAAACCAGTGGGTTCAACATTTGTAGTGGCTGCTCCACTTCAACTACTGACAGGAGTTACTTGTAACTCCTGCAGTGTAACCTCCTCAGTTGTTGCTGGGATAGCAGAGGTATAAACATCAGACCCAGTAACTTGTGGGAGTATACTCTGAGTGATAGGTGATTGAGAGGAACTGGTTTGTGTCTGAGCTATATCAACTGCATGCAACAAAGGTAGCATGGATTGTGGTAATGTGAGGGGTGAAGATAAGGGTGTTGAAAGAGACATGTCCTTGGGATCAGGACTGAGGAAGATGGATCCGAGTGGGTCCAGAGCTTCATAATGTGGGGTCCCTGTGTTTACAACCTGATCCTTTTGTGAAGATGTAGGAGGAGTTTGAGGCAAGGGTGGAGATCTTTCTTCCATTTGCTGTAAGGAAGTAGCAGCAGTGGTTATTGGTGACATTTGTGTTGTCACCGAGAGTGGCTCTGGGATCTCATCTTCCAGAGGTGCCTTTGTTTTGGGTTTGGGGGGCTTTCTGGATGTTTTCTTTTTGGTCTTTTTGGTAATAGCAGGTGTGGGTTTCAAAGCAGTGGTTGTGCTGCTATGATCACCTGGAGCAGTGGGCTCAGCAGCCGATACCTGAGGAGCAGTTGTAACTGCTAAATTCTGCTCAGGCACCTCTGCTTTTGTTTTCGAAGGTGTTAACATTCTTGAGAATGTCTCTGGTGTTAAACCATTTATTTGAAAATAGGTACCTTGTTTGAGCAAATTTTCATCTTCTTTTCCAAATTTTTGTTTAAAATAGTAGCTTAAAAACCTTGGAAAAAGCAAAAATGATTTGCTATCAACATTTTTTACCAAGTCATTAAAGATCTCCTGGGAATAATTATAATTTTCATTATTTAGAATAGCATATCCCAGACATGGGATCTTTAATGGTATTTCGTTAAAAGCAGTTATTTTATTTGAAACACACATCAAAAGAGTGTGAAATAGAAACCTTGGTGCAGAAGGGAAATAGCCTTTTTGTAAGGTATCTCTTTTTGGTTGTTCTGCATACCTCCTATTCAAGAAATCATTTTTCAACTCAGTTTTAGAGAAAGAAGTTTTACCTTTCTGATCATCGAGTTTAAAGACTTCTGAAATGGATTGTGGAGTAATTTGAATCGCTTTGCCCTGTATAGAGGAGTTAATGGCTATCAGTTGTAACAGTTCTTGATTTGGATACCGAGGTGCTGCCGGTTTGTCCAGTGATTGTAATCAGTGTTATATCAATCAGAAAGTAGTTTAAAGTGATTTGCAAGCTGTTTCAAAGTCTATTTCTATGTTTCCGCCTTTGAAATAGATTAAAACTCCTCTGAACGACTCGTTTGGGTCACAACACGATCCCACAAGTGGTATCAGAGCTCAGGAAGAGGAGTTCTTACCGATTCAGCTCAAAATTTCTGTTTTCTACACCTTCTTTTCAAATTTAACAACTTTTCATGGTTAAAATCGGCTAATCTTCTCACATATTGTGTAAAACAGTGTTTTAACAAACCCTTGAGGGTTTCAGAACAAAATTAGGATTAAAAGTGATAAAAATGGACTAAAAACGTAATTCCGCTTGAACGAACAATTTCTGATTCCGCTTCAAAGTCGTTATTCTGCTTGAAATTTTCAAGTGAAATCAGTGATTTCGCTTCAGTCTGATTCCGTTTGAAAGTTGCTGGTGATTTCGCTTGAAATCGTAATCTCGCTTGAGTGATTTCGCTTGAGTGAGTATTCCGCTTGAATTGGCTATTCCTCTTGAATAGTAATTTCGCTTGAAAAGTGTTGTTTTTGAAAAACGTGTTACCGAATCATGAATGAAGAATTTTATAACGCATTCGCCACATCTCCGACTACTCCGGCTTCCACTGCTCAAAACATGAATTTGGAAAATGAGACTGGAACAATGCAAAAACCCCGAAGCTAATGAGCATTGAGGAGTATTACGGATGGAAAGATAGGTTTGAAAATTGGGTTCAAGCAAACCATTTGAGATCTTCGGAATGTATTTTGAAGAAGTATGTTCTACCACGTACGGATCTGCAAGTTGAAAAAGAAATCTCGGAATTCAATGACAAAGAACGTGACATGTACAAAGCTGAAAAGATGATGATTAGTCTACTTCAACAAGCCATCAAAGAAGACATCTTTGTGTTGCTTCAACATGACAAGACATCAAAATCAATTTGGGATGCTCTTAAAATCAAGTTTGAGGGGAGTCTGAGTTGGTGCATACATCTTAATATTAAATTGTTAAAATTGTGAAATTTATTGTGAGGTAGAGTCTGTGTAGGAAGGGCTAGGTTACAATACTGGAATTGATGCTACTGATGAATTTAAAGAATCAAGAGATCTGATTCTGAGCAAAAGGAGATCCAGGTTTTCGATCCCAGAACAATTCAATTGGGAGTTTGCTAGAGAAAGAAGAGTTTAAAGAAAGGCGAAAGTCAGGTTAAGATTCTGGAAGCCCGAAGACTGATAAAGACTGAAGACGTTGAAGACTCGACACTTAAGACTCGTCAACATCTGAGGGGGAGTCTGTTGGTGCATACATCTGTCGACTTCGTCTTGTATCGAGTCTTGTACTAGATTGTTAGATTAGGGCACGTTGTTCGAGAAAATAGAAAATTTAAGTATAAAATAGGTTGATTCCGCTTGAAAGTGTACATGGTGGTTTCAAGCGAAATCAAGTATGTTAATTCCGCTTGAGTGATGATTTCGCTTGAATGGAGATTTCGCTTGAACAAGTGATTCCGCTTGAGCATGTTCAAGCGAAATCAGAACTCTATAAATAGCCTTTCAAGCAAGATCAGTTGTAAAAGTTCTTGATTTGGATACCGAGGTGCTGCCGGTTTGTCCAGTGATTGTAATAAGTTTTATTTCAATCCGAAAATAGTTTAAAATGATTTGCAAGCGGTTTCGAAGTCTATTTCTCTGTTTCCGCCTTTGAAATAGATTAAAACTCCTTTGAACGACTCGTTTGGGTCACAACACGATCCCACAACCACCACCACTACACCTGCCACCACCAACACCACCACCACCGATCTGTCTCCTCTCTAAGCTCATAGAAATCCAAGTTGACGTCATTGAAATCCAAACCCTGGTCGTCGTTGAGAGTGAACTCCGCCAGACTCGCGACATTCGCACTCCACCTTGCTGGAGCCGCAAACGGCGGCGATACAAGTTAATTTTCCGGTGGAGTCTGTGGTGCAATCGGTGTGAGCCCATAACTGACCCGACCAGGAAACGGGTACTCGGAGGGTTCAGTATTTACCCAGGGTGAGAGTGAAGCCGGTGGGATCAAAGCCGTCCTCGTCCTCGGAGATCCAGGCCATCGTCGGAGAACAGGCTGCCATGAGGTCTCAAAGGCTCTCTGTAAAGAAGTCGGTTGGCTTATGCTTCCTGATGGCACCACATTTCGTAAGATAATAAACACTTCTTTTATCATTGATTAAGGAATTTCTTTATCAGTTGTTGCTCGGATATGAGACTTTTAAAACTTTTATTATTGTTTTTTGTGAAACAACTGCTGAAAATCTTAAATCTGTGAATTCTTTTTACGTAGAATTTCTTCTTTTTAACTGTTGATTTTTGGGGTTCAAGTTGTGGATGGACTTACAGAATTTGTGCAAATGAATCAAGCAGTTTGGGTGTCTGGATCTGACAAAAATCTGAGCGGTCGTTGTGGTGGGGGAAGTGGTGGGAGACGGTGGGAGTAGGTGATGGTGGTGGTAGGGAAGTTATAGAGAGAGATAGAAATGTGATATAGAGAGAGAAAGATTATTTTATATATGTATTATCTTCTTTAAAGATGATTAATATATATATTATTTTTATATTATTTTTTATGATTATTTATTTTAATATTTAGGGTAAAATGACCAAGATACCCTCATGTGGGGTCCAATTGGTCAGAACTAACCATAAAAATTAACCGAGTTATGGCTAAATGACATAATTTGTAACAGTTTGTAAACATAAATTATGTTTTCAGTAATTATTAAAGACAAAAGACACAGTTTGCAATAAGTGACATACATAAAGGACGATTTTTGTAATTTACTCTTCTAAAATATATAACTTTTTTTTATTACTTAATATATAAAATTACATTTATTTAACTAATGTAATAAACGAGGTTTTTAAAGTTATATTTTTTATTATTTAGTATAAAAATTACATATATTTAACGCCTGTAATACACATGGTTCTAAGCTATAATTTATATAACAACATTGTCAATTCCTTTTCAGAATGGTGGATATAATAAGTAAATTATTATTATTATTATTATTATTATTATTATTATTATTATTATAAAAATAAAATATTAAAATTATACCTAAACATATGTTATTGTACCCTGTTCTAATTATAAGTGAATTATTATAATTATACTTAGCCAAGGAAAGATCTTAAGCCAAGCCAAGCCACTATACTAAAAGATCTTAAGCAAAGAAAAGTTCTCAAGCCAAGTCAAAGAAAGACTAATCTGAAAAGACTTGAGCCTTGTTGAAAGTACTCGGCTAATAACCTTCAACAGGCTAAGAACTTTCAACCAAATGACAGTTGTCGGACACGTGGCAGTCATAGGTTGGTTGACCTGAAAGGATTTTTCTAAGCCTTTACACGAGATTGAAAAGGCTCATTGAGCCGCTACAATTGGCTATTTTATATATTTTAACTGGTCAATAGCTAAAATAGAGATTTTCTCATTAAATTAACATAGTTACAGAAATAGAGAACAATAAGTGTTAACTATTCAAAAGGCTCATATCAAACACACAGCCATCACTAGAGTGTTCTTATCACATTATATAGTTGCCTTTTAAAATAATCCAAGTTGAATATCAAATGGCGGATGTATGTATCTTCCTGCATTGAGAAACTCAATAGCTTGTTGATATTTTAGAGGGAAGAACACATTAATGAAGGGTCTTACCATTGTGTTGTTATTCCATTTGGCATTATGTTCTATGTTAACAAGTTCTATTGCAGTAGACACTTTCTCCCCATCTGAACCCATCAAAGATGGTGATACCATTCTTTCATCTGGAGGAAAGTTTGAACTGGGATTCTTCAGCCCCGGTAACTCCAAGAATCGATATTTGGGAATATGGTACAAAAATGTTTCGAATGGCGCCGTTGCCTGGGTTGCAAATAGAGATACATCACTTAACACTACTACAGGCATTGTCGAAGTCAATAGTAGCGGGATCCTGCAACTTGTTTCTGTTGGTAATACTAATACCACTATCTGGTCATCTTCTGTTGTATCATCAAAGAAAATTATTAATCCAGTGGCAAAGCTTTTAGATAATGGAAATCTTGTTATAAGGGAGGGCAGCAGGACTTTATGGCAAAGTTTTGATTACCCTGGAGACACCTATCTTCCGGGTATGAAAATCGGTATGGACTTCATTACAGGTATAGACAGAAAATGGGTATCATGGAAGAGCCTTGATGATCCTTCTCCAGGTCCGTACGTCTTGTGGATGGATACAAATGGTTTCCCACAGGTATTTGAGAAGCGCAGTTCGGTTTTGCACACAAGGTTTGCACCATGGAATGGGGTTAGCATTATTGATCTTCCTAGATTGACAGGAAACCTAGCTTCAGTTATAAACGATTTTGTTATGAATGAGAAGGAAAGATACTATATTATTGAAGTTGCTGGGTCGATTGTGTCAAAGGCGTATTTGAACCCTGATGGCGATATCAAACTTATGACTTGGAATGACAGCACCCATACTTGGCAAACCATTATAGCTATCGTACTTAATGATAGTTGTGCACCATATGGACTATGTGGTCCATACGGGACCTGTAACATTAGAAACCAAGTCCCCATTTGTAGCTGTATGGAAGGATTTGCGCCCAGACGCCCAGAGGAATGGAACATGGCAAACTGGACAAGTGGGTGTGTACGGAGAACTCCTTTGGATTGTGGTAATAAGAATGGTAATGGGAGTGTGTTTAATAGAGTTTCTGGCGTGAAAATCCCAGATACCCGAAGTTCATGGTACAATTTGAGTATGAAACTAGACGAATGTAAGACGGAGTGCAGGAGGAATTGTTCTTGTACAGCGTATGCAAATTCAGATATTACAAATGGTGGAAGTGGATGTCTGCTATGGTTTGGTGATCTAATGGATGTTAGAGAATCGGATGGCACTCAAGATCTTTACATTAGAGTGGCCCTCCCTGAATCAACAAGTAAGCACCCTTTGTTTTAGTTGATTTTTCATTGCAAGACAATAGAGGAGGCTTTTTTTTTTTTCTTTTTTGGGAAAATAATTAAAATAGGCAAGTTGACTGTAAACATTTATTTAACATTAACAAAATAAGCATTGAATTTTACATGTGCCGGCTATGAGAGATGAGCCGGATTATCGTAGTGTGGGATATGAAAGAGGCAAATTGTCGGAGTGTGTGCTATGAGGTAGCAGGATTGGCATTGACGTTTACCCTAGTTTCAAGTCGGCTATGAAGGAGCTCGATTATCGGACTATGAGCTATGGAGTAGCCTATTAGCGGAGTGTGAGCTGTGAAGAGCCCGGTTATCAGGACGTGGGTTGTGAAGGAGCCATCATTGGTCATTTGTCCTCTAATTTTTTTTGAATGGCTAACGTTGCACACCATGGGGATTGAACCCCTGACCTCTCCTATCCTAAGCAACTCGCTAACACCACTGGACTATTCCCAAGTGGATTTGTCCTCTAATTAGTTGTTTTGAATTGCCTATTCGAACACTTGTTTTGTTAATTTTCAAGGTTTACTTGCCTATTTTGATTATTATGATTATCCCTTTTTTTCTTTAAAAACTAATGATTGAAAAGTCAATTACTTATATTTTTCTGAGAAAAATGCGAGAAGTGGTTTATTGATATTTCACCTATAGTTTATATCCTTTTAAAATTACAACTACAGTCCTAAACTTTTGCACATTCGTTCTCGCATAGTCCCTAACATAAGTGAGAGTTAATTTTCTCAGTTAACTTTTATACGATAAGGTTGTTTGTACGTAAACCGCTTACCCTAACCGCAAACTTTGTTTTTTTTTTTTTTTTAATCTAAATAATAACAAATTTTAATATAAAAAATAAACTAAAAATACATAATTTAAAAAATAAAAATACATAATTTAAATTAAACTAAAAACCAGAAAATAAATTAAAAGAACGACAATTTTAAAAATAAAACAACCTAAAAATCCGGTAAATGGCTCATCGGCCAACCCCATTTTGCATCGCTTCCAGCGAGAAATCAGACCGAACCGATGGAACCATAGGTTGTGAAAAAAAAAATGGTTAAGTTGTTGCCCAAACATACAAGCCTATGGTATGGGTTGAGTAGGAGGAGGTTGTGACATATATCTTTCACCACCGAAAACAACATCTCGGCTTGAACCTACACCTCTTTTACTCGAACCGATACCTCTTTTGCTCGAATCGGTTCCTCATTTACTTGAACCGGCACCTCTAGATTTTTTTGAGAATCCGTTAATATAGTGTTTTGGTAAGAAAGGATTTTTAGAGTGTGTGTGTTTAAATTATTTGGGTGAAAGATATATATATATATATAGTTTAAAAAAAGTTCTTTTTTTAATGAATTTGACCGTTGACCAACGGTCAGATTTCTCGAAATCAACACAACTCATACGGGTGAACCCGCTGGTGACTATCCGGGCAGTACCCCATCCCCCTTACAATACGGGGTATACATACTAAGGGGAGGAGGGGTGGTTCACTAGTGATAGTTTCTATCACTCCCACTATCCAATCAAATCATGCCATGTCATCACCCAATATTCTATCACTAGTGATAGAAATGTATGAGGGGTGGTCACCAGTGATAGAATTCTATCACTCCTAAATTTTTATAATTTTTATTTTAAAATTAAGCTGCCACGTTTCACAAATGAATGATTGCCATTTACATGCAGAGCCTTATTTCACAAATGAATGATTGCCATTTTCATGAATATGTACACGTTTTACATGCAGAGCCTTATTTCACAAATGAATGATTGCCATTTTCAACGCGTGATAGCTTTAACGCGTTCAAAAACTAACGCGTTGATTTATAGCCGGCGGCGGTGTTCCGTTAGTTTATAACACGTGATCGGGGTGGTATAACGGACCACCCCGTGTGCCCTAACAATTAGTAAGACTATTCCGTTGTTTAATGTTGCATAATTCTTTATGTATTGAAGGTCCTACAACCCCTGGCTCCGCTTCCAACAAAAAGAAAACCATAACTATAGTGATTGTGTCAACCTCAATATGTTTGGTCCTGGCTGTTGCAACTCTTGCAAACTGTGTAAGAATAAAGAAGAAAAGGGATCACATGAGAAGACAAGGTAAGGCCTGTTGGTAATCGAACATGCGAATCACAGGTTTTGAATATGAAAATTGAGAATCAAAAGAAGAATAAACTTGCTTGTATTGAATGAAAAGTGATGATTACAATTGACATACATGAACCCTATATATACTATACGAATAGATGCGATTGTAGAGACATATCTCTTCACGAACGGTTGCAACTCTTGAACTTGTGGTTGAGATTGATCTTGAAGAGGTGTGTCTCCTTGTGAAAAATCACGTCTCTTTGTTTCTGTGATGTTAGGCGTCGAACTAACAGGTACGTCTCCTGGAGATGTCGCTTGATTAAGTTTGTAGGTTACAAACTTTCATCTTGTCGCTTCCGGTCCTCGCACTTACTAACTAATCTAATTACAACATAAAACTAACTAATACTAATTACAGAACGACCCCTATACCTATATTTAGTTTAAAACTTCAATACTCCCCCGTAAACTAAATATAGTTTAACAAAGGTCTTCAACTTGCTTGACTTGCAGTAGCATTGGTCCCTCTTCCAATGCGAGGTTGGCTTCTTGTTGCGTGTCTTTCTCCTTTTCCTTCCACTTGGTGCAATCTTTTGCAAAATGACCAAGTTCTCCACAATCATAACATCTGAACTTGCTCTTGTCTTGGTTTCTTGGACCCATATCTTTTCCACGTCCTCTTCCTCCTTTGAAAGATCCTTGTCCTTGACTTCTGCCATGGTTTTGAACACCACGACCTTTTCCATGATGCAAACTTTCAAATTGGTTATCTGCACGTGCCATCATGAGTCCTCCTTGATTATTATCTTCTTGCTTGTCTTGACTTTTGAGACGTTCTTCAAAAGCTATTATTCTTCCCACTGCTTCTTCAAACGGCATTTTGTCTATTTCTGAATATTGTTCGATATTTGCCACGATGGGTAGGAACTTCTTCGGAACGGAGATAAGTAACTTCCTTACGAGTTTCTTGTCTTTGATAGTGGTACCGAGAGTTTTAAATTTGGCTTTTATACCACTCAACTTGCTTGCGAAACTACTTACTGTTTCGTTCTCATCCATCTTTAAGACTTCTAGTTCGCTCCTCAAAGTTTGTAGACGTGCTTTCTGAACCATATCTGCTCCGAGATAACGAACTTTGATTGCATCCCATACTTCCTTTGCTTTTTCGTATTACGCAACTTGCATCAAAACATCTTCCGGTAGCGTTTGGAAGATAAGTGCTTTCGTTGTGTGCGCCTTCTTTTCATTTATCCCTTCCGTTGAAACAACTGTTTCCCAAAGACTATATGCCTTCAAGATTGTTTCCATCATAACTGCCCATTGGGTATAATTCGTCTCTTTCAATTTTGGGCATTGAAGAGATACATTCCCTTGCTCATGGAGTGACGTTGATGCACTTCCTTCTTTTTCTGTCATGCCTCCTTTCTTTCTCGCCTTGCTTTTCTTGCCTATCTTGCTTGTGATCGGATGATCCCTTTCTTGACCTTGTAGATCAAATTTCTTACTTAGTACTTGCGTCTGGCCAACTTGCTAACCAGGTTCTTGCGTTTCTGACCGACTTGCTAATCAGATTTTTATGTACCCTGACCCACTTGCTAATCAGGTTCTGACCGACTTGCTGATCAGATTCTTGCTAACTTGCTATTGCGAATTTGATCAAAACTATCCAACCAACTTGCTAATTGGACTTAATTTGATCGACCTGCTGTACTTGCTTTTTCTTGCTTTGACCAAGAATGGTCGTTTCTTGCTAGACTGAATCGTGAAGATTCGACGTGCTACTTGCTATTTTGAACCAAACGGTCCGGAACTTGCTATTTGAACCAAGAATCGGTTTGACTTGCTAGAACCGATACGGGTTCGATTTCTTGCTATACGTATCGTTTATGATTCAAAAATTGACTTGCTTACTTTAAAAACATGCTAATGATCCCCTTTTCAACGTACAAAAAACTTGATTTCTTTTTTCCTTTTGAACATCAGTTCCACAATTAGTGTGATTCCAATATGGTTTTGCAAAAAAAAAGTCAAACTTGCAATTAGATTAAAACTCGTGATCTTGTTTATGATTCTTTAATGAATCAGTAACAACAAATTAATTGGAATCAAACCAAAACAACTTTGACCCTTTTTTTTTTTACACAGAACCGATGACCCTATTATTCCTTTATTGTGGTTCGACTAAATCAAAAGAAAAAAAACGTACTTACGAAATCGAACACGTCGCCCGGTTCTCTGATTCTCTGATTCAATCGGCAAACCCAGATTATCGTTTCTTGCTCGTAATCTTGCACTGAGATCTTTCTTTCTTGCTTCCTGGATCGATTAACGTGGTGCTCTGATACCACTGTTGGTAATCGAACATGCGAATCACAGGTTTTGAATATGAAAATTGAGAATCAAAAGAAGAATAAACTTGCTTGTATTGAATGAAAAGTGATGATTACAATTGACATACATGAACCCTATATATACTATACGAATAGATGCGATTGTAGAGACATATCTCTTCACGAACGGTTGCGACTCTTGAACTTGTGGTTGAGATTGATCTTGAAGAGGTGTGTCTCCTTGTGAAAAATCACGTCTCTTTGTTTCTGTGATGTTAGGCGTCGAACTAACAGGTACGTCTCCTGGAGATGTCGCTTGATTAAGTTTGTAGGTTACAAACTTTCATCTTGTCGCTTCCGGTCCTCGCACTTACTAACTAATCTAATTACAACATAAAACTAACTAATACTAATTACAGAACGACCCCTATACCTATATTTAGTTTAAAACTTCAATAAGGCCAACATGCTGTTTATCCTTAAAAGTCCATCAATCCGGGTTGTATATATTTTATCTCGGTCAAATTAAAAAGAGTTAAAGGGTCATTTACGTCATGTGATTTGCTCAGTTTTGACATTTCAGTCAAAATTTTAAAATTGTATCATTTTCCTTTCTGACATTCTTGAAACGTATAATTTCAGTCTAAAAAATAACCCAGTTTAAAAAAATCAATTCCAAGGACGTAAATGGCAAATAAAGTATTGGGAGTACGGACACATAACTTCAACAATTCTTTTTTTTTAAATTTCTTGTTGTTGTTTGTTCTTATTATTACCACACACAGTTGGGGAGAAGCGTTTGGTACCGAGTACCGGTACAGAATTTCCCATACGAATTATTTTTGGTACCGATTCGGTACCCGCTTTTTGACGTTTTCGGTTCGATACCTGTATTTTACTGAATTTTACCTTTAAATACCGGTACGTACGATCCCGAACTTTTTCGGTGCCGGTACGTACGATTCCGAACTTGTATTTGTCGATTTACCAATCGGGTTTTCTTTTTATTTAGAATATCCCCTTGCAACAAATTGGTTTGTGAGATTTAGGAGGGACCAAATTCCACATACCATTTTTATGTAGAACATTAAACTCATTGTTTGTAGCATTGTGCCATTATGGATCTTTTAAGGCTTGTGTGTTTAGTTCAGTATTGGTGGGAATAGGATGTAGGTTTGAGGTATTAACAAACTTTAGATTGTAATACTTGGGGTTTGGTTTACGGTTTCATGGTGGCAAACATGCTGGGCTGGGAATATTGGGCGTGGAAGTCGTAGAGGTTTCAAGGGACAAGGGTGAGGTGTGTGCAGTAGCCATAGGTGACGAATGAGAGGATAATGGTGAAGGAGATTTTTGTGGAGAATTCGATGGTGCATATGTTTGGATGTGAAGGTGCACTCATGTGAATTAGAGGGTGTCGTAAGTAATGTGGTGAGTGAAAGGAGGTGATTGTGATAGAAACAAAGGAATGTTGGGAGATATGATTGGAGGGGGTGGCGATTGAGGTATAGTAGGAGTAGGTTTGAGAGAAGGTTGAGGTTGCATTTTAGTAGGTCGATTTAAGAAGTTGACTCTCTTTAGGGTTTTGGTAGGGAAATTCATTTTGGATGAATTCTACATGTTGTAAGACGAGGTGCGAGATCAAGACACTTGTATGCCAACTTGGAAGAGGAATATCCAAGGATTACACATCGAGTAGATCGTTGATGAAGTTTTGACTTTGCGTAAGGACGCAGGCATGGATAACAAAGACAATCAACTGGTTTGAATTTTATGTAGGTGGGTGATTTTCCATACATAACATCATATGGACTCTTAGAATCTAGAATCGGTATTTAGACTAGACTTCCTATCCAAGCTAGACTCAAATTCGTATAAGCTAGAAATACAAATTTACCCCAATAAATATTTTAAAACAAACTAATAATTATCTTCTTAGTTATTCAAGCTTCGAACTCTTGATTTCTTTATTCGAAATTACGCCAACAATCCATGGTTGATTATATGCTTTCTTCCGTAAAAATAATTTCATATATCACTTTGTATGTAATTCTCAGTGCAAGAACTCAATGAAGACTCTACCTCTGATGGCCAAAACAAAGATATTGATTTACCATCCTTTAGCTTATCTATTATTGCTAAGTCTACAAATAACTTTTCGATAGCTAATAAGCTTGGACAAGGTGGCTTTGGTATCGTTTACAAGGTAACTAATATTTAGAAATTTAGAGATTAACTATTTGAAATTTTGTGAGGCTCTTATCAGAATGAGTATCTTGAACATGAAAATATCTAATAAAAAGTAAATCATATATTTGTAATACCTCAGGGTGTGCTGGAGGATGGTCGAGAAATAGCCGTGAAGCGGTTGTCAAAATTTTCAAGGCAAGGGCTTGATGAGTTCAAGAATGAAGTTAGGTGTATTGCCAAACTCCAACATCGAAATCTTGTGAAGCTTTTAGGATATTGCATTCAAGGAGATGAACCAATGCTGATTTATGAATACATGGCCAACAAAAGTTTGGATTTAACAATATTTGGTTTGACTCTCTTTCCTTAAAATTCAGGATACAGTCACAGTAGTACAAAAGTTGGCATATCAACCCTTGAAATTATGAAACAATCCATCACTAAGCAAAAACTAAGCAAATAGTTAATTTATGTAGATGTAAGCAGGAGTTCAGTGCTTGATTGGCCCAAAAGATTCAATATTATCCATGGGATTGCTCGAGGGCTTCTTTATCTGCATCAGGATTCTCCGCTTCGGGTTATTCATAGAGATTTGAAAGCCGCAAATGTTTTGTTGGACAATGACATGAACCCTAAGATATCAGATTTTGGGCTTGCTAGAAGATTTAAAGGCTACGAGACTGAAGCCAATACCAACAAAGTGGTTGGAACATAGTAAGACCTATATAAAACCAAAGATAGTAATGGCATATGTTATATCACCGTTTAAAATGGCGACTTACAATCCCTAAATGCACACAATGGCCAGGGTTTAAACCCTCACCACCAATGCCATTAGGTCACAGACTTCTTTGAAAATCTCATTTACTTATTAAGGGTCTAGCTAAATGGTTCTTTAGAACTATATGCACAGACATATAAATATACTTGCACGGTGGAGTATTATTTTAAAAATGCGCACATTTATTAGTAGTGATTGGATAACATTTTAATTTGCAGCGGTTACATCGCTCCAGAATATGCAGTGCACGGGCATTTCTCAGTTAAATCGGATGTATTCAGCTTTGGAGTTTTGGTGTTGGAAATAGTAAGTGGGAAGAAAAACCGTGGGTTCTCTGATGAAAAACAAAGGGATAACCTTCTCGGACATGTAAGTTTAATCCACTTATTCAACTATTGTAAAATGTTTGGACAAAAGTGACCACAAGAATAATCCCTTGTATATATGCTTCTACTTTGCTCTAATTCTGACATTTTTTAGGCATGGAGACTTTATAAAGAAAACAAATCCCTCGAGCTTGCTAGCTCTCAATTAAGGGATGTGCACATTGATTCCGAAATACTCCGATCGATACATATTGGCTTGTTATGTGTGCAAAATGATGCCAGAGATAGACCAACTATGTCATCTGTGGTTGCAATGTTGGATCGCGAGAGTACATTACCTCCACCGAAACAACCTGCATTTGTCACTGAAGTAAGTTCGCGTGAAGCTAGTGCTCTTTCATTGATGCCACCACATAATTCGGTTAATAATGTCACCATAACGGTTTTAAATGCTCGATAGAATGCTTGGTCTTTCATGTATATGTTCATATAGTGTGACTAGTGGGGAACCCGCGCGTTGCAGCGGAGTCGACAATATGGGCCGAGAACATAATTTAAATCCGAAAACGTTAAAAAAATGTATATACGTTGTGTGTGCGTGTATATAAAAGCACTCGCGCTTCGTGGCTGCAACGTACGGGAAACCCTTATGATAAATGGGGAAACCCTATGAGACTTAGTAGTTAAGGTAGATCCAGTAACTATCTCTATATATACTTAAAAAATACGATCATCTGTTTCCAAATCATCATTCATGCCATCATAAAAAAAATAAGACTAAGGTAAGATATATAGACATATAAAAGCATGAAAACCCACTCATGTAAATAAATTATTAATCTAAAGACAAAAAATAACACTTTCTACTTGATCCTTGTAAGCAATGACCAGCTCGAGTGTTACCTTATAAATGGATCAATATTAGTATCATTGTTTTTAAAATTCCACCTAAGGAGCCCTGCAAAAAAGAAAATGTAAGCAATAGCAAATTATATTAAAAAATTGTTAAAAAGAAAGCGTTAATTGATACATGAAAGATTAAATTAAGCATATATATGTTAAAAATATATAGTGCAGCGATATAAATGAATGAAATTTCCCGTGCTTCGAGGCGGGTTTCTGGAAATATCAATTCATTTCGCTAGAGTACCGGTACTACCAGCATTCAATATAGCAGCAGAGAGATAAAAGCGTCTACCGATACGTATTTTGTTCACACGACATCACTTTAATTCGGTACTTGCTATAGCTTACCGTGCGTTGTGGCGGAGATACTTTATGCGACAAATAACCTTTTATTAAAATGTTGCTATTATTATAAGAAAATGCAAATGATTGGTGACTGATGACAGTAGAATTAGAAAGCCATAAAACTGTATCTATGTTTACAGTATCCTAACTTTTGACATCTAGTTCAAAAAGATAATCCTTTTAGGCAACTACAACTCAATTGTATGTTGTGTTTTGATAAAAAAGGAATGATGATGTATTTGATATCTCTTAATTGTTGAATGAAACGAACACACACACACCTAAATCATGAACACATACAACACAGTGGAGAAAGCTTCAAACTTTGGTGTTGATTTTGTAATTTCTATTCGAATCGGATGAAAATCATACAACCAAGTTGTCAATCAAAGTTAAGAAATCAATTGAAATTGATACTATAACTTGCTACATATGCCTTCTACTATGTATCATAATGAATGAACCATAAAAAAACAGAAAATGAATTACAATCATGCCAACCTACTTAATTCATACCCAAGCAAGCAACTGCAGATCGCCTTCTCCCCCATTGTTGAAAGGGATATCATGTCAAATACCAAACAAAATGCACAAAGAACAAATGAATTTCAAAACAAAAGTATATCAATAAATCAGTTCTATCATAAACTTGAGTTCTAATTCTAATTTTCAAACTATACTTGTGTCCTTCCCTTGGAATAATGATAGTTTAAAATTAAGTTATATAAAGCTTGCTACATAATTTTTGTTTTGTAAACTGTAAAATCGTTGCAGCTTATTTCCAAAATATGAATAATTTCCAAACATAAGTTTAAGTTTCCCTTACATACAAATCATCAATTCATAAAACCAATTAAAACATATAGTTGTCATCAATTTACCTCAATGAACGACTTCCCTGAACCATTAGGCTTGCCCTAATTTATCCAACCCTCACCCTTCGCTCCTATAATATCAACATTCCACACGGTACCCCTTCCTTATTCCAAGTTCACATCATCAGCTAGGGTCATCCTCGATTTGTGTGTCTGATTCACATGTTACAAAAAATTAACAGATTCTATAAAAATATTTGAACAACAAGAACAGGAACAAGAATAGGAACAAACCTACAAATCGGTTAGGGTTTCTTCAAATCGGTGTTCTACATCTCCAGTTATTCGTCATCCAAATGGAGAGGGATAGAGGAGGCTAGGGTTCCAGATCGAGAGAAAAAATGAGATTGGAGAGAGCGTGAAATGAACTTAGCTAGGGTTCCAGGTTGTAATGGGGATTTGTATGGTCCAGGCCTGAGTAAAGAGGGGATGGGAGTGGAAACGAAGCGAGTCTTCAATTCGCTCAAACCATTCAATGGACTACAGAGGTGTAAGATTAGGTATAAGTTGAGGAAGAGAGGGGCAGGATGGGAAGAAAAATTGTTAAAAATGGAGATTTGTTCTTACCTTTTAGACTGCCATCTTAATATTTTGTTGAAAATTACTATGTAGTACATAGGAGATGCTTTATATAGTATTATAGATATAACATTTACTTAAAAGTAGGTTATATATCTTTTGTGACAAGCAGATTTTTGTAATATAAATAAAGTGTTGTTCAACTTGTATTTTTTTTTGACGGCAAATTTGGATCACTGACGGACCACTTGAGTATCATCGTGCCACGAGCGAAACCACCCGATCATATCCATCTCCACTAGGCATAATGCCTATACACCAATTCAGGAGGAAACCCAATAAATACGGGAAAACCCCCTTTGTGGGAATCGAACCCAAGACCTATTGGTCCCAAAGACTTATCCCACCTCCAAGATGCCCCAAGATGTTCAACTTGTATTTAGAGGCTTGAATTATGCTGGTTTAAATTAAGGCAATATTCATCTAAATCTTATCTGGATCTATGAAAATCAAACATAGCTAACATATACATGTGTAATGTTCTTGTTTGAGTCAATATAGTATACAAGCACACCATAATTATATATGGGTATAATTAGTCAAATGGTGAAATGTCTGGATTAGGATTCTTCTCATTCAAAATAATACGAAGAATCAATGGTACAAAGATATACAACCTCGAACGGTGTATGGTTCCGAATAAGGAGACAAAAGAGATTACTATTAGAAGACTTCAAAACAAAATGAGTTGGTTATATGAAAGCGTCGTATTATTGGCAAACTTGAACCCTTAAATCGACACCTTCAATACGAGTCGTATCGTATAGGCCTATACGGGTCCTATTGCTTTTTCAATTTCCAATAAAGACTGATGTGTCAGATTTTGTCTATTTAGCTGGACCTATATGGGTCGTATAGACCCCTTGAATTCTCAAAAAAAAACAAAAGATAAAGAAAAAAAACAATGGGGTTAGTTGATAAATTTGGGGTCAATACGAGGGCGTATAGGCTTATACAGATCGTATAGACCCCCTGATTTATCAATTAAACCCTTGTTTTTTTATTTAGAATGTAGGGGGTCTACATGATAAAGTTTTAAAAACGTTTTTTTGTTTAAAAAATAAAAGAATTCTTTTATTAAACTTTGTTAAAACTATGATTAAATGTATACAAAATTTGTAAAAAAAAAAAGCTAAACTTTAATTAACCCTTGTTTTTTTTTTGTTTTTTTTTTTGTTTTGTTTTTTTTTTTTTTTTTGAGAATTCAGGGAGGTGTACATGATAAAGTTTTAAAAATGTTTTTGTTTAAAAAATAAAATAATTCTTTTATTAAACTTTATTAATATTATGATTAAATGTATACAAAAATTTGTAAAAAAGAAAAACCAAATTTAATTAACCCCTTATTTGTTTTTGATGTTCACGGGTCGTTCTGCTGTGCAGGGTTCGACAATGATCCTTCCGCAGGTTCACCTACGGAAACCTTTGTTTTTGAGAATTCAAGGGGTTTACATGATAAAATTTTAAAAATGTTTTTGTTTAAAAAATAAAAGAATTATTTTATTTAACTTTGTTAAAACTATGATTAAATGTATACATAAATTTGTATAAAAAATCAAAGTTTAATTAATCCTTATTTTTTTTCTTTTTTGAGAATTCAGGAGGTCTACATGATAAAGTTTTAAAAATGTTTTTTGTTTAAAAAGTAAAAGAATTCTTTTATTAAACTTTGTTAATACTGTGATTAAATGTATACAAAAATTAGAAAAAAAAAAACAAATGTTAATTAACCCCTTGTTTTTTTTCTTCAGAATTCAGGGGATCTATATAATAAAATTTTAAAAATGTTTTTTGTTTAAAAAATAAAAGAATTCTTTTATTAAACTTTGTTAAAAATATGATTAAATGAATACAAAAATTTGTAAAAAAAAACCCAAAGTTTAATTAACCCTTGTTTTTTTTAGAATTCAGGGGGTCTACATGATAAAGTTTTGAGTGAATTGAAAGTTTTGTCTTTTATCTTTATACCAAGTTTCAAGCGGGTGTCCTTTGTCTTTAAAAAATTACCCCCTCTATGCCTCGTCTAGAGGTGGACGAGGGGCAATTGGTGCTTCATTTCTAAGAAATTTTCCTCCGGTCTTTCGATGGTAAACTATTATAACTATTATATGCCGCCAATGGCTGAGATGTTCAGTCGACTCCCTCCCCCCCTGTGGATCGACGATCAAGAGGGCAACCAGCCTTACCAAAAGGGGGGAACTTGATCTGGGAGTAAAACGAACCTCGAAACTTTTGGTTTGGTTTCGGTCTGGTCCTGTTTTGGACCATTGCACACAAAAATCCCAAACGTTTAAATGTTGCTTGGCCAATAAAACCTATGTATTCGCCGGCATTTTTAACAAGGTAGTCAACGTTTGACGATTGCAATGTGTTTTGTACTTTATGTTTCAAAATCTTACACGATTTGTCCTTTGAGCCTAACCCAGTTACTTTTTTTTTTTAGTTAAGTCAGATCACATAAGGCTATTTTAGTCTTTTTAGTCATTTATTTTGAAATAAATTAATAAATAAAGAAAAAGTAATTAAAAACTTGTGTATACATTGATATACCATAAAAAAATCAATCTCTTTTTTTCACATCTATCTGTTTCTCCACTTACCACAACCCACCACACACCACCGTTGTAACCTACCCTCCACCACCAACCCTACACCACCTGCCACCACGACACCACCCACGTATACATACAGAATTAGTCAATTATTGTAATAAAAAGTAAAACTAAAAATGTAGAAATGTAACAAAGAAAAATAAATAATATTCTTGAGTATAAATCCTTGAACACCACGGTCTTTTTCTCTTTCCAACCGTTCAACGCCTAAAAGTTGTAGGTAGAAAACAAAAACCCTAATTCTCCATCTTCATGATTCTTACATATACATACATAATTACTGTAAAAATATCATCACACACCAATCTATTTATATACATATATTCCTTACATTCATATGTCTTCTTCCACTGCTATTTTGCTCCACCATCATCTTCATGCTTCTAGTTCCTGTTCATCCGTACAACGGCACCATGCTCAACACTTTTTATAGTCTATTTTTTCACCTCTCTCTATCTCTCCCACTTTACATACCAGGTTTTATTTATTTCACAAGTGTGATGTTGAACGGTGTAAGCAAGGGTTAAAAACGATGATTGAAGTCTTGAATTCCGGCCTGGTTTGGGAGTTTTCGCCCCCTAAGTTCAATACACTGGATATAGGGTTACAATTAGTTTGCAAATTGCAATTGAAAGGTTTATGTTGATATTGATATTGTCAGTTTTAAATTGGGTTGGGTGATTTTGGATTGCAATTGAAAGGGTTGGGTAATTTTGATTTTTTTCGGGTGACCTCTAGAGAAGTTGTGTGGTGGTGTTACAGAGAGGGTGAGAAGTAGATAGAATGTGTTTTGAGAGATAACGAGATAAATAGTGGGGTAGTTAAGTTATTTACATAATAGGCCCTGAAAATATGAAATGACAAAAATACCTTTATGTGTAAGTCACATGACCAGATTTAACAATAAAAAAACAACTAGGTTAGGCTCAAAGGACAAACCGTGTAGGATTTTGAAACAAAAGTACAAAACACATCACTTTTAAAGACATAGGACACCGCTTGAAACTTGGTATAAAGATAAAGGACAAAACTTGCAATTCACTCTTTATTTTAATAGAACTTTGACCCGTCATTTGACTAACTTAACGTGATCTTCAGGAGGTACCCACGTAAGCGATTATCACCTACCATAGTACGATCACGTAGCCATGTTCGATTCAAACATTGGCTTGACCGAAATGGTCATAATAAAAAGTTAAAGCAAAGTCAATTTGCTTGACTTTCGGCTAATCACTTAGCCTAGAATGAAAAACAACTAGGAAGAACTACGGCACCTGAGGAAAATCCACAGTTACCTTGATCTATCTCTTCACCCCCCCTCTGAGTTGGCTTATCAAATTTCGGGACGAAATTTCTTTCAAGTTGGGGATGATGTGACAACTCGTGTTTTGCAGTTCCTTTATGCTTACCATATACTATAACTTATGTGTACGTGATGTGAATCGCTACGTTGATCAAAATTAATTCAGCGGTTGTGGTGTGTTATGGTACTATGGGTTTGGTTGATGAACAAAACAGTTTATTGGTTTATAATTTATGTGAGTGAACGATGCGATTGTTAGAACGTTAAATGTTAATAATAAAAACCGAAGTCGCACCTCCGTATGTGGCCGCACACCCCTTTCCTTTCGGGTGGTTTTGGCCCAGTCTATACGAGCCCAAATCAAGCACGATCCACCATATACTCTTTTGGTTATGTGGTTCTCATGGGGGGTGGTTATTCATAATTCTTGCAACACACAAAAATTACAAACCCTAGCTCTCTTCTCCCTCTCTTGATCAACGGCAACCTCTCCCATTCATCAAGACCTCTACATCGTGTAGCACCACTCGGTTAGTATGAATAGAATTGTTTTAATCTTGTTGATTATGTTCGGCTATGTGCGAGTAGTGATGAGTTACAACGATGATCATGGATCACGTTGATCTAGGGTTGTTGCTAGAAAACTTAATAGATAATATAAACAATGATAATTCGCATGAATGTATGATAAGGAAACATGAATGCACTTGTGGCAATAGAAACAGATTAGATATAATTTGCTAATGTTCTTGGTGTTAAATTGTTGTTAAGCGATAACTCGGGTTTGTGTAATATTGATGATCGATGACTTTGTGTTATAGCATGCTCACGGATGTAAATGATGATGATGGTGCTAATCATGAGATGATGATTTGAGTTGATGTGGATTTGTGAATAACTGCTTTGATCTTGTGCAACATGAATGAGAAATTAATGGGCCAAAAATGTGGGGGTGTGTAACTGAATTAGGGCATTGGTCGCACACCTTAACTTTGATCGCACACAACCACCGGGTCGCACACTCGGGCACTGATCGCACATTTAAACGGGCTTTATTTGATTACTGGACTGCACACAAATTATCAGACATACATAGACACATTTGGGCCACACACACTAAATTGGGTCACACGAGGCACGAGTCGCACGTTTGTTATGGGTTGCCCTTAGTGGGCCAAAACATTTTGTGAATCACACAATCTCTCTCGTGGGCCGTCGATTGGATTGGGCCGCCTAGTCTCTTAAGGCTAGTGCACACCTGAGTCGCACACTACCGGCTGGTTGCACATAGGAGTGTGAATCGCACACTTCTTTTGGGCCGGTACCAACTGGGCCGCACATTGTTGAGAAAACCATTATGGACTATTAAGTGGTGTAGGCAAGGTATGTTTGTGTATGTGTTGTACGTGACCCAGACAGTTAGTGTAGAACTATTATGTGAGGAACTTTATTTCATGCAATGTTAGGCTATGTTATGAATCAGTATGTGTATACATTGATATACCATAAAAAAATCAATCTCTTTTTTTCACATCTATCTGTTTCTCCACTTACCACAACCCACCACACACCACCGTTGTAACCTACCCTCCACCACCAACCCTACACCACCTGCCACCACGACACCACCCACGTATACATACAGAATTAGTCAATTATTGTAATAAAAAGTAAAACTAAAAATGTAGAAATGTAACAAAGAAAAATAAATAATATTCTTGAGTATAAATCCTTGAACACCACGGTCTTTTTCTCTTTCCAACCGTTCAACGCCTAAAAGTTGTAGGTAGAAAACAAAAACCCTAATTCTCCATCTTCATGATTCTTACATATACATACATAATTACTGTAAAAATATCATCACACACCAATCTATTTATATACATATATTCCTTACATTCATATGTCTTCTTCCACTGCTATTTTGCTCCACCATCATCTTCATGCTTCTAGTTCCTGTTCATCCGTACAACGGCACCATGCTCAACACTTTTTATAGTCTATTTTTTCACCTCTCTCTATCTCTCCCACTTTACATACCAGGTTTTATTTATTTCACAAGTGTGATGTTGAACGGTGTAAGCAAGGGTTAAAAACGATGATTGAAGTCTTGAATTCCGGCCTGGTTTGGGAGTTTTCGCCCCCTAAGTTCAATACACTGGATATAGGGTTACAATTAGTTTGCAAATTGCAATTGAAAGGTTTATGTTGATATTGATATTGTCAGTTTTAAATTGGGTTGGGTGATTTTGGATTGCAATTGAAAGGGTTGGGTAATTTTGATTTTTTTCGGGTGACCTCTAGAGAAGTTGTGTGGTGGTGTTACAGAGAGGGTGAGAAGTAGATAGAATGTGTTTTGAGAGATAACGAGATAAATAGTGGGGTAGTTAAGTTATTTACATAATAGGCCCTGAAAATATGAAATGACAAAAATACCTTTATGTGTAAGTCACATGACCAGATTTAACAATAAAAAAACAACTAGGTTAGGCTCAAAGGACAAACCGTGTAGGATTTTGAAACAAAAGTACAAAACACATCACTTTTAAAGACATAGGACACCGCTTGAAACTTGGTATAAAGATAAAGGACAAAACTTGCAATTCACTCTTTATTTTAATAGAACTTTGACCCGTCATTTGACTAACTTAACGTGATCTTCAGGAGGTACCCACGTAAGCGATTATCACCTACCATAGTACGATCACGTAGCCATGTTCGATTCGAACATTGGCTTGACCGAAATGGTCATAATAAAAAGTTAAAGCAAAGTCAATTTGCTTGACTTTCGGCTAATCACTTAGCCTAGAATGAAAAACAACTAGGAAGAACTACGGCACCCGAGGAAAATCCACAGTTACCTTGATCTATCTCTTCACCCCCCCTCTGAGTTGGCTTATCAAATTTCGGGACGAAATTTCTTTCAAGTTGGGGATGATGTGACAACTCGTGTTTTGCAGTTCCTTTATGCTTACCATATACTATAACTTATGTGTACGTGATGTGAATCGCTACGTTGATCAAAATTAATTCAGCGGTTGTGGTGTGTTATGGTACTATGGGTTTGGTTGATGAACAAAACAGTTTATTGGTTTATAATTTATGTGAGTGAACGATGCGATTGTTAGAACGTTAAATGTTAATAATAAAAACCGAAGTCGCACCTCCGTATGTGGCCGCACACCCCTTTCCTTTCGGGTGGTTTTGGCCCAGTCTATACGAGCCCAAATCAAGCACGATCCACCATATACTCTTTTGGTTATGTGGTTCTCATGGGGGGTGGTTATTCATAATTCTTGCAACACACAAAAATTACAAACCCTAGCTCTCTTCTCCCTCTCTTGATCAACGGCAACCTCTCCCATTCATCAAGACCTCTACATCGTGTAGCACCACTCGGTTAGTATGAATAGAATTGTTTTAATCTTGTTGATTATGTTCGGCTATGTGCGAGTAGTGATGAGTTACAACGATGATCATGGATCACGTTGATCTAGGGTTGTTGCTAGAAAACTTAATAGATAATATAAACAATGATAATTCGCATGAATGTATGATAAGGAAACATGAATGCACTTGTGGCAATAGAAACAGATTAGATATAATTTGCTAATGTTCTTGGTGTTAAATTGTTGTTAAGCGATAACTCGGGTTTGTGTAATATTGATGATCGATGACTTTGTGTTATAGCATGCTCACGGATGTAAATGATGATGATGGTGCTAATCATGAGATGATGATTTGAGTTGATGTGGATTTGTGAATAACTGCTTTGATCTTGTGCAACATGAATGAGAAATTAATGGGCCAAAAATGTGGGGGTGTGTAACTGAATTAGGGCATTGGTCGCACACCTTAACTTTGATCGCACACAACCACCGGGTCGCACACTCGGGCACTGATCGCACATTTAAACGGGCTTTATTTGATTACTGGACTGCACACAAATTATCAGACATACATAGACACATTTGGGCCACACACACTAAATTG